>NW_027522848.1:1284196-1605245 GCF_052094955.1 Ictidomys tridecemlineatus | reverse complement strand
ACTTGCTCCTTCTGGTCATGACCTCTGCTTCCACACCTGAACATCACTCCAGAGATGTTTGCTCACCCAGCAAGCTACGGTGCCCTCCCACAGCAGCAGGGAGACCCAGCTTGTGGTGAGCCGTTCCTGCGGACTGTGGTCGCCATTACATGATGGCGCTGGCTCCGCTGTGGTCTGTGAAGGACAACTCCATATCAGAGAGAGTTGGCGTATTGTCAACTCCTTATCAGAGAAAGTTGGCGTGTTGTTTTCTAGCACCCTGTGAGAAGGGTCCACGTGGCAGCTTCGCATTGGGGTTCGCGGTGCTTTATTAAGGCTGGGAGGGGCATCCAATTATTATTCCAGAGATTAGAAAAATTATTAGAAGAATGTCAAGGGCCTGAATAAACTGCTGAAAGAAGATTCCTGAGTCGCGTCTTCCTTGCGGGCAAGGGGGTCGTGACACCAGCTGGCAGTTATTCCAGCATTTATAGAATTAGCTTCATCAGGCTTCACCTCAGAAACACCTGCCTCTGGGCTTCAGGTTCACAGGGCTCCTCGCCCAGGTGGTAAGTTTGCAGACCAGCCTTTTTCCATGTTTCCTGAGCCCCAAGAGTGATAGCTGCTTCCGTCAGTTGGTACCTCTGGGTACCTGAGAGTTCTTTTCTTATCTTTTCTTATCGGATCAGTTACTGAGTTAGCTGTGCTGGATTTCAGTAAGTGAATATCCAGTTACTTGGGTTGTAATCTGGCATGCAATCTCCAGTCTTGTCCCTGAGTGATGGGCCATCGAGGAGTGTGCCAGGTCCATGTCCTCTGACAACTGGGATGCCTTTGAGACAGAGGTAGAAGTAATGGGGTGGGATGTGTGGGGGAAAAATGGTTTGTAATAATTCACTTGAAAACAATTTAGCATAAATGTCTGATAGTGTATTAAAAAAAAGAACAATAAGATGATGTAAGCTTTTTTGAAGTTTTAGAATTTACCTTAAAATCTTTTGGTAAAACCTGCAAAAGCAATCACCAAACACTTGTGAAATAAGGAAAAGAGAAACTACCTGCTTTGCCAGATAGGATATGTAAGCAGTCAGTAAATGTGAAGAAACATAGAAGTATTGGCTCCAATCCAAACAGATGGATCACATGAAGCCAAAGTTAAATCATGAGAGCTAAAAAGTAGTAGTGAAAGTAATTCTGAGATTCAAAGTATATTCCTTTATGTTTCAGCAGCACATTATTTCAAGAAAATTCCTTTACAACATATTTTTGATAATCCTACAATTAGATGTAGAGAATTGTTTTTCATCAGAGGAGTATTTTTATAAAGATTAGATAATTAATACTAGTCCATTTTAAGTAAAGTCTGTGGAAATACAGCATATTTGGTCTCATAGGACTTCATGCTGTGCTATGAGAATAGCAGGGAAGTTTTATAAAAAGTAACCTCACTTTCAGATAGATAGATATATATGGTTTGGATTCACTAAAGTCAACCTGTATTGCAGCTGTTTGTGCATATTTTTGTGTGACTCTGCATTTTCCTTGGAGATTAAGATGGGCTCAAAAAGAAATCACCCTTTCCAAAATAGGCAATTTGCTTTTCAATATGTTGCATAACAGATGCTCCAAAGGAAGTGAGGGAGAGAAGCATGAGCCGGAGGAAAAGACAATCCTGCAAAGTCATAGAACCCCAGATCTTCAGGGGAGAAGCTGAAGGTAGGAAATGATATGCATGCATTTACATTCATATTATTTGAAGAAGGACAGCAATTTATAGGTTGTAAAAAAAATAAGCCAGAATTGTCTAGAGAATTACCAAAACCCTTCCCTTCGATTTAGCTTGAACCATTACACACACACACACACACACACACACACACACACACACACACACACATTTACTCTCTATGGCTATGCATCCAGTTTCAATGTTTAGAATGCCAAATTTTACATAATTGATAAATCTGGGTGTTCATTTTTGCACTGAATCTGAAGGTTTTCATTACATTTTTTAGATTCCACTGATATGTTATTAGAGTTGCTTTATATACTTCTCTCTGTATCTGATTTTTAAATTAATTCTATGAAGCAATTTAAGTACCTATTTTGTGCAAGCCTTCTGTTGGAAAAAAAGTGAATGAAACCTGACTTCCAGGCCAAGTTCAGCAAGAGAAGGCCCTCTCACCTACCCACCAGCATGGCACAAGCAAATCTCCAAGGATTTGCTTGCTCAGAATAAAGAGAAACACCTAAGCATGAGGAATTGTTGCCTGAATTCCTATTGTATCTTGTCCTCCCCTCAGACTATATCAATCTGTTCATTCCTAAAAGTATGCTGCTTTTACAGAGTAGAGAAACAGGGTTTGTTTGGGGAAAAAATACAGGGAACATAATTCTTTATTGTGGAACCAAGACAAGAATTGATAGAAATTTTATTAAAAATTATTCCCTTTAGACCTCTAGACTACTGTGCCAAATATAAAATAAATGTTCAAATTTTGTAACTTACATCTCTTATGTTTTCTAAATGATTACTTAAGTGAGATTTTATTATGCTTTATTCCTAAGGAATTTCACAAAGAAACACATATTCAATTTATAATAAATTACTCTGAAATAAAAACCTAGAATTTAACACAGGTGCCAGTTCACAGGCTGCATTTCAAAGCTGTAACTTTTATGTTAAATAATATATGTATTTTCCCTTCCTGTGTCGACTTAAGAAAGGCCAAATTAAGAATGATCCTCTTGTTTTTTATGGTGTGAAGGATCAAAGTAGGTAATAAGAGAATTTGCAGAAATGTACAAATATGATAATGAAAAATCACAAGTGCAAAACTGTTAATAAAGATGCTACCTTTTGGAAACTTTACTATTAAATGATTAAAGGAACTCCAAATAAGTAAATTTTAACTATGTAAGTCAGTTTTAAATACAAAGCCATGATTGAAAGGAAGAAGTAGAAATGTAACTATAAATAAGACGGGACTCTTGTTCTCTAGCTACTTACGGTACAGTCTTATTAGATTACTTAAATCAGTATAGCAGCAGCGTTGAATGTGGATCATCAGCGGAAGAATGGATAAAGAGACAGCAGCAAGTAGACTCCTGGTTGTTTCCAGGTGAGAGTTGACTAGGACTGTTGTTATGTTAGTGGATATTTATTAATAAAAATATTTATTCAATGTCAGTTACAGGTTAGGCACTGTTCTTTTCACTGAGGATTCAGCTGTGGGCAAAACAAAGAAAGTTCTCCCCCCCCATGAAGCTCACATGTTACTGGAAAAGACATACAATAAGATAAATATGTAAGATATAGGGTATATCATAGAGTGATAGTGCATAAAGGAAAAGAAAGCAGGGAAGGAGTTGATATTGTAGTTGGAAAGTCCAGAGAAGGTCTCACTGTGAGAGCAATACCTGTGTGGAAGAGAATGAGGGAGTTAGTCATGAAGACCTCAGGGAAGTGCATTCCAGGCACAGTGAACATGACCAGTGTGTTCAGGAAAGAACTAGGAGTCCATAGGGCTGGAACCATAGGAGTAGGAAATTAACTGGAGAAGTATCAAGGAGCTATATTATGTAGAAGCTGGGATCACTGTAGGAATTTAGCTTTTATCTGTGACATGAGAAGCCTGTGTTAGCTATTCATCTATGATCTCTTGATTCTGAAGACATCCTACAGTATTCTCAATGCTGCCGGGGCTGGGACTCTGTAAACTACAATTCCCTGTTAGTCAAAAGACTTCCTGTTAACTTTTATCAATAAAGGCAGTAGAAGGAGATTGGAAGGCAATAGGAAGAGATGAGGGGTTTACCGGTCACTTTGGCTGTTCATTTGATGAGTAGCAGCTAATAGCTTCAACCTTGACCTTCTTCAAGGACTTCCAGGCATTGCCAATCCCCCAGTATGTCTTCAAAGATGTGGCAGCAGCCATTAAGGACCTTCTTCTCAGAGGGAAGAATTGGTCTTGGTGTCAATTCTATTGTGTTCTCCCTTTAACCTTCTAGGTCCTGGGAATTTCATTTCACCTATTTCAGCCCTGAGCACCTAGAAATGGACCCTCTCTCCTGTTTTTTTTTTTAAATATCTGGTTGCTGCAATTTCTCTTTTTGTCCTTTCAACCTTCAAACAACCATGTTACCAATTCTGTTTGAATACCTTCTGTTCAAATTTCTCAGCATGCTTTCTGTTTTCCTACTGGTCAGTGAAGCCCTGGGAATGATGCCAGGAAACCCTCAAAGATGGGATTATGGAATTTTTAGATATGTCCTTGATCTTGAACTTAATGCTTAATTTCGTGTTGTAGTAAATGGGATACTGTATTGGCAAAAAAAAAAAATGCAGTATAGCCAGTCATCTCAGTATCCTTGGAAATTGGTTCTAAGACCTCCTGTGGATACCAAAATTTGAAGATGTCCAATCCCTTGCATAAAATCACCCAAAATTTGCATATAACTATGCATATCCCACTGTAACCTTGAAATCCTCTCTAGATTACTTACAATAGCTAATATGCTATAAATGTTATATATAAATATTTACTTCATTCAGTATATAAATATTTACTTCATTTTATTGCTTAGGGAATAATGACAGGAAAAGTGTTTGTGCATCATCAATAAAGACACAGGTTTGTTTTTTTCCAAATATTTTCTGCCTGTATTTGGTTGAATCTGCAGAGAAGGAGGACCAACTGTATTTATTTAAATTATCACCTCTGATTCCTTGGAATAAAGTGCTTACTGAGACAAGAATCCTAAGGGGCAAAGTGCTGCAGCCGTGAGGACTAGAAGGTAGAATGACTACTTCTGACTGAAATGGAGAGTATACAAAAGCAGGATGACTCAGCTTAACAATCTCAAGGTTTCTCTTATGATTCTACAAGAATTTTTTAAAAAAAAATTTGTATCAGTTTATTCACTTTAGTTCATATGTAGCAGGGCAGAAATGGCTAAAAATTAAACTCAACATTTAAGTATTTGGGTCAGTTCTAAAAATTACAATGGAAGGCATATTCACAGACTGTAAATACTTTCACAGTGTCTAAGTGAAAATCAGAACATTGACTGGGAAGGAGCGGGAACATCTGGGTTGATACAAATCAAGATGAAAATCTACCTGAGCCTTTCAAAGGAGATTCTTATTGTCCTCAAGACTTATTACCAAAATTGTGTCCAGAGCTATATAGCTAGAAAATTTTTAAGTGTATTCCAATAGGGACAAGTGAAAAGTCCAGTCCAGGAAGAAACAGGCTATATCCCTCTCACCCCCCAAAAAAATTACAATTTCTTTCTTTCTTCCCTCCTTCCTTTCTTTCTACCTTTCTTTCTTTCTTTCTTTCTTTCTTTCTTTCTTTCTTTCTTTCTTTCTTTCTTTTCATTCTTTCTTTCTTTCAGGGGAGGGGAATACCAGGCATTGAACCCAAGGGTGCTTAACCACCGAGCAACATCCCCAACCAGTTTTAAATATTTTTTACTTAGGGTCGCTCTAAGTTGCTTAGGGCTTCACTGAGTTTCTGGGGCTAACTTTGTACTCATGATCCTCCTGCCTCAGTTACCTGAATCAAAGGAATACAGGCATGTACCACCATTCCAGGCTTATTTTTCTGAATATAATGGCAAAATCCTAGAAATATAGGTGATTATGGCACATGTAATATAACATATAATAAGGATATTAGGTCAAGGAGGGTGAAATGTGACATTGGATCAGGCCAAGTTTATCAACATATATTTCTTCCAGATTTTACATAGTAAATTGAGCAGATGAAAGCTGTTCTAACAATATATTTCTTTTATTGGATTCAGCCGTGGTCCTCTTTCAGTAAAGTTGGATGAAAATTTTTCTGGTCTAGGGTAAAGAAAAGGATTACAGTTACAAGAATGTTAAAGTAGACTATCCTTGTGAAATTAGCCTATCTCTTACCTCATTGCATCTCTTTAGAGACCACAGAAAACATTCCTTCACTCCTGCATGCACAACATCTTCAGAGAGCTCTAGGGCAGCTAAGCTAATGATGGCAAAGGGAGACGCTGTCATTGAAAAGGGATTCCTAGCTGGGCCACACAATTGTAATTCCAGTGGCTCTCAAGGCTGAGACAGGAGGATCAAAAGTTCAAATCCAGCCTCAGCAAAAGCAAGGTGCTAAGCAACTCAGTGAGACCTTGTCTCTAAATAAAATACAAAAGAGCCTGGGGGTGTGGCTCAGTGGTTGAGTGCCCCTGAATTCAATCCCTGGTACCCAAAAAAAGAAATAGAAAAGAAAAGGGATTTCTGATTTCAGTGGGTATCATGGGATCACAGAGTAGCAGAAGTCATTCACAACACTAACTTAAAAAAATAAGATCTATTAGTTATTATAAATGCAATAAGGAAGGATTGGTAATCAGAATTGACTTGCAGGAATTTTTGATTCTGGTTGCTTTATTTCTTAGGAATGAAATAGAACAGGAGTGATATGCACGGGCAGACTTCTAAAGTAAAAACTCTGGTCTAGTGGGAAGAAATTTGAAATATTAGGTTTCTCACCTACCTCCCGGACCTCAGCCAATTCACAGACCTGGAATTCTTTGATCAAGAAGGAGACTGGATTCTTTTGAGAAAGGACCTTCCAACACTGCTACAATTATAGCCCATAAAAGTTTTCTAAGCCTTCCTGAAACATGCTTGCACACATTTAATAGAAGACTGTGCACTGGACAAAATGGATACTAATCCTAAGAACACAAACATTTTGGACCACTGGTTAAACTGGGGAAAAATCTATATCACCAAGGTAATTAAGGGAGAAAGTGTATAGTGGGAAAAAGAAAGCTCTGTTACATTTGTTTTCTTCCTTGCTTATGTGTACAGGTAACATATTGTAAAGTAGCAGTCCATATAGCATCTCCCTTCAAGACAGGAAATCTGTTTTTCTACACCTTAGCCAGTTGAATATGATATGTTTGTGAATTCCATGCCTGATTCTCAACAGACTTTGTTTCCTTCTGCCCTCTCTCTGGAGCTCTGCAACTGCCTTGGAGAAGAGCCTGTTGATTACCATCTGGAGAATGAGAAGCCACATGGAACAGGGACAGGTCATCCACCCTAGGTCCAGATGCACAAAAATATCCAAAGACAGGCACAGCCATCCCAGCAGCTGAACTGTCTGTACACATGAATCGATCTAAGACCAAAGAAGTCACTAATTTTTTCATCCTTGATTTTAGCCCCATTCTTCATGTAAGGATTGTTGGTGTGAATGTGACTAACCAGTAAGAGGAGTTCCCATCATTCAGAGATAGGGCATGGTAAATACTAGGAAATGGAGTCTCCTCTTAATGGAAAAATTATGCATGACTTCACTTGTGTAAAAGTGAGTTAGACTTTTCTGGGTGGAAGCATGACATCTTAACTTTTGTATGGGAATCAAAATATGTGTAGAGGAGTGTTTATGAGTGCAGAGTAGCCAAAAGATTTTTCAAATTACATTTCTCAGTTACCCTTGCCAACTGGCTTTCCTTTAGGTTCTACCTCCCGATACATGGAAAGAAGGGCAGTGGAGACTTCCTTCCTGTTTTTCCAGTCTTTCCCAGTATTGCCCCAGAAACAGCAACTGGATCAGCCTCCATTGTTTGATGACACTTCCAGCATAGTGTGGTGGCACACTCTCTGAGGAAGCAACACATTCTGGCAGTGGCTTCTCCCTTAGCAGAGAACCAGCCCTGCTGAGTCCCTCTTCTCAACTCCTAGTTCTGCTAACCCTTTGACTTCCCTTGGCCCAGCTGTAGCAGCTGCTACTCCCAGCATTTAATCTCTGTTATTTTCTGCTCTTCCAGGCATCCGACATCCAAATTAGTTCCCTAAGTTTTAAATATCTAGGGTTACTTCTATTTTTCTGACTGGACCCGAACTAATGCAAAGCCAAACTGGAGGGTTTTGAGATCTGAAATAATTTTTCTTGCAGTTTGAGAATATCACCCTGTCTGCTGGGCTGTGTTGAAAGAAACAGAAAAGAGACACCAGTTAGGGGACTGTTTTGGTAAAAGGACATAAAATAGAGCTTTGTCCTGGATTGAAGAAGTAGTTAAATTCTGTATATATTTTAAAAATATTGATGATATCTATAGAGAGACCAGGTGTGAACTTTGAGCAAAGAGGAAAAGCCAAAAGTTATTATCTATGATAGTAAGATAGGATCGGAAAAGATAGGATATGAACAGGATAGGAGAGTTTATTTTTATTGCTGGGCAATAATTAAGGTTAGTGATCATGAACTTAAAAGTAAAACCAATTAACATAACTGTGTGTATATCTACAGACATGGTTCCATGATGGTTTTATTTATTAACATATTCCAAGCTGCTATAACAGACAAATCCTGAAATTGTACTGACCTGATCCAATAGAAATACATTTCAGTAACATAAAATTTAATACATGGTAAGGGTGTAATCCCAGGTCATACAATCCCATCTCTCAGTGATACTGGCTGGTGGAAGCTCAACCCTTGTTATCCAAGGTCATATTGGTCATTGATATCCAGTTGGAAATTTGTGGAAAAGAAAAAAAAATGATTTTAAAGAAATTTTATATATGTCTGCCTGAAAGTGGCATGCATCATTTCTTCTCATATGTCATCCACTAAAATTCAATGTCATGGCAGCACCTTAAGCCAACCGATGCTAGTAAATATTGTTTAGCTTTATAACTAGGAAGAAAGGGAAATAGTTTAATGAACTATTAGGCAATCCCCATGTAAAGGGAAGACATCTCTGTCCATGCAAGCAGAGAATGAGGCAAACAATTTAATCAGGGTTTTCATTTTTTTCCAACAGTACCAAGAAAGTAAAATGCAAAGTGGTCCCAAACATGTGCAAGGAATTATTATAATGATTGACCTTGAATTTAAACTGTATAAAGAATATATGGAAAGAGAAAGCGTGTTAGGACTGATGCACTGAGGTGCCTGGAGTGGTGAAAGGATTGTTTAAGCTGTCATCCTAGTGTGCATTGGCTGGCAAGGGAGGAGGTGTTGGTTGGAGAATGTGAGGTTTGAAATTGAAAACCTGGAAGCATTGCAGTGTTGGCCTTTACAAAGATGAGAGCATGACCCTAAAAGTTAGTTTCCAAGACATTGTACAAGATCAACTGGGAGAGAGTCTGTGAAGGAATTTAGATCCAGGACATTGACAGGTGACCTGTGCAGATATTGAAAGGTTGAAGAGCACGATGGAGATCCAGGTGCCAAAATCTTTGAGAAGAAATGTGAAAAATAAGAGCAGTGGATGACTTGGAAAGCATTTTAGCAAATAGAAAGACATGATTCAGTGGTTGGTTATTGGCAGTGAAGATAAAGGAAACATCAAGAGTTAAGTCCAAGTTTCTCACTTAATTAAATGGTAGATAGCCAGATAGCCTCTTGGTTTACAAGAGAGAAGCACTCCTTAATAGTAACCATCTTTTTGTCTCTCATCTACAGAAAAGAAAACAGAGAGATTATAATTGATTGACTCAAATTCCAGCTAGTGCAGATTCACCAATCCTTTCCTCACCATCTGACACAGCTCATAGTTTTAACAATTACCTTATTCTAACTTCTAACCTAAAGTTGTAAGCACTACTCAGAGTAAAATAGGCCAAGGAACAAGAAATTGGTTTTTGAAATTAGTGGCATGGAATAATCATTGATGGCAGTAAGAGCTGTTTTGGCAGAGCACATATGCACACAGGACATAAGGCTGATAGAATATGTAAGGAGAGAGTGGGGACATAAGAAGATATACACACTTTGGATACTCAGGATATCTGTCAACAGAAACAGAGAAAGAGAGAAAAGAGGGTAGAGGTAAAATTGGGGTCAAGAAAAGTTTTGTTTTTGTTAATTTTGTTTTGTCTTAAAGATGTAAAGAACTATTTAAATGCTTATAGGAAGGAAGTGCTGGAGAAAGAGGAATAGATTACCTGAAACACAAGAGATGATTGACATTGTGTGCTTCCTGGGAGAGTGAAAGGGATTGAATGAGGGGTATGAGGGGAAGGACTGGACATAAACATGGTAGGGGACCGTGTTCTTCCTTTGAAAAGGAGGGAAGGAAGTTAAGATAGATGAGGATGTCCTCTTATTAAGGGATTTAATGGTGTCTCATCTAGTACTTTCTATTTCTCTCTTTCAGGAAATAAACTGACCTGAAAGATGGGTCTGTCATGGTATAAATTGAGGCCAAGAAAAGATATAGAATAGTTGTGAATAAATGAGGCTAGTGAAAAAGAAATAGAGTAGGATATGCAGGTACTATAAGTGACCTAGATGACAATGGGTAATAATAACATCACTCGCCCCTATTTGTTATTTCCTCCAGGATTGTCCAGCTGCCCAAGACATAGAAAATGGATTCCTTCAGGATTTACTTTTGCTAAATAAATGCAATGAAAAGACCAAAGGATTGAAGTTCACAAGGAGGAAAAAAAGAATAACTGAAATAATGGAGCATTGGAATCTAAGCTGAAAATGAGGGCTGGGAAGATAAGAGGTGTCTGTGGTTATGTTTATGATTATGGTTCAATTTAAGGTAAGTCTAAGAAGAAGGCAGAGCATAAAGGGTCAAATGACTAAAGGCTCTGAAAAGGTGAAAGAATGGTCACCAGAGGATTAGCTGAAAAAAATATTCACTATAGATGCAGGACTTCAGATTTTATCAGTTTTAGGTGATGGAGAGATGTGGTTTGTGGCCTTAATAATGGGTGTCAGAGTGAAGTAGAGAGCACTGGAAAGAGTGACTTAAAGTTCTAAATGGGCTGTCAAGAGGAGGAATCTCTGTGGGTGATGTGGGTGTCATGGTGTTCAGTGAATGAGGTGAAAAGCCAACTGTAAGGCGTGGGAGAGAGTGATTGGACTGGAGAACCTTCCTTATGGACAGAGCAGAAGCAGAAGTCTGAGAGCTGCAATAAGAATTAAGAAAGGCAGGCACCGTAGTGATTGTTACTTTATATATGGTGATGACAGGAGGTAACAGCTACCTCTTAAGGCCTACATGTGACACTGGGTTCTCAATAGAGTCCGGGTCCAGTTCTGGCACGGGTCGGGGGGGGATATAATGAATGAACAGAGCTTGAGGGGAAAATTCTGCATTGCAGAAACAGGTCTTTTAGGGAACACATTCATCTGAAAGAAAGAAGAAGCATTGGGAGAAGTCTCAGGGAGGCAAAAAGCATACTACAGGTAGAAAATAGAATCTTGGGTTTTGTTTATTAAACCTTCTTAAGACTATTTTTCAAAGGGGTCAGTGAGATTTGGGATATAGACTAAATTCAGAAGCAATCAAAGGTCTGGGAATTCATGAGTTTAGTCCTGACAGTTTCTTTGAAGGAGGTGGAATTGAAGGACTGAAATGATAGATTACTCTTGGCTTACCCAACTTGAGGTGAGGTTGGTTTGGCCACAGAAGTCTTGGAGTAGAACCCACAGCTTTGAGTAGCATAATGGCCCTGTCTCTGATGGCCCAGAGTTTATTCTTTGTCTAAATGTTTATTACTTTGGCTATAATTTGGCATGGCACTTATTTTTCTGGGATTTATGTATATATGATATTTAAAAGATATATATTCTTTCTTAATTCCCACTGAAGCTCATGTGTGTGTGTGTGTGTGTGTGTGTGTGTGTGTGTGTGTGTGTGTGTGTGTGTATAATTGAATATAGAGAGACAGACAGACAGACTCTGGGTTCCCAAAGTGTAAAAACAGGGTCTTGTTTTTTCTTCTTATTGCTTGGCTGAGTGCTTGCTCAGAAAATCTTTAATGCAGTGAATTTAAACACACACTATTTCTAATCCAATTTCACTGCACTACTATTCAATACTGCTTATCAATGCTGTGCATTGCTTTGTTAGCTCATATTACTTCCAAAAAAAATGTTAATGTCTAGATAAAAAGAGGTGGGGTAAGAACAAGAGGAAGAATGTGGAAGTGTTACTCACTGTGTAGGGATCAGTGATAAGAGGGAGGAAACCAATTAGCATTCTTCTCATTATCAGTTGTCTTCAACTGAGTTATGATGACCTGCAGAGAATTTCCCATAGATGTAGTGAAAAACTAAATAAGTAAACAAGAAATAAGCAGATTGCTTAACTGCGTTTGATATTTAAGTAATCAGTCTTACAGAATGATTTCAAGAGTGATTCACTGAACTCTAGTTTACTATTTACAGCAGATGTTTTACCATAAGATACCCTCCTTCATGTGCTTTGCTATATTCTACAGATAAATAGCAAAACTTTCATGAGACCCACCTCATCCACTATGTCAAAACTCAGTTATAGCCTGTTTTTCAATGATCCCTGGTTATAATATATATCTTTGCTATTGAATGAAAACTTTTCCTCATCCATTTTCATAGAATTCTGAGCTTTCTTTATACTAATTATAATTCCTGACTATAAATGTTGAAAAACAGTACATTCTGCATGGTTTCATCAAACATTATCAGATACAGCTCTTGCCAAATTCTGGCAAAAAAATGTAATGGTTTTATAGGGAGAAGCAGAATAACATTTTCACAAAGTAAAGTTTAAAGAAGATCTCTAACACAATTATACACATCTCTTTTCAACCACATGTTACTCTGTTAAGGTTAATCAGTACTGTAATAAAAGTTTCATAATCATCACTTATCAAGTACCTACTGTGTGTTGGGTGCTTGAGAGTTTCGCATATGTATGTAAAAAGAATCATAAAAGTTTTAGTTACAGGTCACAATGTACAGAAGGTATAAATGTTTGGAAGAATCCAACTATCTGCAATCTCAAGGTCTTTAAGAGATTCTTAAGATTAACTCCCAAGCCATGCTCTGGTGCTATAGGACATTTCCTTCTATCTTATGCCATATTTACTGATATTTTTCTTAGGAAACAGATGTACACACATCTTACACACAAGGCAATGAGCACTGGTCAGAACAAAGAAGAAATCAGACCCAAATGAATGATCCAAAAGAAAAAAATTAATATTTAAGATTAGAATTTAGTTTTTGATTCCATGTTGAGGTTTTTGTTTGTTTATTTTTAGGGAGCAGGGCACTGTATTTTCTATAGAGAAATTCTTCATTTTTTGTAGTTTTATATTATAGGTATACATTTTAAAATAAAATTCAATAGTAAAAGGATGTTTCATTCAAATTAGAAGTGGTACTTTATCCTCAGAATAAGTTCACTAAAACCAGAAAATTCTATCAATGGATAGGATTAGGTTATATTTCTCCACTAAAAAAAATGCCATAAATTTAATGGTGGCCAAGATTTGTCTAATTAATTACAGTGCCAGTTCCTCACAACCACATATTTAACCTTGGAACATGGCAGGCATGTTCTCTTTTGAGTCATCTTAAAAATCCTTGGTAAATTATTGATGGTCCCTTCCCTGCAATTCCAAAAATCAGAGAACCTTTAGAATCTGAAGTTGGGTAAGTTGATACTAGCACTTATTTGGCTGAAAACATGCCCTGAACTGACACGAGATTATATATGGTCTGTATTTCTTTGTATGAATTGTCATGTGTTTTCAGAATGAATATTAATATTTTCATTAAGGAATGCCACAGGTGGTGTGTAATATATGGTACATGCCCTACATGACTATTCCCATAACAAGCACTTCTGAATACTAAAGGACCTCTGGCCCCAAGACAGAACACTGTTAAGATCTTAGAATCTCTACTCTCTTACAAAGTAATCACATTACAGTCACTTCTACCTTCCATTGGTCTAAAAAGATTTTTTCAGGGGCTAAGAGTTCCACATAAACCACTAAGAACCTGCAGAGTTAATGTGGCTTCCTCCCCAGTACAGGAAATACATGCCTGGGATCTCTGACTGTGAGGCCCATCATCAGATGATATTCTGTCTAATTGCTTCATCAGAAAGAGTGGAAAGGCTGATGCTTGGTAGACGAGTATCCCATGTTAATAAGGACAAGGGCACATTCCTTCCCTTTTGTCTTCATAGCTTAACACCAGTCCCTAATCCTTGTACAATGGTGGAGGTATACATGGAAGGTTCAGTCCCTACTTCAGGAAGTTTGGTATGTAACTGGTGATAGAAGGTTTTAAAGAAATGATGAAATGATGTGAATTATTTCTGCTAAAAATAAGAACAGTAGAACATGTATTTATGTATTAATCATTAGGTGCATTTTTGAAAGAAGTTATTTTGGAGGACACACTATTATTCCATTGTTCAAACATCATTTTGGGAATACTAATTCAGAGTTGCCTTTGGGATATTTGAATATTTATAAGTTAATGATAAATTGATATTTACAAAGGCTAAAGTTGGGACTAATTATATGTAGAGTAATAGAGCTATTTAACACCATTTTATATGTGTGTTAAAGATACTGTATGATATTAGTAAATCTAGAGGCAATTTCTAAAACTGAAGAAAATTGCTTGTAAATTGTATCATGTTTCAATGTCTTATGGATTAAATAATCTGAACTCCACAAAGAACGTGTGTTTAAAAAAATGTGGGTAGATTTGGTGTAAACTGATACCTACTTCTAAAAAAGCATCTGCCCTACTGAACCCTGGCATTAGTCGCTCTATGTGATCTATGTGAAGAATGGCATAAGTTTCTAATTTCACCTTAATTCAATAATGAAAATGTTTCCTTAATTATTAGAACATTTGATAGTTGCATACAAATTGATTTACCATAATAATTACAAACAAAATATATTTCAATATAGTGCCTTTTGTTAATTTAATGTTAAAAAACTCTCAGATATGTCTGATTTAGTAGATTAGGTACTGATAGTTCCAGCTATTTTGGGGTATACTATTTTTTTCTATTATCCGGGTGATAAAGGCAGCTGTAATAAATTTCACATCTCTAGCTATTGTCAAAGTAAATGGTCACTGACCTACTTCTGGCCCATATGTAATATAATTGGCTCAGAGGGATACTAAAAATATAATTTGCACAAAAATGGACCGATTTGGGGAAAGACAGCTAGAACCAGTGATTCTGTGAAAAATCTCCAAGATCGTCATAACTCTAATCAATTTTTAGATTTTATTCATGTTTATCAATAGACTGTTTAATAGTGATATTTTAGACATAGATTTGGAGAAGAAAATGATTTCTTTGTGCATCTGTTCCATCTACATGGATTATATCCCACCCCAAATTCCAAACCGAGTTCAAACTCCACCTCTTACATGAAATCTTGTCAGATTTAATCAAATGTTATTTTCACGTTGCATCCCAATTATGTGTGAACTTCCATATTTTACATTTGTTTTTATATCTAAATTTTAGACTTCCAGAGCACCAGTAACTTTTTCCTTGCTTTACAAAGCATCTAATGAAGTGCCTTAGCTCTACTGTGGGCTTGAAGAGTTTTTATTAAGTATAAAATTCCATGTCCCACAGTGACATCTTTAGTTTACCCAGTAGATTTAAAAACTCATTATTCATATAGGCAGGCTATGCTTTAAGCATTTTCACCTGCATTTCCTCAGTAATCATCTCAGCAGTCTTGTGAGACTGATACTATTAATCTTATTTCATACATGAGGAGCTTGTAAGGCTGAGTAAGTTGTTGAAAACCACACAGGTAGTGTGACATGAGGGCAACCTTCAAATCCAAATCCAAATTTAACTTCATGGTTAATGCCCTTTCCATTATAGTTGTAATTGATGTAAAATAAAATAACATGTACTATTCAATTATTTCTTCATCTTTTCAAGAGAAAAATAATATTTTCACTTGCAAAGGACGTCACAGGTAAAAGCAACATTCTAAAAGCGCAAGCCCTCAGTTTTGTGTCGCTGCAAGAGAAAGAAGAAAGTTGTGTCTGTGGTGTGTGTGTGTGTGTGTGTGTGTGTGTGTGTGTGTGTGTGTGTGTGGTATTAGAAGAGGGATTGAGAGAGAAAGATAGTAAAAAAAAAATTCCATAGCTGGATCACCCAAATGCATTTAAGAACAAAATGTCTGACATTTAATTAAAAGTTATTTGCAGAATACCAAGGCAGACCCCACTGTTGTCATGAACTCCCAGTAGAGGTTGGTTGGAGTAGCCTCTTGTTGATGGCATGTTGGAGGAGTGAAGGTATCAGGGGTTTGTGCCATGATGGGGTTACCCAGCATTAAGAAGGCTGACTGCATGCCTTCTAAACTAATAAGCAAATGGAAACAGAGCTTCAAGTGAACAAGAGAGACTCTAACCTTCATTTTCTGTGTTCCTGTAGCCTAAGAAAAAGATCTTTAGGGAGACAGAGTCACAGGGATGAGATTTTTATGAGCTTAATTTAAATCTCAAAGGATGGTATGACTTTAGCTTATATCTGTGTTAGTCTCAAAGAAGATATATCTATATATTATCTAATCAAAATAAAATTTAGTGAACAGATGACTAGTTCATTCATACTAGCATAGCTAGTGAGATTAAGATAGGATTAGTTATATTAGTTTTAAAATTGATGCAAAAATATTTATAAATTTGAAGCAATTTCTAAATTAGTTGTCATAAAATCCTTACAACTTCATAGTTAATGTCAAGGAATTTTAGAAAGAGATATTTCATTTCATCCACATAGCTTCTTTCAGTTAACATGTAAAAAGCATGTTCACTAACATGATTTTACTACCTTAGGAAACAATTTCTAGGAAGATGGAATTGAAAATATCTTTATCTTTGTAGAAGACCACTACACATAACCCAATTAAAGTAAAATAGAAAACATCAAATGCTATTCGTTCTCCAAGGCTCAAGATATCCAGTTTCTAATAACTAAAACCCATGAATGTTGACTTCCATGGCAAACCCATATGGACTATGCAAATACAATTAACTTAAGTATTTGGAGGTTATCATGGGTTATCTGGATGGGCCACAAATATTATTCCAAATACATTGAAGAGAAGGAGAGAAGGAGATTTAACTGCCAAAGAAGAAGGAGGCACAGGGATGAAAGCAAGATTCTATGTTGCTGACAATGAGAAGACTGATTTAGAGAATGTGGCCTCCAAAAAGGTAAGGAAGCCATTCCTTCCCTAGACTCTCCAGCAGGACCAGGCTTGCTGATACCTTGACTTCACTCTAGGGAGGTTGACTTTAGATTTCTGATCTCTAGAACAATCAGTGCATAAATTTTATCAGTTGAGGCCAGACTAAATTTGTGATAATTTGTTCAGTAGCAACAGGAAATGAATGCATTCACTTTGGAATCCTTGTCTTTGCAATCCTAAACTCTTATGCTGCAAAATTGCCCAATCTTAAGCCCCTTAACACCCTCATCAAATGATGTGTATACATCTGGAATAACAGGGCAATGAAAGAAAATCAGTAATAAAAAATACAGAAAAACTTACAGGCAATGAAAAAAATCACATCTTTAAATGAAAATAAATCACCTACTATTATAGAATAAAAAACTAAGATTAATATTTATGACATTACATTTATATATATATTCAGGTTATTTATAAAAGAAATACTTTGGCATCAGAATTCTATTTCAAAGAGTCAGATGGAAAAAGGCACTTGATCCTTTTCAGAATCAAGAGGAAAATATCTAGAACTCAAAAGTTTTAAACCAGCAAAACTATTATTTGGAAGAAAAATAAAAGAAAAATCTTATTTGCAGATCCTTTCCAAATAGATAATACTCAAGAATGATTCCAACCATGTGAAAGGGGACAGTGGCACATGTCTGTAATCCCAGCAATTGGGAGGCTGAGTCAGGAGGATCCCAAATTCAAGACCAGCTTTAGGAATTTAGCAAGACCTTGTCTAAAAAAAATTAAAAGGGCTGGGGATGTAGCTCAGTGGTAAAAGGTTCTTGATTCAATCACATTATAAATAAGAAAAAAGAGAACACAGTGTACAGAAGTAAAATAAGAAAATATAGTAGTCAAACTCAGTGAGATATCAATATGTGTCAGGAATTATGCTAAATAATTTACATTGCCATATACTATGGTTTGAATGTGATGTCCTCTCCAAAATTTGTGTCAAAACCTAATCACCAAGTGATGTCATCGAAGCTGGGGTGGGAGGTGACTGACCTCATGAATAGAATTAGATGCCCTTATACAAGGGCTTGGAGGGGACAGTTTGTCCCTTTTGACCCTCCACCTTCTGTGTGTGAGGTCACAGCCTTTCTCCACTGTGAAGAACATACTTTTGAAGGTGCCATTTAGGAAGCAGAGATCAGACCTTCACCAGACAAGGAAATGGCTGGTGCCTTGATTTAGACTTCTCAGCCCCCAGAACTATGAGAAAATAAATTCCTGTTCTGTATAAAATTGCCCAGTCTAGGATATTTTCTTACAGCAGTACAAAATAGACTAACACATTCTAATACCCAGGTATTAGAAAATAAAACATACAAACAAATGGAGTTGCTACTAGCTAACATTTATGACCCACCTAGAGTATACAGAAGGAGCTGAGATGTAGAGAGTTTAATTTCTGTTGCTAGGCATGTGGTCAGTAAGTAATGGACCTCAGGTTCAAACCCATGTCTACATGATTCCAAAGCCCATGCTCTTAACCACTGAACTGACTCCCCATTCGAAGAAATATAATAGAGACATTTTTATCATTGGATAATTATCTCATATATGTTTAATACAAACAATTTGGCAAATAAGGAACTCTTGAACAAAAAAATTGAAACACCATTCATGATTTTATTTACAGATTATTGTTAAATATTTTAATCACTGTCTTAAGAAGAAATAAGCTTCCAAGTGCTCTTCTTGTGCCTTTCATATCCTTACACATAGTCATAAGATATTTATTTCCAAATGAAATCACCTTGACATAATATTTTGTAATCTCCCTGTTCTTTTAATTCTATAGGATATTTTCCAAAATCTATTGTATTATTTCCTTATATTAGAAGAAAATTATCATGGTGCTTGCTACTTAAAATGTCTTATGAATAGTGTAATTCTTACTAAGATGTCATAACATTTTTTATTTTCATTAATCATTTGTTAATTTAAAATAATTGAAAAAAATCATTTAAATCTAATGAACATATCTGTGCCCTGAATAGTGTGTAAATGTATTTTGTAAAACCCGATGTTCCAGAGGGGAAGCAAACACTACTACACTTATTATTTGTTAAATTACTATGCAATTTAAACAGCATCTTTATATTCTTTCTCTAATTTGATGTTATTGGCAGACTATATAATGCATGGCACGTGTTTCTATTTTTATATTACATATGAAGAATGATGACTCAATATTTATACACAGCCACTGGCTTAATTGGCAGCCTAGAATAAGAGTGTTCTGATTTTAAATCCAATGTTTTTCCAATATATTTTACCTCTTAGTCTTCTTTTATACCCTTTGCTAATAATTGTTTTCCTAATTTAAAAATAAAGATTGTGAGGAAGTGATGAAAGAGGACATTCTTTCTTGGTGTAGGGCAGGCTGGGTGGATGGGGAAGGCTAGGTAAAGCATTCAGTCTTCCATATTTAGCTATTCTGTTAGGCATAAGGTTTTGTAAATATCTTATCAGATTAAAGAAGTTGACTTCTCTTCCAAGTTTGCTGAGAGTTTTTAACACAAAAGGTGGTGTACTTGTGAAATGCTTTTTATGTATCATATTTTGTTAACCATATGACTTTTATTTTTCAATATGTTCCTATGGTGAATTATAGTGATTGATTTTTTTGAATGTTGAGCCAACCTTGTATCATTGGAATAAAAATCACTTGAGTGTTCCACAATGCTCTTGTCTTATATTATTGTATTGGAGTTTCATTTTGGGTTGGGTGTGTATTTGTATCTATATTCATCAGGATTCCTGTTCTTCAACTTTCCTTTCTTATAATGTTGATTTGGTTTTGGTGTTAGTGTGATCCAGTTCCACACAATGAGTCAGAAAATGTTCTCACTCAAAAATGTGAATATTTATCTGTAGCCTGATATCCATTGGGGGAAAAAACGCAATTGGCATATTCTCCTTGTTAAAATTCTTTTCACAGGGTAATGGCTAGCAAATTTTGAACTATATTGTTTAGTAAATGAACAAATGTGTTTCAGATATTGATAGTTTTATGGTTTGGATCTGGAACATCACCTAAAAACTCATGTGTCAAAGGCACTGCAGTAAAATCCAGAGGTGGGACTTCCAGGAAGTGATTGGATCATGAGGGCTCCAACCTCATCAGTGGATTCATCCGTATGAATTAATAATCTGAATGGACTATTGGGTGGTGACTGTAGGCATGGTTGGAGGAAGTAGGTCACTAGGGACATGTTCTTGGAAACTATATCTTCTTGTCCCTGGTTCCTGCTCTCTCTCTCTCTCTCTCTCTCTCTCTCTCTCTCTCTCTCTCTCTCCCTCTCTCCCTACAAACACACACACTTCCTCACTGCCATGAGTTGAGCAGCTGTACTTTGCTAAAGGCATGCTTGCTTTGATGGTCTGCCTCACCTTAGGCTTAGAACAATAAAGCCAGCAACCATAGATTGAAACTTCCAAAAAGTGAGACAATATAAACCTTTCCTCCTTGAATTTTTTGAGTCAGTGAGAAAAAATGGACTCACAAGGATAGTCATGGTTTTTACTGTGTGAAAAATAACTTACAAACAATCAGGAAGACTGGGATTATGATGTGGATTACATTAGAAGTATGAGAATGAAGATAGATGAAAAGTAGATAAGATACATATAAATATAGATGTGGGCAGATAAATGGCTTTGCTTATAAAGTTCTTTGCATTGTCCACAAACAGATCATATAAACAGTAATATTTTAGTAGCAATGTGTATGCCTAGCATCTAGATTTTTATTTCATGTATCAGACTTCACATAAAGGAGTCAGAGATCCTTGGAAAAGTGAGTAATTCCAGGGCCACTGTACGAAGAAATACAAGGTGAAGTTGGGACATCTTGTAAGAGCAAGTAAGAAAAAAGATTTTATATATATATATGCCATTGTAATACCACAAGAATAATTCTGCAGATAAAATCCTCTAAAGAGGCAAAAATTACTGAGAAAGAGCTTTTAGAAGAAGAGAGTAATGGGATATACTCAAAGCACCTAACCCCAAATATTTATATTTGTTAATTACAAAAAGTCACAGTGGGAGGTGACTGTGGACTCTTCACAGTGGAAGACCCACAGGACACCATGTTACCTAAGTGATGACTGCTGGGAGCCACAGGTGACTATCAGGCATCCTCTGTCACTGTGCCCTTGGTATACTGCATCTCTTCTGTTTCTCCCAAACATGTACAACCTCCACTGAATGAAGAGAAATTTCAGACAATCCCAAATTGAAGGACATCCTGCATATAACTGATGAATACTCTTTTAAAAGTCTCAAGATCATAAAATCAAGTGAAGACTGAGGAACATTCACAGATGAGAGGAGATGAAGAGACATGGCCACTAAATGTGAACTCTTAGTTCCTGGAACAGGCAAACAAGGGGATATTAGCAGGAAACCTGGTATATTCTGAATCAAATCTGTGGTTTAGTTAGAAGCACAATGCTCATGTTCATGTCCTATTTTTGGTGACTTCAGTATGTTCTCATAAAATGTAAACAATAGGGAAAGCTGGGGGAGGGTCATTGGGAATTCCAAATTATTTTTACAACTTGTCAGTCGGTCTTAAAATTCCTACAACTAGGATGTTAAAAAATAGTGTTTAGGTATGATTCTATTCTCACGAATTCAAACATGAGAAACCATTAAATGAGAAATTATTATATTGGTTTGAATTTAGCTTCAAATAGTAATGTGACAGGATTCCCCACTGATGGCAGCTGGAGAACTAAGATAGAGGCTCAAACCTGAGAACGGAAATGGGGTGTACCAGGAAGTAAAGGGGCCCAAGTGCTTGTAAGTTCTATCCAAAGAGCAAACTATAGCAGGGGGAAGAGTGGAGTACTTAGAGATAAAGCTGAGGAGACCTATGTGGGGCACTTACAGAGGGAAGGAGCTTATGAGTAGATAAAGGACAATAATCATATAATCGTAAGAAATGTCCTGCCCCACTGATCAGATTGAAAGCAATTCTGAAGTGAATCTGTTCTACATCCCACTCTGGAGCAAGATACTTCTTACATATTGAAATGGCATGAGAGAAGAATAATACCAATTTTTTAAAAAGTTTATCCTGTCTACATGTCTTTTGAAACTAGAGAGAAAAACATGTCAATTTAAAAATATGACTAAATGCAGTCAAAAGTAACTAGATGCCTGTAAGTCCCAAACACTGTTCAATGATACTACAGAGTTGACTACATTTAGCCTAACAATTAGTTCCCATCAAATTTTAGGTCATGTGAGTTTTCCTTTGAATATTTTCTTAATATATAAAAAGAATTGTGAATGCAAACAAAGGAAATCAAAATAGATCTTATACCTGCATCCCTGCATTTTTTTCAGAGAGAGGAATGAAGCCTAAGAGCTGAGAAGGAACATACCTGCTTTGTAATTATCGGCAGGCCAATGACATGTCGACCTGTGGTTCTGAGGAGCCTTATTGAATGGCTGACATTATGGTTTCTAGAACCCATTTCCATCTCTGAAGGCTTCAGATTACCCCCATCAGTAACAGGTGTAAGAAAAAGGCCAAGACTGCTACATGGTGAATTTAGAAGTCACTAACGTCTTAAAGCATGAAGACACAGCTATGCCGGTATTCATAATTTCTGGGATAAATGACAATCAGAACCCCAGGGTGTGGGATACCCCATAATTTCTACTGACTATTAAGTTTTGAGAGAGTCATTCGTGACCTTTCTTAACACACACACACACACACACACAGACACACACACACACACACACACACATACACACACATTTCAAAATGGAAATTCCCCTCTCACTGAATGTTCCTGAATCTAACCTTCTTTTGCTATGCAGAGACTACTGTATTCATTGAGTGTATTTACTTTTCTATATTCGAGTGCCACACTTGATCAGGCATCCAGCAGTCAGCACAGTAGGCGATGGAAGGTACACAGAAGGCGTGTGTGCCCCCAGGCACCAGTGTGCTATCTCTCAGCACCTTGTCTCTTCTCTTACCCTTTAAAACAAGGACATTTTGAGACTGGCAGCTAAATGAATGCCTAGAGGAATGTGCACACACATTCAACAGCTTCAAAGAGTGGGACAATAATTATTAAGTGACAGCAATTACAAAAGAAGGATCCGGCTATAAAATACAATATGATTTATATTTCCTTTCAAACCATTATTAATACATAGTACTTAGAGTGATGTGTTTACTGGGGTTAAAGTGATTTCTTTTTTTCCCTAATGTGCAATATTGCTACTGTACTTTCAATTCTGGCTTATTTATAATTACAATAGCACAAATGTTCCAATTAAGAGAGAAAATGATAAATACATTAAGGTATCCAGTTGCTTTACTGTAAATTGCCACAAAATAGAGATGAAAACCAATGCAAAGCAGCCTGTAAGTGAAGTTGGCTCCTACTTTATCCAGACTAGGAATAGGTAAAACACAAAATCTTGTACACAAATTAATTTTATTCTTTATACATGATTTAATTTTGTCATGGTCTGTTGATTATTTTTTTCTGATTTCTTTTAGCATAGTAACAAGAATGTCTGAAGGACATCAACTAAAGTATAATTGAGAAAGAAAATATTCATAATATGTGTTGTGATATGGATGAGGCTGAAAAAGAAAAGGAGCCCTAAGAAGCAATTCTTCTTTCTCCTTACAGGAGAAATGCAAGTTCACAAGGTATAAGGGACCCTTTATTAATCATTGAAGATAATGAAAAAGAGACTAGGACAAGAGATGGACAGTGTGAACTTTAAGGTAGTTTTAAAAAAATTCCTGTGATCCCTTTCTTTTTGTTGAGTAAGGCTGAGCTATTCCTGATGATAAAGAATTTCTGCTGAGAGAAGAATTCCACAGCAGATAGAGGGTTGGGTGTTGGCTTTGGGGGCTGAACTACAATGAAAACATCATTAGTAATACTGTGGAAATGACTTCTCTCTGCCATTTCCACTCCACCTAATTACAGAAATTCATGACTCATTAAAATAACTATGACTCATATTGCTCAAATATAATTTCTAAGACTTTTATCTTGTGATTTAATGAAAGAAATAGTTTTTCAAAGGCTGTGATTTGTGATAGTCTGATGACTTCCTTCCTGTACTGTTTTGTAGGTGGGTTGATTCATTAGGATAAATATACTAAAAATATAATTTATCAACTTTTCTTTGTTCTTTGGGGGGTTTTAAAACTCCCAATGTTTAAACTTAAAGAGGGTTCTAGGCTTAAAGTAATATTTTAAATGAGCACAATGAGTTAATGTTAATAATAGAGCTAAAGTTTCAAAATAATTTTCCAGACAGTTGAATAATCATCTAGAAAGCTCTCTAGCATTGCAGAAAAACCAGTACATCTAGAGAGGTGTCCCATCTTCTGTAAGACCTTTGATATGTATACTGAAAGTACTTGGGGAAATACAAATTTAATTTTTATTATTGTTATTGTTATTATGGTAAATATTCTAAGAGCTTGCAAACTTGGACCAAAGGCTTTCTTAAAAATGCCCTCTTCAGTGATTTAGGCTCTATTTACAAATAAAGATTATACTGACTTGAACAGAATATATACTTATATTCATGGTACTTTTGATGTTACTAAAATTTATTCATATAATTTGAAATAGTCAGCAGGGTGTGGTGGCACAGGCCTGCAATCCCACTGGCTCAGGATGTTGAGGCAGGAAGATGGTGAATTCAAAGCCAGCCTCAAAAAAAGTGAGGCACTAAAGCAACTCAGTGAGATCCTGTCTCTAAATAAAAATACAAAATAGGGCTACAGATGTGGTTCAGTGGTCAAGTGCCCCTGAGTTCAATACCCAGTACTGCCCCCCCCAAATTTGGAATAGTCATACATACATATACATTTATATTGAGATATTGATTAATGAAGATATGCACCACCTCTCTAAATGCAGTGTATCCAAATTCTAGGTTTTGGAGTTAGAGAGTTGGATTCAAACTCTGGCACTGGTACTTCATGAAACCATGAATATTAGCTCATGTACTAACTGATTACCTTCTGAAAGTGCTTTCTAAGTTACAGATATTCTTAGTAATTTATGTGCCAATTAATTCACAAGAGACCCTTATTAGATAGGCACTATCACACCCTCTTAAGAAGTAGAAAAATTGAGACACAGGAAGACAAGAAAATTGTCCTCATTCACATGATCCTGTAATCTAGGCCACAAGGTGGCTTTAACTATTGAACCCACTGTTCTGTACACATGTGTGCCCAGACACTGCGTTAAAATATACCTAAGGTGGTTGTACATTTTTGTTTTTTCATTAATGATGTGCTCATACTTCACTTCAAGGTAAAAGTTATTCCCTTTAACTTAAAGGAAGTCCAATACTTATTAGTTCCACAGAAGCTTCAGTAAAGGTTGAAGCCATAACCAGCATGACTCCTAACTTTTGTTGAATCAAAGTGTGTAAAGTTCAGACAATATGGTCTTGTGATAGTGAAAAGCAATCTAAAGTATGAATAACCTTTAATAATATTTGTTCAGTAAGTCATATTGCAGATAAACAATCAAAGTTGGATTTCTTCAGTGCAAGTTTTTCTCCCAGGAACACCTTTCTATATGAAAAGTCAGCTTTGAAAATAATCTTGCCTTATCAACAGCCTCTGTACCCATGTGATATCTTCCCAGCCTATAATCACTCCTGGATAATATGCCCTGAATTTGTTTCAGATAGTGAGTGCTTTTCTTTCACTCCACAAAGTTCATTGCTAAGAACAGTGCTATTCGATTCTAGTTGGGTTAATATGCCGAATTTCTCCTGGCCTGAAGTAGACATGGCCTAAGTTGCTGTTGCCTGATGTTGGTGTTCTTGAGTCATTCTGGAGCAAACATGGGTAACAGTATCTAATCTTACATCTCTAAATTGGTTTCACAAAGAATCTACTCTTTGTCTCTTAACATGAAGACTGATCTTATGCAGGAAGATTAGGCATCTCTCACTCCCTCTCTCCTCCTTTCTCTCTTTCTCTATAAAAATGGATGGTTTTGCAGTCTGAACATAAAGATAGAAATTATATAGGATAATAATATCTAGGCATTTCTCTATCTCTTTCTCTCTCCCTCTCTCTGTCAAAATGGAAGATTTTGGAGGTAGTCTATATCTCATATCTGCTACTTTATGGCCTTTTATCCCCAAGAAGAATAATCATGTCTTTGAGCCTTAATATTTTCATCTGGAAAATGAGGACAGTGCTACTTTCCTTGAAAGTTGTGAGGATTAAAAATAATATGTCAAGTCCTCAAGTAGAAATCTAATACCTCCAAGAAGAATTTCCAAATTTTATACAGTAAATGATATTCTTAAAAAAGAATTTGCTGAGTACAAAATTAGAAAAGTTATACAAAGCTCCTATTGTAATACAGAAACTTTCTTGCATAGATATCAAATGATAATATATAATTTCTCTAACACATAATGTTATCTATGTATGAAGCTTATAGATATATGATATACTACTTTTAATGTTGCTATGATTAACATGTTTCTGCCAGTCAATGAATACAGTAGCAATATGAAAAGGTACAAAAGGATCAAAAGGGAATAGGAGTAAAGTTAACAGATGTCAAAAGGAATCTATAATAAATAAAATGATACTGTATGATACTGTATAAAAAGGGAGGCATCAATTGGTAGCAAAACAGGACAAATCAGCAAACAATTTCTTTAGCAGAATTAGGGAAATATAGTCTAAAGATATATATATATATATCTTGTATTTATATATATATATAATATATAATGTATTTGTATATATATATACATATATATATACAATATATACAATATATATATATAATGTATTTGTGTGTGTGGAGAGAAAGAGAAGAAGAGAGAGATGGAGAGGAAGAGAGAGAGAAAGAGAAAGAATTGCTTTAAAATTCAACATTGATGATGTAAAACCATTTTACAATCCACACTTGCTGAGATTATACATAAAGAATAATATTTATCTCTACTCATAATATTTATCTCTAATATGTTTAATATAAAATACTTAAAATGAATTTTGAGATGTGCATAAATCTAACTTTTCAACTTTCATATTTCTTTATTTGTTCTAGAAGTATAGCAAATCATTACATTTCTCAAAAATTTTGCTAACATGGGAGCTTAAATCTTTGATATATAATTTACATATTTTAAATGATTAATTGACATAAATATTAAGAGTATATAGTGGATAACATATGATTATTTCCTTCTACCTGCCCCATAAAGTGTCTGCTGTCAGATGAATTGGAGCACACTTATATGTTCTTTCTTTTCTCTTGCTGCTTTGAGAATCTTCCTTTTTTTTCTTTAAATTTTAAAACCTTGACTATAATCTCATGAGGTAGACTTGACTGAATAAAGTCTGACTGGCAACCTTGAACCTCTCTGAATCTGGCTATTTGTATCCTCCTCTAGATTTTTGCAAAGGGTTCTGTGGATGACTTTCTAGCCCTTTGGCATCTCAAATCACTCTTTCTTTTTTTCTTTTTTTATTGGTTGTTCAAAACATTAGAAAGCTCTTGACATATCATATTTCATACATTAGATTCAAGTACGTTATGAACTCCCAATTTTACCACAAATACAGATTGCAGAATCACATAGGTTACACATCCACATTTTTACATAATGCCCTATTAGTAACTGTTGTATTCTGCTACCTTTCCTATCCCCTACTATCCCCCCTCCTCTCCCCTCCCATCTTCTCTCTCTACCCCATCTACTGTAATTCATTTCTCTTCTTGTTTATTTTCCCGTTCCCCTCACAACCTCTTATGTGTAATTTTGTATAACAATGAGGGGCTCCTTTCATTTCCATGCAATTTCCCTTTTCTCTCCCTTTCCCTCCCACCTCATGTCACTCTTTAATGTTGATCTTTTCTTCCTGCTCTTCCTCCCTGCTCAGCAGAAAAGCTGACTAAAACAATAAATAGAAGGAGGAAGAGATTTTTCATAGCGCTGAAGGAAAACCCTGCAGACCAGGAACACTGTACTTAGTAAAGCTATCTTTTAGAAATGAAGGAGATAAGGACCATTCCCAGACAAAGAAGGGCTGGCAGAATATATCTCCACTAGATTTTCCAATAAAAAATCATAAAAAGATTTCTTCAGACTGACAAAAAGACTAATAAGAAGAAAACCTCAGAAGACATAAAACACACCGGTAAGAGTAAAACTGAGAACAAATTAAGAATTCTCTAATATTAGCAACTTGTTTTATATAACATTTATATTTTATGAATATTAAAATCATAAATAATAACTATATATTATGTTATCAGAAAGGCAATATTAAAAGATATTAAACAACACATAATATTCAAATTGGGGGAAACAATATAGTGCAAGTGTAATTTTTTATTAATATCTCTCGTTTTTTCTATATTTATGATCAATATTTAGTTGCTATCATTTTAAAATAACTTGTTATAATCAATGATTTTTTGTAAGCTTCATAGGAACCACAAAACAGGACTCTATAGTACACACACACACACACACACACACACACACACACACACAAAATGAGGAAAGTATAAAAGTACCACTTGAATAAACCACTTAACCATTAAAAAAGCCTGTAGAAGGAGAAAGAAAGGAACTATAATAAAACTATAAAATAAGTAGAAAAATGGCAGTTCTAATCAATAATGCAATAAATTCTTCAAATAAAAGACATAAAGTCAGTGAATGAATTAAAAAAAAGACACAATTATCGTCTGCTTATAAGGAACTCACTTTATTTCTCAAGACATTCAGACTAAAAGTGAAGGAATAGAGTAAGAGATCTCATGCAAATGATATCTAAAGGAAAGTAGAAGTAGCTACACTTTATCAGATTAAACAGACTTTAAGTCAAAGGCATTAAAAACAGACAAGGAAGATCATTATACAATGGTAAAGAAATCAAATTCAGCATGAGGAAGTAATATTTAAAAATACACACACAACCAATATTGTAATATTACAATAGACAAATATTAGTAGACCTATGGGGAGACAGAAGCTCCAATATCATGATAATAGGGGTGTTTTCTACCCACTTTAGTCATAGATAGATCATCTGAACACAAAATCAACATTTTTTTAACAGAGTTAAATTGCATCCTAGACCAAAGGGACCACACAAACACCTATAGAACATTCCATCCAACAGTCACGAATACACATTTATTGTTTTTAAAAAACAATTTGTTCTAATTAGTTATACATGACAGCAGGATGCATTTTTGATTCATTATACTTAATGTGCATTGGACATTCTCCAGAATGGATCAGATGGGAAGTCACAAAATAACTCTTGACAAACTTTAAAAAATTAAAACAATAGCAAGACTCTTTTCCAACTATTCTTTTTATTTAATGCAATAAAGCTGGAAATGATTAACAAGAAAAAGTTTGGAAACTGTACACATACATGGAAGCTAATCAAGCCACTCCCAAATAAGAAAGAAAAAGAAAATTAAGAAGGAAATTTAAAAAGTTCTTGGAACAAATAAAAGTGGAGATAAACCTAATGGATGTAGAAAAAGCAGTACTGTGAAGGAAGATTATAACAATTAGTGCTTGTATCAAGAAAGCAGAAAGATCTCAAATAACCTATTTTTGCTTGTTAAGGAAGCAGAAAAACAAGAACAAGCCAAGCTCCAAATTAGCAGATAGGAAAAAAAAGGTAAATATCAAAACAAAAACAAATGAAATAGTGATTTAAAAACCTTCAAAGTATCAAGGAAATGAAAACTTGTGTTTTTAAAAAAGATATATAAAATTGACAAATCCTTATCAAACCAAACTAAAATGAAAGGAGAGATGATTCAAAGTAAAGCAAATTGGAGACAAAACCCAAAAAAGATACATTACAACTGATCACAGAAATACAAAGGGTTATTAAAGACTATTGTGAACAAACTGTCAACAAATATTATACCCTAGATGAAATGGACAGATTCATGACACATACACCTTACCAAGACTGAATCATGAATAAGTAGAAATCTTGAGCAGATTGATAATGAATAATGAGATTAAATTAGTAATAAAAAGTCCCCATCAAAGAAAATCCTAGGACTTTATGGATTCTCTGCTGAGTTCTACCAAACATTTTAATAAGAACAAACACTCATTCTTCTTAAATTACTCCAAAAAATTCAAGAGAAAGGAAAATTTCCAAATTGATTCTATTAGGCTAGAATTTCCTTGGTACCAAAACAAGATGGAGACACAACAGAAAAAGAAAGCCACAGGTCAATAGCCCTAAAGAACACAAATGCAAAATACTTAACAGATACTAGGAAACTGAAGTCAATAGCACATTCAAAAGATTATTCACTAAGATCAAGTGTTATTCAGCCTAAGTATGCAAGAAGGTTCAAGAAATGTAAATCAAAAATGTGATACAACAACAGAATGAAGGACAAAAACACAAACTATTAAACATTGATAAAGGAAATTAAAGCATACATACAAAAATTGAAATTCATCCCATGTTCATGGATTAGAAGAATCAAAATTTTTAAAATGTTCATACTCCAAAAATATATCTACAGATTCAATGTAATATCTTTCAAAATAACAATGATATTATTTAAAAAATTAGAAAAGAATCCAAATTGGAAACATACACACACACACACACACACACACACACACACACACACACACACACTCCCAGATAGCCACAATAAACTTGAGTAAAAGGAACATAGCAGGAAGCATTATATTATACTATCTGACTATAAAATATATTTCAAACATATTGTAGTCAAAATAGCTTATTGGGCTGGGGATAAAGCTCAGCTGGTAGAGTGCTTGGTTTGCATGCAGAAGGCCCTGGGTTCAATCCCCAGCACCACAATAAAGGCAAACAAAAAAAAACCCAGCTTGGTGTTAGCATAAAATACATGCAGACTATTGTGATAGAATAGAGTTAACAAAAATAAACTCTAGCTCCTACAGCCAAATGATCTTCAACCAAGTTTTTACAAACATTCACTAAAGAAAATACAGTCTCTTCAATAGATGTTGCTTATGAACTTGATATCCATTATTCAGAAGAATGAAACTAGACCTCTGTCTCTCTTACCAGGTGCAAAACTCAACTCAATTGAAGACTTAAAGTTAAAATCTGAAACTATGTAACTACTAGAAGAAAACAGGGGAAAGGCTTTGGGATATTGGAATGGGCAAGACTTTTTCTGTATCCACCCCCCCACACACACACACCAAAGAAAGTACAGAAAACAGAAATAAAAATAGACAAAAGGATTGCATCAAACTAAAAAGGTTCTTCACAGCAAGGGAAACAATTAACAGCATGAAGAAAGAACACAGTGGGAGTTGTAGCTCAGTGGTAGAGCTCTTGCTAGAGCACTGGATTCAATCCTCCCCACCACATAAAAATAAAATAAAACAACAAAAATAATTTAAAAAAGAACATCTACAACTAAAAAAATTTTAAAAAGAACACAATGGGGAAAATATTAGAGAATTATACCTATCAATGGTTTGATATCTAGAATACATAAAAATTCAATAGGGAAAAAAACCCTGATTTTAAAAAATTGGCAATAGATATACATAGACATTTCTCAAAATAAAACATAAACATAATTAGTCAGGGAAATGGAAATGAAAATTAAAATGAGGTATCAACTCACTCCAGTTAGAATGTCTAGTATTCAAAAGATAAAAGATAGGTGTTGTAGAGAAAAGGGAATCCTTACACACTCTTGGTAGGAATATAATTGGTGCAACTCTTGTGGCAAGCAGTATACAGGTTCCTGAAACCATTAAAAATAGAACTACCACAAGGTGCTGTAGAGCATGTGTGTAATCCCAGCAATTTAGGAGGCTGAGGCAGGAGTATTGATCACACCTTCAAAGCCAGTCTCAGCAATTTAATGAGGCTGGGGATATGGCTTAGTGGTTAAGTGCCCCGGGTTCAATCCCTGCCACAAAACAAACAAACAACAACCAAACAAACACCCTACTATATGGTCCAGGAAGAACAAGAAACCATTAGAGATTATTGCGTATTTATTGCAGAACTATTTAGAAGAGGGAAGACATGAAAACAAACTGTGAGGAATGAATGAGTAAAGAAAATGTGGTATAAAAACAAAATGGTATATTATCTAGTCATAAGAAATAATAAGACTCTGGCATTAGTGGAAACACAAATAAAACTGGGGATCATTATGTTAGTTGAAATAAGCCAGGCACAGAAAAACCATGTGATCTCACTTATAGGTGGAGTCCCAGGACAGTGTCTCAAAATAAATTAATGTACTTCTTCAATATAAACAATTTCAACTAAAACAACAATAACAAGCCCAGAACTGTTTTCAAGTTGTGCTTCCCTTGAAATTGCAATAGGTTTCCAGTGCAAAATACCAGTAGTTACCGCTAGGTGTCAGACATGGGCTTTTGCCAAATGTAAGGATGGCTGAGTACGGTTGTTCTTATGGGATATTTTCAAAATCACTTCAGCCTGAGGAGTCTTAAGGTGAGCATAGGGATAGTAGATCACAAAGTGTTTATTTGAAAATTAAGTGACAGCATGGTTCTTTGAAGTGATGAAATAGGGGAAAACTGCTGTTGCTTAAAGCCCCACTCAATTTCAGTTGGTTTTCTGGGTAATTTTGTGAATTGAGGTTAATACATGATTCTTGTACGTTTTTCCCTGAAACCAAATAATCTAGTCAATTTTTGTGCTCCTTGATATGACTTTTTTTAAGAGAGAGTGAGAGAGGAGAGAGAGAGAGAGAAAGAGAGAGAGAGAATTTTTTCAATATTTATTTTTTAGTTTTCAGCGGACACAACATCTTTGTTGGTATGTGGTGCTGAGGATCGAACCCGGGTCGCACGCATGCCAGGCGAGCGTGCTCCGCTTGAGCCACATCCCCAGCCCCCTTGCTTTGACTTTTGGTATCTGCAGAAAAATAATAATTTATTTTTAGTTGTCGGAGGGATCTCTGTCCAAGGGAGAACTAGGAAACTCATCATTTTTTTTTTTTGAGCTTTGTTCTCTAGTTGGGTTAATCAGACATCTTCTGGGATAATATGAATGATAAGCATTTATAATTCAGTTTTAGTTTCAGTGTTCAGACTGGTTTATAAACATTATATCATTAATTTAATGCATATCAGTACATTTAAATTCAATCAAGTCTGTCTTATCAGGTAGATCAATAAGCCAGACAGCATAGTAAGTGTATATTTTTTTAATCCATCTCACATGAATGCAAATTGGCTTTGCATTTCTTCAGTAGAGATAGAAAAGAAAGCAAATTGGTCACAGAAAACAGTCTCCTTTAATTTGCTGCACAGCTCAAACTGTTAATACAATACTCTGCACTATTGTGGCATTAGGTTATTATTTATTAATATTACTGTAATATACAGTGAATCTCCAGGATTCATAAGCTTTTCATACAGACCATTAAACAGGTAATTTGAGTGTATTGATACACATGTATCTAAAAATCTTTAATTGAAACCAAAATTTCTTTATGCAGTTCAGGTATCCAACCTTATTCCATTCTTGTCTCGTTTTAAAATTGTTTTAAACTAGCCAGTTGAATGAGCTTACATAATTCTAAAGTGTCCCATCTGCCATGCTTCATTAAAAGAGAATGAAAAACAGATTTGCAGGGCAACTTTTCCCAACAATTTAGGTAAGAGTCCTTCATTTGAATCTCAGATTCATTTCAATCATACATTTTGGCAGAGTGAGAAAGCAACCATACACAATTATTGTTAATAAATTTCTAGATTTTTTGCTGTACTTTTACCTGATATCCTGTGCAATTGCTTATCCAATTTAATCATATTACCTGTAAACTTTTCAATATCAGGTTTGCATGACATTATGTTGGGCACCAGAATCAAATAATCTGAGTGACCATGGTCCTTCTTTCATCCCAAAGTCACACTTCTTTGTACTGCACAATTATAATTGACTTTGACCCTGAGGGATTATAAATTCCTTTCTGTACAATAATTATATTTTAAAGAATTTGTAAATGCTAGGGTAACTTGACAAAATCTACAATTTGGAGAATTGGTAGGACAGTGATTCATTAGAATTTAAGTATATATCATCTGTCTCCTCTTTTAAAATTATATATATATTACCAGAGATTGAACTCAGGGGCTCTTGACCACTGAGCCACATCCCCAGCCCCCACCCCCTTTTTGTATTTTATTTCGAGACAGGGTCTCACTGAGTTGCTTAGGGCCTTGCTAAATTGCTGAGGCTGGCTTTGAACTCGAAATCCTATTGCCTCAGCCTCCTGAGTCACTGGGATTACAGGCGTGCATCACCATGCCCTGCCAAATGCTATTTTTAATCAACCTTTTGCACATTTATATTCAATTATATTTTTCTGAGTCCCCTCCCTATTTATTTTTTCCTTTCTTTTCAAACCCTAATCACGTGCTACCATGAGCTCCCATTTTTGGTATCTCGGCAAAGACAATCTCCACCACTATAGTGTCCTTCACCTCATCTTGTCCCTACAATAGTAAATAAAGTCATAGTCTAGGCAGGTTGACACATCACAGCATTTACTATATCTTGACCACAAGTACATAGTTAGGAGGATCTTGAGAATTACTCCAGTTAATAAAAGTTGCTTATATTTTGCACACTTCCAAGGTCTCAGGAATGACATATTTAAAATTGAAGTGTGAATTTTGAAGGTTCTCTTTTTCAAGGCTTATGTTATTTACCTTTACCTTTAAAGGGCTTAAAAGATTTGAAGTTTGCTCCTCTGTTCACTTTTTTGCAAAAGCTGAAGTCAGTAAGGGTCCTGAGTAAGCACTAATATGCTTGTCCTTTTGACAGAATTTGACCCGAGGGAAAGAGCACTTTGATTTCCCATGTACAACACTGATTTTGGTAGAGGTTCAGAAGTGAATTTCTTATAACCTAAAAAACAGTTTAACCACTCCACTCCATGTCCTTGTATTTCTGTCACCTCTGTATTCCCTCCCCAGCTGACATGGGCAAACATTTAATGATTTACGTACACACATGGACCATATTTTGGTTAAAATATAGCTCCTGATCTCCCTTTGGGCATTGCATGTTGAATCACATGTTTAATGTCTGTACCTCCGGAAGTCACCACCAGTTTTTCCATTACTATCATGTTTTCCTGGAATAGAAAGGAGCAAGACAAAGCATAGTATACTTAGTTACCTTCTGCTGCTTTTGTATTTCTTTTACAATCTATTTAATTCTCACTCCAAGCTGGAAGTTTTCTCAAGCATCCACTGATAGGCATTTCCTGCTAACCATGGTTGCAAACCAAGTGTTGTGCCATTTCATGCCAGGGATGGGCAGAGAGTCCTGATGTCAACAATTGCTCCTGACCTCCTCCTTGTTTTTAATATTCCACAACAGATCCTTCACCATAACTGGGACAGAGTAAACTGTGCAAACTGCACAAATTCCATCAGGTCTCATCATGGACAGAGCTCACACAATTCCACAGAATGTATGCATGGAAGGTCTAAGTAAAGGCTAGATCAGAAAAGACCCCAGAGATTTTCCAGACAAAGTGCCTCAATCTTTCCTACTTGCCTGGAACAACCTTCACCTCTAAGATGAACCATGATATCTGTGTTAAACCTTGGTTTAGGGAAATCTCCCTAGAAGTTTCCAGAGGTATCCTTTATCCTCCTGATCACTTACTCAGTTAAGGTTGCTTCACTCAAAACACCAGGTATAAGCCATTGATAACTATACCAGTTTGGCACTCTGGGGAAGTTTTGAACTTTAAATAGTATCTTATAAGTTACTAGTTCCCTTTTCTTGATCAAGAGTCAGCTCCAGACTTCCAATTGGCCCTGGGATAACAGAAGTAGTTTACTCAAGTTGTGAAATATCTGTAGAGTTTATACAGTTAAAGGGCAGGGCTTAAGTCCCAACATTCTCTCTGAGATCCTATGCTAAGCTCCAGGTCTTTGCAAGCATTTCTGTGTTATGTTAGAATTGCCATTGGAGTCATCTAGCATTTCACCCGAAAAAAGTCACTAAATCATCAGCTTCTAATGAACAAAAACTATGACTTAGTTTTCTTCACATGCTCAGCTGGTAAAGTGACTATCCTATTAGAGCTAACTAATATTTGTTATAATAATTAAAAACTAAATTCATTGTATTCTCAGTTTATGTTTATCATGTAAATCCAGAACAAGAGAGTTCCAGTCTGGTTTAAGTAACCAGAGGAAGCATATGAAAAGTTTAGGCTCTGGGGCCAGTCTTCACATTCATTTGAATCATGAAATAATTCAATTGGCTTCTTCTGAGAAATGGAAGCTAGTTATTGTAGATCCCTAAGGGCATTCTTTGTTGCACAGGCAATCTCCATGACTCCAGAAATATTTCTAATTTTCAGCTGTAGAAACTATTTTTCCAGTGTTTTAAACACATACAAAAATGTAATGCAAATATATGTTAGTTTGTTTGGATTGTAATTTTAAATTGATTTTCAAAGTTGGTAGGAAATACATTGCAAATGTTTAAAAAAATTCACTTTGAAAGACACATGTAATTTTATAAATATTTATCAGGCTTTTTTATCATATTAGATTCACTACCCATTTTGAATGGTTGAGGAACATACTGTCTGACAACTTACGATGTAACATATGATTTACGTGTGTGTGTGTGTGTGTGTGTGTAAGTGAAGGATTAATAGTGTATAATATGACAGATACAGAAATAAATTCTGCCAGTTCTGAAGCAAACCAGCCAGATGGATATTATTATTTTTTCCACTTTGCTCAAGAACAAAGAAGCCAAGAACCAAGAAATTGCTCAAGGTTGAGAGATTTGTTAATGATACAACAGGAATACGAGTTGTGTAGTTTATCTGTAATTGATTAGCTTAACCATTATAGTGAGCTTCTTCCATTGAATATTTTTTAAAATTTTATTTTTATTTGTTACAATTAGTTATACATGACAGAATAATGCACTTAGATTCATTGTACACAGCAGAGCAGAGCACAACTTTTCATTTCTCTGGTTGTACACAATGTAGAGTCAAACCATTTGTGCAATCATACATGTACGTAGGGTAATGATGACCTTCTCATTCCACCATCATTCCTACTGATCTCAGATCTACTGGATCAGAATTTCTGGGGAAAAGAGCCTAGTGATCGTTATCCACCAATTCAAATGATTTCAATGGACCAAAAATTTGAGAACCATGGCTTGAAAGGATTAATTTAATTCCCTCGAATAATTGTGAAGAAGTAGTAACTTGTAATTCAATTCAAGAGGATCTCCTTTTTGTTTCCCAACTATTTTCCCATTGTTGGATCTCTCTTCACATTCTTCTCAGCATGTGCTTGGCCATAGCAAGCTAATGCAGAAGTTATTTTATGGCACTGAGAAGTGGAGATTGAGCCAATGGCAATTTTGTTCTGGGCTGAGTGAAGAATGGCTGTGTTGTTATGAACTGAGAGCAAGGCCTTGAAATTGGCTATGTTTTCATGAAATTGCTGCAGTTCTCAAGCTAAGACCTACTGAAATGGAGAACAAAGAACTGGAGGCTTAACTCATGTCATTTACCACTTCCCCTGAGCATCCCAGCCAGTCTATGAAGTGCTGAATAACAAGGGTATTATTCATCACAGCCCTGTCACTGAGGCTTATACCATTCTACAGCCACTTATTGGCTGCTTATCTTTGTCTAAGTGATACAACATGTTTAGTTATCTAAATTTTTACAATGTGGCACTGTGCACCTACCCAGCAGATTTATTGTAGGTTCTTTAGCCTTATTTAAATAATCATATAGCTTAATTAATTTATTTAATCTGTTGTCTATTGTAGAGCCTATTTAAAATATAAAGCTCCTAGATTGTAATTTAGTTTTTATTACCACCTCTGCTGACATCTATTTATACTGAGCATTATTAAGTACAAAAAATGTTCACATATTTTTTTTCACTGGGCCCACAATGTAATAATATTTTAAGGTACGAGGCATCATTATCAAAACTACACTGATGAAAGTATGAGGCCAGCTGAATACAGGAGGTTGACCTTGACCTTTCTTGATTATTCTGTGTAGTTGTAAAGAGAAAGAAAAAAGGTTTAAAATCATTATAACTATTTAAAAAGACAAGAAAACCATCTTTAAGAACTAAAAGAGGCTTTTTGTATATTTTGAATTCAGCTTTGCTTGAAGAAAGAAATCAAATTTAAAACAAAGTCTCCGTGTGAATATAATCTATTTGCCACTTTGAGCTCTAATTGGTTAACAGAAATTGATTTTTGCTTATTAATTTGCATCTTGTTTTGCCTGTGCTTCTGGGAAATACATAGACACATGGGTTTTCATGACTTAAACATCCATTTAATCTTTCCCCCTCACCATCATATCTGTTAAAATATAGACTTTTAACATTAGAAAATGACCCTCTTAATCAGGTTACATTCAGAACTCTGGATAAAATGTGGGAAATGCATTAAGCAATCTGTATTAACTAATTTCATTGAAATTAAATGGGGTCATCAATAAAATAAGTAAACAATCTTGATAAATGTAGCACACTATTCATGCAAATGTGTTGATGTTGTTCCTGAATTTCTCTGAATCCTGACCTTACCAAGATTGGGTTTGTGATTGTAACTCTTATTCCTTTAGGTGCATAACATTTTCACTATTACCAGTTAATGATTTGCAATTCTTATAGACTAAATTCCCAAATTGAAAATGACAGTCTTGTTGTGTTGAACACTAAATGTTCGAAAATAAGTAGAAAAAAGACAAAAAATGAAGAACAACATATTGAGCCATGATATGATTTAATTAGAAAATATTGTTTGATATATGTAGTTTTTCTTTTATTTTCTTGAGAAATATAGACTTTCAGATTTTCAATCTTTATTCAATACCATTGTACTGATATATAGATATAGATATAGATATAGATATAGATATAGATATATAGATATAGATATATAGATATAGATATAGATATAGATATAGTAAATATTATATAGATATAGCAATATGTTTTTATATCATATACTATCACTGATCTGCAATAATTTCATTTTGGAATCCTGTTTTCCTTGTTTATTTTTTCTTGGGGGTATATTGAGTTTTGGATATGTGAGCTTATAGTGTTCATCTAATTTGGAAAGTTTTGGGCCACTTTTCTTCAAATATTTTTTTACTGGTCCTCATCTTCTTTCTCTTCTTTCTGAAACCTCACTTGCATGTCCTTTAGTCAGCGTAATGTTGACCCATAAACTACTCAAGCTTTTTCTGTAGCTGCCTTTAATACTTTGTGTATTAAATTTGTATAGTTGAAGTCATTGTATTTTCAATGTCACTGATTTTTTTCCTTCTGTGGTGTTTCATTTGCTTTTAACCTCAACCCATATATTTTTCATTTCACACTGAAATTTTCAAGTTCTACTCATTATTATGTTTGTGTATGTGTGAGTTTTTATAACTTTTCCCTATATTTTTCTCCTTAGATTCATTATTACTATCAAATCCTGGAGTATTTTTGTTATAGCTGTTTAAGGAATTTGTTTGCTGATTGTAGTATTTCTACTACTTCTTAGTCTGTTTCAATTCAATGAATTTTATCCAATGTATAAATGAAATTTGATGTTTTTGTGTTTTTCCACTGATTTTTGGACATGACTTCTTTTCATTAGATACTGTCATTGCATTTATGATGTTGCTGAATATCTCCTTAAAACTTTGGGCATTCACTTGGCAGGCAGTTAAAATGCCTGTTTCTGGCTTGTTCTTGAATTTTCTTAGGAAGGATGTGAAGTAGTTAGAATTGCTATGTACAATGTAGGAAACTCACTTACATTTAAAATTTAGATACAAATCTATTTTTTTAAGGATAAGTATGCTGCGTGCAGAATTATAAATAAAAGTTTGTGGCACTAAATTGAAATTTTTTGAGATATGCTTATGTAAAATTCTTTTTTATCTAGAATTAAAATAAACAAGGCATCCTTTATTTTTACTTTCTAAATTTGGGAACCTTAGCAGTTGATTGTCAGGTTTCTCATTTATGTTTCTTTAATCCCTTTTTAATCTATCATTTTGAAGTTAGATGACCTGCACAGAGAGTTCATTAGAAGGGCTCATAGTACTCACTGAAGGGTTTTATACTCACAGTTTCAGTTTATTATAGCTGAAGATGCTGATGGAAGTCAGTCAAGGGAAAAGTACACAGTGCAGAGTGCAGGAAGGACCCCAAAGTGGAGCCTCTAATGGTCCTGTCTCCAGAGTCATGGATAGCATTTTTTTCCCAGGCTTTCTGTGAAACAGTACATGTGGAGCATGTCCAACCAGGAAAGCTCACCTGGGCCTTGGTAGGTTCAATGAGTACATGGTGGGAAGGAAGGTTCACTGGGAAAAGGACTTTTAGGCAAAGTCTTATAGGAGATGAGGTGAGGGAGCATGCCATAGATTTGGGGGGAAGTATGATTTATGGTTAGGAAAGAGTATGACCAAAGTCCTCAAATATAGAGTGTTTCAGGCATGTTCAAGAAAATAGTTGAAGCTAGTGTATTTGTACTTGAAGGAGAAAGGACAAAGTAGCAGTCATTAAGATCAGAGAGGTAATCGGGCATAGTGGCACACACCTATAATCCTGGTGACTTGGGAGGCTGAGGCAGGAGGATCTGAGTTCAAACTCAGCCTCATAAATTATTTTAAAGGCTGGGGATGTGGCTAGGTGTTTAAGTACCCCGGGTTAAATCCCTGGTACCAAAGTGGTGAGGGGAAGGTCAGAGAGATGAGGCAAGAGCTAATCCAGCTTGGGACTTGCAAGTGAGAACAAAAGCTTTGGCTATTGTCCTAGGAGAGATCAGAAGGAGTTGGCCAGAGTGACTTGATCTGTGTTATGTTTTAATTATATGACTTTCACCATTGGGTTGGTAAGAGACCAAGTGGAGTATGGGAAAAACAAGCAGGTAGAGTAGTTAGGAGGCTAAAAGCTAGAGTCAACTTCATCACCAGATACAGGTGGGATGTAGAGCCAAGGGGGTCCAAGATACCTGCCTAGATTTTGGCTTGAGAATCTGAAAAGATTGAACTTCTCACAGTTGATATGAGAAAAGTTGAGGGAGCTGATTTGGGGAGGAAAGTGAGGTGCATTTTTTTAAACATGTTAAGTTAGATCCTGGTAGAGCTTAACATAGAGATGAAACATAGGCAGTGTGTTTTCTAGACTGTAATTCTGGTGTGAGGGCAAGACAGGCTTCTGAGTAGGCAGACTTTGTTAAAAGCTGCAAGACTTGAGGAGCTCACAAAAAGCACAAGTACAGAGGAGTCAACCAAGGACTGACTTGAGATGAACAGCCTTAAGAGGGCTGGGCAACAAGAAACGAGTCCTAGGTGAGTGGGAATAAAAGCAGGTTGCTTGAAGCATTTCCCTGAAAAGCAAGCAAAGTGATGCAAGTAAATTATGAGGTTTATTTTTCCCCTTAAATGCTGTAAGTAGACCTACAAAGATCCAAGTCTAGCCATTTGATTTAGGTGAAGGTAGTTGGTGACCTGGATGACAGTACTTTCTGTGGACTGAAAAGACAGGTCCTGATTTGTAGGACTGAAGCCCCATAAGGCTTCTTGTCAATAATAAACTCCATAACACTCAAGAAGGCTGTTGAAGGCAAGGCCAGGGCATGCTTGGTAGCATTGGTATTTCTTATGTGAACTTATCTACCTTTTCTAAATTTAGAAACATGTGCTCTTGAGTTGCCCTTGGATATGTTGGAAGAGGAGAAGAAAAGAAAAGAAAAGAAAAGAAAAGAAAACATGTTTAGTAACTTTCCTATGGTGATAGGTTAAGGTCGGGGCAATCCAAAATTTTTATGGGATTGTATTGAAGAGACATGCCAAACACATAGAAATGATCTTCAGAGTTAACATGTCCAGAATTCTTCTATTCAGATTATATAGGCAGTCATCTATTCCATTCTTATGGAAGGGTTTCTTGGTGACGTTAGGGGAGAATGTGTTTTAGGTGTTTGATTTCATTATTGGTTTTACTTTAGTAGAGACACTGAATGGAAATATGTGTGTGTGTGTGTGTGTGTGTGTGTGTGTGTGTTTGAAAATAAAAACTATATAAAGCCATAAAGAATATGGATAATAGTTCAAGAAACTGTTTTTCTGCAATATGTATTTGTTCCCCTCTCAATTAAATTTGAGCCTTTCTGCTGCTTTGGTTTTGAATACATCTATCATATTAGTATAGGAGATTACTTGGTACTATGTACTGAATAATAGCTTTTTAAATATAGCATCATCTTGCTAAGCATGAAGTAATTATACCCATTTATAATCTCTCCTAATCAGTAATAAGTTTATAAGTATGAAGATTTTGTGATGTCTTGCCAAAAAAATGAGTTGATTGCAATTGAAATCTATTTTATTTTATTTTTATCACTTACCAATAACATCTGTGTGTGTGTGTGTGTGTGTGTGTGTGTGTGCATTTGAGTCTAAAAGGAGGCAAAATACTAAGTGCAGGTGAAGTTGGAACATTTCTGGTGATGCAATTCTTTGGCATAGACTTGTTTGATCCATGAGGACTAGCTAACCCCTTTTATCCTTTTTTCTGATCAAATCTCTTCTGTCTTTTATATACTGTTACTTCTGTTTCCCACAGACCCTGACATTTTTTTCTAGTCCCTGTAAAACTATGTAACTTTAAACTCAGCCCTGTTATCTGAGAGACACAATATACTACACTAAAATAGCACTGGATTCCGAGGTAGAGATATTTGGGTTTTTGTGACTACCAGATAGGTAATTAGTGGTCTTAGAGAAGTTTCCTTAATCTTGTGGGTAAGTTTTCTACTTTAGGAATAAAGGTGTTTTACATCGACTAGTATTTTGCTTACCACCAAACCAGTGGCCCTCTTGTCCACATGCAATACAAATGAAATACTAAGAATGAAAATAAAGTTGCAGACATGCAATTTTGCTAAAAAAGAACTTTGAAGAGACTTACTATTACCATTATAAGAGTGGAAAATTGGATACCAGAAAATTTTGATGAGATTTAATCTTAAACTTTAATGTTATCTTAGCAATTGCTACTAGCTTATTTCCCCTCTAATGCTAAAGGTATAATTTAGCTATGAATACCTACCATTCTACAAATGGCCTAGACTTGTGGTTCTCAAACTTTGTACTCATTTACATAACTACTAGGACCATTTCAAACAGACTGCTAGGCTCCACCCATGATATTTCTGTTTCCATATGTCTGCTTGGGGTTTGGGAATTGGTATTTCCTACTGTGTTCTAAGGTGATACTGATGCTACTTGTTTTGGACCATGCTTTAAAAACCATAGTCTAGGTAGTTTCTAATATTCTTACCATACAAATTTTGTGGCTATGTTGATTATTCTGTAATTAATCATAGCAATCACAGTGACACAATGAGAATAATGAATGAAGCTATTTGCCACCTACTAAAGACTTTTAGTTAGATTTTAGTAAGATTTTTAGTAAGTAGGATTTTAAAAGGCAACATATAAAATACATTCAATATAAGTAAATTTGAGGAAATTAGAACTGAAATATTTATTTTTGTCATACCAGTGCTACAAAGTATGCATTATTTATACAATTAAAATTTAAAACTATATGAAAGGATTTACATCATACAAAAAAACTAGGTTGCATAATTTATTTTCTTATAAACAAATCTTTAAAGTAAAAAAAATCATAAAATATTAAAAAATTACCCCAGAGTGATTGTTTTAAGGTCTCATGTATAGACTTTGTTTTGATTTTTAAATTTTGTATATGATTTATGTAAAAGGGAAATGGCTACATTGAACATCCTTTTTAATTTTAAATAAAGTGACTTCTTTTAAAAATTGAAGAACTCTCAAAATATTGGAAAGAATATTTTTCTAACTAGCAATAAAGGAAGGCTTCAGGATATAAATGCTCTGCAATTATTTGCTTTCAAATATAGACAAGGAGGTAATCAGACATAATTAATAGTGTTGCAGTATAACTTTAATGATAGTGTGTAAATGCCAAGGGAAAAATATCTGACCCTAGATCTGTAATCTCATAGATGTTTAACTTTATACCTTGTGCCCTATTTAGGAAGCAGATTGAATAAGCCAAAGGAGCAAAATACCTGCCTTTTAGTATTCAGCCATTACCTTGACAACTGGTAATTGGTATTAACTGTTGTTTCATTTATAATGTGACTGATTTTTATTTTAAGCCGGCACTTTTATTAACAGCAGTTACTTTAAATATATAATTGTGAGCATCTCAGCACAATTGGAATTGTACATGCAGATGACTAAAAAGTGTTATTGTAATTGCTTTTTAACTACAATATCCATTCACCAAGCAAATACATATGTTGTATTTAACTTTCTGAGGGTTATGGATATAAAGATTTATTTTTTCTATTCTTCATATTTTTTCTTTTCCTGACTTTTTCATCTCTCTATATTTATACTTAGCTTTAAAATTTTTTTCTTTTTAAACTATTCCTTTTTGGAAATTATATTTTAGGGAAATGGTATAGGCTGTCTTTCAAATGAGCAAATTAAAGAAATCATTATAGGAAAGGCTATATATTGCTTATGTTTCTGCCATTAATATATACATGATAACTTTCCTTATGGATATAAGTCTTTATATGAAGAGCATAGAAATTTAAAACCCCCTTCTAGGACATAATTAAGGACAGGATGCATTTTTGAATGGGAAATGAAAGTATGAATTTTCTACAAAGCTTTTACATTATCAAGATTCAGAAAAATATATACCAGTAGGGTATCTGTTAATATTCTTAACAACGACCCAACTGTCAGAGATGGTTACTCTGGGGGATACAGACAGTATTAATACAGGTATTGTATCAAAGATTTCACCATTAATTAGAGGATTTTTGGTAACTATCTCTAATAGTCCAAATGATGCCTCCTGCTTATAAAACTTAATTGGAATTACATGAAAAGCAGGGGCAAAAAATACTGTTGAGTGAATACTTTAAAGCAAGAAATTGTGACAATGACAATGTCAGAAGATAAAAGTTGAAAAAGTTCAGGAGATATGTTGGAGGTTGTATCTGCAAAATTTGATAATAATTGAATATGTGGCGGTACAATATGTGGAAAAGTCCATGATTCTGGGAGCAGCTAGGTGGCTTTTATGTCAACAGCACAGAGAGTATAATTTGGGTATTTGAAATGCCAGTAAACAATTAGGACTAAGTAATCAGTAGGAAGATGGAAGGAGAAATATAAAATTCAAGAGGCAGATCCAGATTTGGAAATCCTCAGGTTATAATGGAAGTTTGCAGTATAGGTATAGCTAGATTATTGGAAGAAAGTATATGAAAAACAATATTAGAACAGAATTGGAGCCTATTCTTTGGAACATCAACATTTGAGAGGAATGAGAAACCATTCTATCTAATCTTTAAAGAAGAAGTAATAGCTGTACTTCACAAAATGCCCTTCAAAATAGAGATGGAGAAACCACTTATCAACGGATTTTATGATGCTGATAATATAAAATCCAAAAATATCACAAGAAAAAAATTGGGCTCTATATTAGTCATGCATATAGTTATAAAATCTGCTAACAAAATATAAGCAAATCAAATCCAGCAACACATGATAAGAATGTTGTACCTTATCCAAGGAGAATTTACACCTGAATCCAAGACTGGTTTAATATCAGAACATTAACTAACATACAGTATTAAGAACATAAAGGACAAACACTATATTATCATCATTTAACAATATCCAACACAAAAAACTTCCATCAAACTAAGAACATAAAGGAAATCTCTCACCATTTTAATTGGTGGCTATGAAAATCTACAGCTGACACTGTACTTACTGGTGATGATGAAAGTCTGAAAGCTATTCCCATAAAATTAAGGGCAAGGAAAAGTTGCTCTCACTGTTCCTATTCAACAATGAACTGACAATTTTACTACCATAATAAGGGAAGATAAAGAAAACAAAGGTATCTAGACTATAAAGGAAAAATTAAACTTGTCCTTACTCACAGGTGGTGTGACTGTATATGCAGAAAGACCTGAAAAATCCATACCACCTTTTACAGATCTAATAAACAAACTCAGCAAGCTCCCAGGACACAAGAAGAATGTCCAAAAATCACTAGGGATTTTACCTTGGCATCAAGAGTAAAATACATAGGCGTAAATTCAACAAAAAGTGCCAGGCTAGTACACTGAAGATTAGAGATGTTGTTGAAAGAAATTAAGAAAAATATAAATAAATCAAGGGGTATTTCACATTCATGTATTTGAAGATACTTAGTATTGTTAAGAATGACTATCTCTTAAAAACTCCATTTTGCAGAAATGGGCATACCAATATTAACATTTATGGAAATGCAAAGGATCCAAGACAGCTACAACAGTTAAAGATGAGAACAGGAAGATTTACACTTTCTTCTTTTATCATGAAGTGATACTAATCAAGACAGTGTTATACTAACATAAGCATAAATATTTGGATTTATGGAATAGAATCATCCATTAAAATTTATGTTCATGTTCAATTTATTTCCAACACAAACAAAAATAATTCAGTGGAAAAGGATAGTCCCTTTAACAAACAGTACAGGAACAACTAGACACCCACATTCACAAAGACTGTATTTCAGACTACCTGTGTTTACCAAACCAAAACAAAACCCCCAAATCTCACTGAATAATTGGTATATGGTAAAATTATAAAATTCAGAAAAAATATACCTGTTAAGACCTAGGTTAAGCTAATAAAAAGCATAACAAAAAAGAAAAAAATGAACTAAACATAAAAATTTAAAAATATTTGACCTTCAAAATATGTTTTTAAAAAGATGAAAAATACAGATTTTCAGAGAAAATATTTGAAAAATAGATTTCTGATAAAAGACTTGTATACAGAACATAAAGCAAACTCTGAGAAATAAATCGTAACAACATAGCCATTTTTTCAAAAGCAAAATATTTAAGTAGTATTTCCACAAAAAAGATACATATAAATAAACATGAGAAGATATTCATTATTTATGAGGAAAATGAAAATTAAAAACACACTGAAGTATCACTTTACAATCCCTGAGGTGGCTATACTAATAGTATTGAAAAGAACAATAACAAATTTGGCAATGATATGAGTAAATAAAGATATTGCACATTACTGATGGAAACGTCAACTGGTACTGCCACTTGGAAAATAGCTTAGCAGTTTTTAAAAGTTGTGAAATATATGTAATGTAAATATTATTTACATTCCAATAATTCCATGAGTAGGTCTCTAACTCCTAAGTAATGGAAACATCTATCAACACAAAGACTTACACTTGGGTTTTTGTAGAAAGAATATTCAAGTAATCAAAAAGGGAAAACATTAAAAGGTCCACCAACTTTTACATAGAAAAACAAACAAACAACAAGATTCTCCATTCAGTTGAACACTATTCAGCACTAAAATGAAATAAACTCCTGGGACAAGGTAGGACATAGATAATCTTCAAAAGGATTAGATGAAAGAAGTCTGACTCAAATAATTATATAGCGTATGATTTTCAGTATTTGGGAAGATGACTTTTAGTGTTGAGGTAGGAATGCAGAGAGTGAGAAGGCAGGATAGGACAGAGGTGGAAAGGCTACCAATTGCAAGGGACACATAGGACCTCTTCATAGTGATGGAAATATTTAGGGTGAATTCTGTGGATGGTTATACAACTGTGTCAATTTACTAAAAAGCATGCAATTGCATGCATTATGTGTTGTCTGAAATGTAATTCAAAGCCAAAGAGACAGTAAAAATTAAGGAAAAAAGGTATTTTCTTAATATGTTTTATAAGCAAACAGCTGTCAAAGCAGAGTGTAACTGCTATAAAAGTAATTTAAAAGTATGAAGGAAAGGCATGTAACTTAAACAGAGCTGTAGGCATACATAACACATTGAAACCTACTTAAAATGCAGAATGTATTTAAAATGTGAAAGCAAATACATTGAGAAATTTCTCATCATTATATATGCTAAATAGATAAAGCTAGTTAATATGTAAATATATTTAACATATTGTATAATATCTATTTTAAAAAACACTGGGGAAGGTGAACTGAATCTTAAAAAAATTAGGATGTTTATTTGTTTACAGTAGAAATTTAAATGAGAAGGATATAAATTATATTTGGCTCTTTAAATTCATTGAACTCAATGCCTCCTTATGGTGTATGTGGGCCTCTTGATTATTTCTAGACATATAGTTGATGAATTTTCATATATAAATCATTTAGATACCAAAAGTTAATACTATATCCCATCCAAATAAAGATTTAAAGAAAGTCACTGGCATTAATAACATGAATAATTGAGCAAAAGTCTTGATTATAAATTAATTTAAACTAAACTTAAGGGACTCAGCAGGTTGAATATAAGAAAATAAGGAAGAACTCCCCAGAGCCATAGCTGTTGCCATGGTCAAGGCACCAATCAGAGTTTCCAATGAGTCAAGTGGAGAAGTAAGAGGATTAAGGAACCTGAATTTTTAGGAGGCCTCAGGCATGTCTGGGTATGGAGAGTTTAGAGATCAACGAAACTGCCCAAGTAAATTGAAAGGCATGCTACACAATATCCTTTTTCAGGAAAGAGACCACATCTCTTCCAGCTGCATGTGGAGACAGAGGAGAAATCAATTTTCAGCCAAGGTGCAGGGGCAGCAGCTGGGGTATCAGATTCCTGGAAGTTTGGCCTGAAACACAGGCCTGGCAAACCCACACTGCATGACATAGAATGTGCCTAAGCTACCAGGAGAAAATCAAATGTGGAGAGAGGTTCACACAGGATACTACTAGTTATGGAAATGCACCTGGCTGCTATCCCCTTTCCCCTCCACCTAGGCTGTTTGCTGGACAGGCTGGGAGAGACATGCCTGGCCAGGAATTTGAAGGGGGATGGTAGGAGAGATTTCATTTGGATATTGAACCCAAGACCAGGAAAAATGAGGTTCACAAGTAACAAAATGTACTAAGAATTGGCTCCTCCACTACATGAGTAGAATACAGAGGATATCCCTGATATATAGTATTCCAGGGTGGACCAGCAATTGCTGGGCCCTGGAGGTGCACGGATTTAAAATTTCCAGACCATCTGGCATTCAGTGAAGAGCCTGGAGCCTACTTAAGCTTCAACCCCAACCCCACCTTCTGGAGTTTCACCTACAGGATTACCTCTTTCCAGCAATCCCACCCTGAAGGTGAATCAAGCATCACACACCAGACAACCCCACATAAAACTGATGAGTAGGGAAGTTGAGACACCAGGAAAAAATATTCTTTAACTTTTCATCAATTCTTTTCTTTTCTCTGTTTAATTGTGACCTTAGTGGTTCGTGAACATTTATACATGTTCATATTTGGTTTTTTTTAATCATTTCTAGCATTTTTTCAGCCAGTTATTTTTCATGGATTAGTCATTTTGAGCTCTAGGATGTTTGAATAATATACTTCAGTTTTGTGTTGTATTCTTTTATTTTATATTATATTATATATTATATTATATTTTAAATTTTATTATTTTTGTTATATATTTTATTTTCATATATATATATATATATATATATATATATATATTTTCTCACTTACCAGTTTCCCTTAATTTCTGTTTATTGTGATAATTAACACTGTAGGCATCATAGCAGGAAATGTTTGTTTTAATGATTGTTAATATTTGTCTACCCTTAAATGGTGAGGTAGGGGAAACCTTCAGGGATGCTATAATTCCACAGGGTAGAAATTCTCCTGGCTTCGATCTATACTGTTAGATGAGTATACCTATAAACAACATGAAAAACCAGAGAACAAATCACCTTAAACAAACCAAGATATTTCAATAATAGAATTCCTCAAGTCATAGTGGAAGAAGTATCAGAGAAAAAATTTAGAATACACATAGTAAAAGTGATCAGTGAGATAAAGGATGATATAAGGAGTAAAATCAGAGTTAAAATACAGGAAGTGGAAGATGAATTTCTCTTCAATAAAGAGAAATTCTGAAATAAATGAAGAAGAAATGACTGAAATAAATGAATCAATAAACAAAATTAAAAATTCAATGAAAAGCATCACCAATAGGCTAGAACTGTTGGAACACAGAGTTTCAGGCAATGGAGACAAAATATGTAGTATTAAAATTATGCTTGACTGTATTAATCAGAGTTGTCTAGAGGAATAGAATCAACAGGAAGCATAATTATAAAAAGGAGATTTATCAGGTTGGCTTACATGACCAGAAGTTGGACAGTCCACAATAGTAGTCTGAAGCTGGGGAGCTGGAAGAACCAGTAGCTGAGCAGATCAAGAGGCTAAAGACCCAGAACAAGAAGCATCAATGATGCTACCCTAGTCCAAGACTGAAAGCTTCTGGAGAATCACTGGGAGAGTCCACTTTGAAAGACTGAAGAATCGAGAGTCAGATATCCTCAGACAATCAAAGTAACAATCAAGAACCCATTCAAGAAGAATTGAGCTTACATCTGCTGCAGCTTCCTTGTTCTTTCAACTTTCATTTTATTCAAGCCATAATCCTATTGGACAGTGCTGTTCATGCTTAGGGAGTGTCTCCATTTCATTTTGCTATCCCACATGCCAATCGTTCCTAGACACACCCTCATTGACACACTAATAGCATCTCAGTCCTCAGCATCTCTTAATCCAATCAAGTTGACAATTCAAATTAATCATTACAATTTGACCATGGAGAAAAGATGTTAAGAGACCAACAGAACTTCCAAGATATATGGGATAGCATGAAAAGACCAAATTTAAGGTTTATTAGGCTAGATGTAGGCTCAGAGATACAAACCAAAGGAATGTAAATTTTTTTTCAATGAAACATCAGAAAAATTTTCAAAATCCCAAAAAATGAAATGAAAAATCAAATACAGGAGACTTACAGGACCCCAAATATACAAAATTACAACAGGACCACACCACAGAACATTATTATGAAAATGCCTAACATAAAGAACAAGGATAGAATTTTAAAGACTTCCAGAGAAAAAATGACAGGTCACAATTAGAGGGAAATTAATCCAGGTCTCAGCTGGTTTCTCCACCCAGACCCTCAAAAGTAGAAAGTCTTAGAATAATATACACCAAGCCCTGAAAGAAAATAGATGCCAGCCAAGAATAATACCCAGAAAAATTAAGCTAAAGAATTCACAAAGTAATAAAAACCTTCCATGATAAACAAAATTTAAAAAAATTTACAACTAAATAGCCTGCACTATAAAACATACTGAACAAGATATTTCATAAAGAAGGAATCAAAAATACAACTGAAAACCAGCAAGGAAGAAACTACACTAGAAGAAAAGTCAATCAAAAAAGAAACCAATTCAAATTAAACACCAGAAATAATACAAAATGACAGGGAACAAAAACCATTTCTCAATAATAACATTGAATGTACATGGCTTAAACTCATCAATCAAAAGACATAGACTGACAGATTGGATTAAAAAACAAAACCCAACAATATGCTGTTTCCACGTGACTCACCTCATAGGCAAAAACATCCACAAGCTGAAGTAAATGGATGGGAAATTACATATCATTCATACATATGGATCTCATAAACAAGCAGGGGTTTCTAGTCTCATATCAGATAAAGTGGACTTGAAGTCAAAGTTAATCAGAAAGGATAAAGAAGGTAATTTCTTCCTTCTTAAGGAAATTATATATCAACAAGATATAAAAATTCTAAATATTTATGTCCCAAAATATGAAGCATCTACATACGTTGAACAAATCTTTTCAATTTCAAGAATCAAATATATCACAACACAATAATACTAGATAATATCAACACACCTTTCTCACCCATCAATAGATTTTCAAAACAAAGCAAAATAAAGAAGCTATAGAATAAAAATGCAATTAAAAATTTAGACTATAGAGATAATATATAGAATATTTCATCCATCAATGACTCAATATGCTTTCTTCTCAGCAGCACCTGAATCCTTCTATAAAATACACCATACATTATGCCACAAAGCAACTCTTAGCAAATACAAAAAATAGAGATAATCCACATTCTATCGTATTATAACAGAATGAAATTAGAAATCAATGATAAAATAAAAAATACAAGCTACTCTAATACCTGGCAATGAAATATATGCTATTGAATGACCAATGAATAGCTGAGAAAATCAGGGATAAAATAGAAAAATATGAAAGAATATTGACTAATTAGAGAATGAGAATATCAACAAACATATCAAAATCTCTGGGGCACTATGAAGAGGGACTAATAGTAAAGTTCATTGCAATGAGCTCAGTCATTAAAAGAATAGAAATTCACCAAATAAATAACATATATATATATGTAAAATTTAAAAACCTTTTCATATTGGTTATCTTAAAAAAAGCCTAAGTACATAATTAAAAAGATAATAGCCGAACTAAAGACATAATATAAAGATATAATTATAAAATGTATAAAAATAGTTTTTATATAACTATACCATATATAAAAATGCTCTATCTGAAGTGCAGTTTGTTAAGATTTTCTCCCATTTTTGTAGGCTCTGTCTTCATGATCTTGATTGTTTCTTTTTGGTAGTGCAGCCATTATGACAATATTACTTCTGCCTATCCAAGAACATGGGAGATCTTTCCATCTTCTAAGGTATTCAAAATCTTTCTTTAGTGTTATTTATAATAAGATACATTTCAATATATTTCATATTTCATTTTCAATAAAGTGATTAATATATCTGTTATATTTCGAAGTATATCATTACATTTGTATTCCATAATTCTCAAAATCTTCCATTTCCAAATGATGCAATGTCTAATGAACAATTTTCAACAATTCATTGTCAGCTTAGCATAAAATATATTTACATTTCAAAATTATTGAGTACATAAAATTTACTGTGGGCACTTAAATTTTAGAAAAAAAATATTTTGGAAGCAAAATAAGTCTGTGTAATGACTTTGTATATTGTGAATTGGAATTTTATACTCTTGCAGTATATGAGTAAAAATGAATTCTATTTTGGTAACATGCTTACATTGTATGCCGACACATAAGCTTATGATTATAGTAGTTTAAATGTGCAGAGAAAGGTTATTTTCCTATAATAATTAAGTTATAAAGGCAGAATTTATTCTTTTAAGCTTGCAATGTGTTTAGCCTGTAAGACTTGAAAATTCTAAGTTGTTGTTAACATATTTAGTGGGGGAAATTTTTATTTCAGTATAACTTTAAACTTAGAGAAAAATTACAAGAATAATAGAGTACAAATAATTTATACATCATCTTTGCTTGTCCTTATCATTTGTTAACATTTGTCCTTTTCATTTTAGCATTTGCTCACTCTTGCTCACTCTCTTATTTTCTTTCTTTGTTCTTTTTTCTCTCATCCTCTCCTGTTCTCTATTTTTCTATGGACACACATACACACATGCACGCTTATCATTTGAGAGTACACAAATAATTAGTTGCAGCATCAAAGCATGCACTTCTAACCGTAAATATTTACTTTTATTCCTAAGAGTAAAGAAAAATTTCTTTCTGAACCAATAGTCTAAATCAGGAAATTTAATATTTTGCAAGGTTGTTATGTAACCCACGGCTCACTTGAAATTTTGCTCACTATCCTGCTAATGTCATCTATGGTTATTTTTGTTCTCTGCTTAGAACCTGATCTGGAATTCTAGATTGTTTTCAATCGTAACATCTTTTTAATTCTACTTCAACTTAAAAAAGGTTTTAAGACTTTTGTGTTTTATGACATTGACATTAGGCCAATTATTTATTGAATATTTTTGACATGTGTTTGGGGGTTCATAATTTTTCAGAAGATCAACATTTCATCAGACATTTTTTTTTTTGCAATGCATCATATCAGGAAGTACATGATTTCAGTTTCTCCTGTTCCTTGTGCTGTTAAATTTGATAACTTGGGGGGTTTTGCCAAATTTCTTCATTGTCAAATTATTATTTTCCCTTTGAAATCAATAAGCTATTTGCGGAGATATGCGTATAAATCGCCTGTTTCTCATCAAACATTGATCTCCTAGATTCAGCCTGCATTGGTGATTTTTCCTCAAAGCAATTAACATTGTGGGTAAACTGTCATTTTCTAATTCCCTCATTCATTCTACATTTATTTTGCCTGGCAATTCTACACAGCTCTCTCTTCCTTGACATTTTAGGAGTCTTTCCATTTCTTTATATAATTATAGACTTATGGATTATTTTACTAATACTTAATTTAGGTTGATGCCTTGCTCTCAATTTGATCAGTAAAAGCCACTTGAAGATGGCTTTCTATGCTTTACATAATTCTCCATCATTTTAGTTTCTTTAATCTTATTTTTTTGTGGTGGTAGGATTAACCAATCTATATCCCCAGCCTTTCCATCATTTTTTGATAGCTTCCTTAAGTCACAAAGTATTTCATACTCATTTATATGAATTGTGCTTAGATTGGCAATCAACCGTTTTTTCAAAGGCCCTCGGTTCTTTTTGAGGAAACAGTATCTAGGAACCAATATTAATAACTATATCTCCTAGGGTATCATTGTTTCTAAGCCTTATTTGCAGACAATGGTAGGAGACTGTCATCTATCTGTGTTATCCAGAAAAAGAAAAACAAATGAATGTATTCTGAGACTTTCAATTCCAATATTAACAGTTAATTCTAGTTCCAAATTTTTCATACTTGAAACTCATTTCTCCAAGAGTAACTTTCTTTTTTATGAAATCTCACCTCCATAATTGTAACATGGTTCCTCATTTGATTAATTCTGCAGAAATATGCAGAACAGATAAGTCCACTGGCACTATGATAAAGATGTCTGTTAACCAGAAGTCAGTATTTTTTTTTTCAGTTTTGTCTTGTGTTTGGACAAAATATGTTATTTGAACTAGTTCTTTCTTCACTTTTCAGTGTGGACATTGTGTATTTATTTGAAGTATGGTTTGGTTCATTTATTACTATTTGATATTCTCTTTTATGATAACTGCCTTTTTTTCCTTATGGAAAGTTATCAATATTGTTTCAGCTTCTATTTTTGCCAACTGAAGTAAACATCCAAATCACAGTAGCATAAAAATTCCTTTAATTATGTCTATTGACCCTATAAATCCAGAATCCAGACAGGGCTCATGGAGAGGTTCCATGATGTCTGGATTCTGGCTTGGAATGTCTTGAATAATGGTATTCACAATGACTGGTTCTATTATAATTCGGAGGCTTCTTAAATCTGCATTTTGATGACTCTGGGTATTGACTGGGGTTGTTGGCCAAAACTGCATACATGGTGGGGCAGTCATCCAAAGTTGAATGTTCCATCACAAAACAACAAAAGTGCATCACTTTTTAAGAACTAACCTCAAAAGCCACAAAACATTACTTCTGCCACATTTTATTGGCCACAAGTGAATCACAATCCTGCCTAGACTCTAAGATGAGGGCAATTATACTTCTTGGATGATAGAATAGCTAGTTTCTTAAAGAGGGTACTGGATGCAAAATAGTGTTATATATCCATGGGAAATAAATATACTACCTGAAAGAAAAGTGACCACAACACTCAGAGCAACCAAGAGATCTTTATTGCAGCAGTGCAACAGAGGAGAAAAGAGAGAAAGAGGAGAGAGAGAGAGAGAGAGAGAGAGAGAGAGAGAGAGAGAGAGAACAAGAGAGAGAGACAGAGAAAGCGAGAGAGATAGCAAGAGAGAGAGGGGCCTGGCAGGAGGGAGTTTTTATAGTCCAAATCTAATGAGGTCTCTGGGTCTTCAAGCTGCCTTGTTGGCACAAGGGGGGTTACGTGTTCAGCCTTGAGCAGAGGGTTGAGTGTTCAGCCTTGAGCGGGGGCTTGGGCGTTTGGGCTTGAAGCAAATAGTTGATAAAGAACCAGAGGGTTTGAGAGGCCAGGTCATCCTGCAGCTAACTTTGTTTGGCATGCCCTGCAGACAGCTTACTCAGCCTGTCCGGCACCTAACACTACCCACTAGACACAAGAGTAAACATGAGTTATGAACTACTCACTAGCCATAGTAGTTCACATCTTACCACATGCTTCCTCTCAATAATACACATGAGTTTTAACTGAATCAGGCTCAGGCTTGTGGTCCAGGATATCATCATTTCAAATCGGCCTAGGCTTGTATAATTATCCTCAGATGAATTCTCCATTTGATCTCTCTTTTTATTTAAAGACACTCTTTTAAAGACTAGTAACCTAAAAAGACTTATCTGCCCATGCCCAACATACAATGTCAGAACAAGGATATACTTCTCAAAAAATTGAGGAAACGGGAGGCAAACAATAGGTATTTGTCCATAGCAGTTCTGAAAGTCAGTGAGGGACAACAGTCTTTCATTCCCTTATTAGGATTTGGTCTTTCATAGGATGAGGTGTATTCTCTGGATTATGGCTGTATTCCCTGGACTTTTGATTCTTTTTTCCTAATCATCCATTATTTTCTATAATAAATGGCTTGTATTTCGAAGTGAGTTATTATCCAGCCAACAATATGCCAGTTGAAAAAAAAAATGGGGATTCAAAGATGTGTTTTTATCTTCAGTCTTCCTGTTTCTTTCAGTAAAATCTGATATTTTTTTCAAAACATTATGGGATTAAAACATATGAATATTAATTTATTATCAATAAATATGGACAAAAAGACCCATAAAATATTTTTGAGAAAGGCATTTGTTGTTTTGGTGGTGGTGCGGGTCCTATGTTGTGAAAGAATTTCCTGAAAACTTGCATATATAATGGAGTAGAGTGGATCTGGGAGCATTTTTTAAGACTCTTTAACAAAAATTTTTTCAGTGAAATGGCAGATAAAATTATATTTTTGAGGTCATAATGAGAATCTTTCAGCTTCACCCTGAGTCTGATTTTTTAAAGTCATGATAAATCATGAACATTTAACATTTTTTTAAATTCTAATTTGTTATATCTGACAGCAGAATGTATTATAATTCTTATTACACATACAGAACACAATTTTTCATATCTCTGGTTGTATACAAAGTGTATTCACACCATTCCTGTATTCATACAAGTACTTAGGGCAAAGATATCTTTCTCATTCCACCATTTTTTTTTACCCCCATGGACCCTGCTTCCCCTCCCACCCTTTTGCCCTATCTAAAGTTCATCTCATTCTCCCATGCTACCCGTCCCAACTCTCCTTATATCAGAGAAAACATTTTTTTTTTGGAATTGGCTAACTTCACTTAGCATAATCTTCTCCAACTCCATCCATTTACCTGTAAGTGCCATAATTTTATTCCCTTTTAATGCTGAGTAATATTCCATTGTGTATAAATACCACATTTTCTTTATCTATTCATCTACTGAAGGGCATCTAGATTGGTTCCATAGTTTAGCTCTTGTGAATTGTTCTGCTATAAACATTGATGTGGCTGTGTCCCTGTTGTATGCTGTTTTTAAGTCCTTTGGGTATAGACTGAGGAGTGGGATAGCTGGGTCAAATGGTGGTTCCATTCCAAGTTTTCCAAGGAGTCTTCATAGTGCTTTTCAGCTTGGTTGCACCAATTCGCAGTCCCACTAGAAATGTAAGAGTGTGCCCTTTTCCCTAACCCCTGTGAACACTTATTGTTGTTTGTATTCTTGATAGCTGCCATTCTGACTGGAGTGAGATGAAATAGAATAGTTTTGATTTGCATTTCTTTAATTGCTAGAGATGTTGAACATTTTTTCATATATTTGTTGATTGATTGTATATCATCTTCCGAGAGGTGTCTGATCGGTTCTTTGGCCAATTTATTGATTGGGCTATTTGTTTTTTGCTCTTTGGCTTTTTGAGTTCTTTATATATCCTAGAAATTAGTGCTCTTATGGGTGAGTGGCAAAATTTGCTCCCAAGCTGTAGGCTCTCTATTCAACTCACTGATTGTTTCTTTTGCTGACAAGAAGCTTTTGAGTTGAATCCATCCCATTTATTGGTTCCCATTTATTAATTCTTGTGCTATAGAAGACTTATTAAGGAAGTTGGGGCCTAATCCATCATGATGGAGATTTGGTTTTACTTTACAGTTTTACTTCAAATAGGTGCAGTGTCTCTGTTTAATTCACTTTGAGGTGAGTTTTGTGCATGGTTAGAGATAGGGGTTTAATTTCATTTTGTTGCATATGGATTTCTAGTTTTCCCAGCACCATTTGTTGAAGAGGCTATCTTTTCACCAATATGTTTTTAGTGCCTTTGTCTAATATAAGATAAATGCAATTATGTGAGTTAGTCTCTGTGTTCTCTATTCTGTACCATTGGTCTACCAGTCTATTTTGGTGCCAATATATGTACTTTTTACCTTGATTTTATTTAAAATTTATTATTTAAAAAATCATATTGTATAATTTCCAACATATAGTTTTCTAGGGTTATTTTTTATATTTTTTTTTACAATTAATTATTACTCCATTGTTTGGGTATAATGTTAAATCACAATTTCAATTCCTTCTGTATAAGTTAAAATTGATTCAAACAGTTTCCAGTTACAAAATTACTAATATATTTTGCAAATATACTTATTGTTGTTTGTATTGTTGTTTGTATTCTTGACCCAGCTATATATAAATATATATATATAGCTATATATAAATATATAAATATATTTTGAAAATATATATGTATTTCATATATGTGTGAATGGTATTAATTTAATAACTTGAGATATTAAAACTTGTCTAAAAAGTTTGAATTCTATTATAAAAGTTCAAGGTCATATAAATTTGATTGTTAATTTTATGTGTCAACTTTACTGGATCATGGGTACTCAGGCATTTGATCAAATATTATTGGTTATGTGAGTGAAGATGTTTCTGGATGAGATTAACATCTAAATTGACAGATAAGTAAAACAATTATTTTCCCTAATTGGAAGAGCCTCATCCAATCAGTTGAAGTCCTGAATGATTATTGAAACTGGAACACTGGTCTTCTTAGACTCAAAGTATGACAGTATATTCACTCTTCTTCATCTTGTTGGTTTTCAAATTGGAACTTAAACCATTAGCTCCCTGGTTCTCAGGTCTTCAGACTCAGATTGATGTTACACACTAGTTCTTCTGGGTTAGAGTTTTCTATTGGTTCTGTTTTTCTGAAGAACCCTAATGGACTATATTTAGGAATGAAACAATTCTTGATACTACTTAACAGAAGACAGATTGGGGTGCATTCAGAACAAAAACACTAGTATAAAAAGAAACTTTCATGCTCTTTCAGGAATTATAAAAGGAAAATTAGAGTCTTAGAAGAATTTGTACAAAGAGGAGAAATGATAACTCTTTTGATTTAATTGATTTTGTTTTTAAAATACATGACAGCAGAATTTGATCCAGTTATCCCTCTCCTTGGTCTATACCCAAAGGACTTAAAAACAGCATACTATAAGGACACAGCCACATCAATGTTTATAGCAGCAGGATTCACAATAGCTAAACTGTGGAACCAACCTAGATGCCCTACGGTAGATGAATGGATAAAAATAATTAGCATATATACACAATGGAGAAATGATAACTCTTAATAAGAAGAGAAATGTCAGGAAAATGGAATCACTTGCTATTTGATTTGGATTGACTGGTTGAAAGAAAAGGAAGAATTGCTTTGAGTGGAGACAGCATATGGGCCACAGGGAAGAATGAATCCATTCCTTACTATTGAACTTGTATTATTTTATTATAAAGAAATAAGTTCCCAGATGTTGGAAAAGCTTAAATGAGGAACATATGGAAATACCTCAGAAATGCTGAAAAATTTCAAATAAATTCTTTTCCCCAAATTTCCCCAAATATATAAATTAGTGAGTCTCTATTGAAGTTAATTTTATAACATAGTAGTTTATGTTTAAGCTATCTGTTTAGACTGTCTAAAAGTATAAATACACTTATTGTTTCTGCTAAATTTAACATATTTGTTTCTGAGATGAAAAAAACCCTAATGATCATTTATTATTATTATGACTATTAATAACATGTGTGCAACAATGTGGACACTAAACTAAATTTTTCACAAGTTTTATTTTAATGAAAAACATAGCTTATTAAATAATTTCAAAACTTATAAGAAATAAATTTACTTTCATAGATTAAAGGGAATGGTGGTAATTATAAATTATTTGTGATTCTAACCTATTACACTTTGCACTTAGCTTAGCAACTGTATATTTACTTGCAATGAAGCCATAAGAAATTCAACATTTTGTTCATATAAAAGATTTGTTGTAACTAGATAAAATTTAAAAATTTATACTGAAAGAAAAAATTCAAAATTGCTTTTATTTCCGTTTAGAATACACTGTTATGTGATAGATACTCTGCTCTGATTATGCAAAATGAAATTCATTAAGCTATCTGGCTTATATATCAGTTATTCCTTTATATTAATATATGCATTTTCATAGATGGATCTCTGGATGCTGATTCATGTGCCACTATGAAACAAAATCAGTTATATTCTAATTAAAAACAAATCACTAATATGTATCGACAATCTCTAGCTTTGTTTACACTATCATTGAATTGAATTTACTCATTCATTGTGTAAACTAACATACACTTAGTCCCAGGTTTTAAGGTGGCTTGTATATAAGTTGCCAATTTTTATTTCCTTATTTATCTTTTTATGTCACAAATCTTATTCTTTTTGAAGGCGAGGTATCAGGGATTGAACTGAAGTGCATTTAACCAGTGAACCACATCCCCAGTCCTATTTTGTATTCTATTTAGAGACGGGGTCTCATTGAGTTGCTTAGTGCCTCACTGTTGCTAAGGCTGTCTTTGAATTCAGGATCCTCCTGCCTCAGCATCCCCAGTCGCTGTAATTACAGATGTGTGCAACTGTGCCTGGCACAAATCTTATTCTTATGTCTCAGGATATTCAATTCATTGAAACCTAATCATTTCTCCAACCCTGCCTAGTGTAAGTGCTAATACAATGCTAATGTAGAGATAAGATATGCTCATAAATGTTTGTGCTGGAAAGATTTTCATCTTATGGTATTAACCTTCTCTTTTTCTTACTCTACTTTGAATGTTGCAACTCATATTTGAGTTTCTTTTCTTAACATTATCACAGACACTATGCTTGAGCATATATTTTAGCTGTTAAAAATCAACTTTTATTTTAATTCGATGCAAGACTGACAAAGTTATCTTAGATGTTTAGTGAAATTATTGCCAGAATGTGAATCCTTATGGAAACATACAAGTGAAGTCAAAATATTTCAACAATTGTCATAAATGTTTGCTAATGAAGACAGTCTTTAAAATTCAAATGGTTTCAAACCCTTCTCATTTAAAAAATACATATTCAGCTAAAGAAAATCACAGTAGTCTTCATATTCCAACAGGCTTTTTTTTTCTCCAATAAATTATGCATGGCAAGCTAGCTAAGTTGCCAACACTGAGAACATGTTCCTTCTGAGGTGCTCTGAAAGCCTTCTGTTTGCTAAAAACTTACTTAAACACATTCAATGCTTCATACTCATAAAATTTCCCCAAAGCACACAAAGTCGGTTAGCTAAAGGACTATCTGCTGCTGGTGTAATAAATTCTAATATGAAGATATTTCTTCCAAAGAAACCCTTTAGTAATTACTGTTTTCTTATTAAAGGACATTTTATAAATAAATATAAATTGTTTAAATGTTGTTAAATACATCTTCAGGTCTATGTGGTATATTGTTAGATATTTTTCTTTGATATTAAATTGTTTTGTGGCAATCACTAGAACCTGAATGATTTATTATATTTTATTATAGCCAATGTATTAATCCCTGTGATATCACTTACCAAAGAAATTTGTCTAATTTTTTAAGAATTCATATATTGTCTTTCTCATTGCTACTGTTGTTCCTAATAAACTTGTACAGTGAACCTAAAATAGCATTTGGACTTGACATATTTTAGGGTTCTCTCACAAATCTACGGATCAGGGATACATGCCCAGGTGACAAACTTAGAAACAAAGGTTGTGTGTTAATGAATTCAGTAATGAACTTGAACTGTTAATTAAGTTTTATTCAGGAAGGGCAAGATTGAGGGAGTGAGATAAACTTAGTAGAAATTTATACAAAAGAATTAGTAAGTTTGGAAACCAGGAGGATTAAATAGGTCTTTACTAAATTAAATAGGTTAAATTTGTCTGTTACAGATTTAACTATCAGTTTGGTTCAGAATTCTGCCTCATAACATGAGGCAATTAAAACAAACTGTTGTATCTTGATAATGAAGTAAGAGTATAAGTAAGAGTATTGAGTAGATAACATTTGCAATTAAAATATTATGTTTAAAATTCTGCTTCTGTTCATATATTCCTAGTACAGAACTCACAGTCTGCAAAGAAAAACAGATAAAATATATGAAATGTCTGTTTTTAGGCATTGGTACAACAGGCAACCAGGGTTTCAAACATGAATTGAAAAGACACAAATGAGTCTTAAAATTGCACTGGGCTTCTTAATTGAAAGAAAAGAGGACACAAGCAGAGCTATGAAAATTTCTCTTCTGTTGAGAGGTTGTGGGAGGTTGAAGCAGCTGAAATTTACAGGGCAGATTGACTCAGGTTATTTACTGATCTAGGCCTGCACATTTTCAGCAATCCCAGCAAGAACAACTCCCAAGAACCTATAAATTAAATAATTCATACTGTTCACATTGTGCTGGAAAATATTTGCATGCCCTTCAGCCAGGTAGGAGATTGCCTTAAACACTAGATGTTAAACATACAATGTCAAGCATGCAATCCAAAATTACTGAACACATAGAAGGGACTACAGGGACCCATAACCAAAGAGGGAAATAGATTAATAGAAACATTCCTATAGATAACAGAGATAATGGAATTTTTAAATAAGAATTTAAACCAGATTATAAATACAACATACTCAGAGATCTAAAGGGAAGGAATACTGTAACTATGAGAGATATGTAGGAAAAGAACAAAGAGGATTTTTAAAAATGAAAAATGTAATGCTTAAAATGAAAAATTCACTGAGTGAGCAGAAGACAATGTAAGATGCTAAAGAAGCAGTCAACAATACAAGAGAACTTAAAGGCATTAGAACTAGACGTGATTTGGGCCAAGGTACACAGCTTAAAAAAATAAAAATAAAAAACTGAGAGGCTGGGGTTGTGGCTCAGTGGTAGAGTGCATGCCTAGCATGTATGAGGCCTGGGTTTGATCCTCAGCTCCACATAAATAAAATAAAATAAAGATATTGTGTCCACCTAAAACTAAAAAATAAATATTGAAAAAAACTGAAATTAAGTGAAGATAGCCCTAGTTACCTGTGGTACAATATCATACATGGTGCATAAACACAGTTGCAGTTCTAATGGGAGAAGAGAAACCATTTGAAGGAATAAATTTTAATAGATACCAGTATTTATAAATCAAAATAGTCAGTGACCCTCATGACTAATCACAGATATTACTGTATCAAAGACTATGCTAATAATTTTTCTGAAATCCAAGGATAAAGAGAAATATAAATTTATGCAGAGAAAGGAAATAGGACAAATGAGAGTGAATTAAGGTTAACTTCAGACTTCTCATCCAAAACAAATAATAGAGCTGGAGCTGTGGCTCAGCTGTAGCACACTTGCCAGGCATGTGTGAGGCACTGGGTTTGATTCTCAGCACCGAGTATAAATAAATAAAGGTGTATGAACAACTAAAAAATATTAAACATACAAACAAAAAAGTAGTCTGAATGACAGAAGAAGAATGTCTCCCATGAGCTGAAACAGAAAAACAAAACAAAACAGAAGCTAAAATGTGGCAAACTAGAATTTTGTATGCTGTGTAAATGTTGTTTACAAATTAATGTGAAATAAAGACATTTTAGAAAACTGAAGCTGAAAGAATTACCTAAGATTAAATTAGAAGTGAACTACTGTTTAGGTTTTACTCAGCAAGTTTACTAACGTTTAGAGAACTGGAATGACTATATCCATACCAGCTAATATGAACTTGAGGAGAGAGGAAGAAAAACATTTTATAATAACCAAAGTGTAAATTCATTAAGTCAAGGTAATCCTAGTGGCTTGGGAGCCTGAGGCAGGAGCATTGTAAGTTCAAAGTCAGCCTCAGCAACTTAGTGAGGCCCTGAGCTACTTAGAGAGACCTTCTCAACATGAAAAATAAAACTGAGCTAGGGAGCTGGAAATGGGGCTTAGTGGTTAAGAGGCCCTGGGTTCAATTCCTAATACAAAACAAACAACAAAGAAAAACAAAAGAAAGACATATATGTATTTTTTAAATATATAATTTTTTTTTTCAGAAGAAAACACAGTATATAATAACTTCTGGAATGAGTTAAGATAGTATATAGAGAAATTTAGATGACCATATGAGAAAACAGGAAATTACTGAAATAAACAATCCCCAATGTAACAAATTGTGACTTGATGGGATTAATTGCTCTTAAAGAGGTATTTGATAATGAGAGTTTTCCACCTTTACTCTTCCTCCTTTTGTCATGTTAGGACTTAACATTCTTCCCTTCCAGATGCCATGTCATCTTGGAAGCAGAGACTAGACCTTTACCAGACAAGGAAACTTTCATCACTTTGCCATCATCTTGAGCTTTTCACTTCTAGAACTATGAGGAATAAATTCTTGTTCCTTTTAAATTATCCAGTCTATGACATTTTGCCATAGCAATACAAAAAGAACATCTTTAGCCAAATTGCCACTGCAGATAATCAAAAATCTAAAAATCCAGAAGGCTCTGAAATCTGAAACTTTTTGAGCAATGACTTTTGGAGCATTTCTGATTTTTGGATTTATGAATTAGGTATGCTCCTCAATTGGTAAAATGTATGGAAACATTGCAATATCCAAAAATTCTAAAATCTAAAAAAAAAATTATTCTCAAATATTTTGGAAAAGAGATACTTAACCTAAGTAGCAATATGTATTATAATAAATAAAAAGAGAACTGCAAAAATGATAAAAAACCCATCATGTGATTATAATAATTAATAGATCACTTAAATAGAAAATAATAATAAAATAGGACAGTATGGACATATTGACCCTAAGGGGAAAATAGAAATCATTGCTGTTTTTTTTTTCTCATGCAATTTAATTTAGAGCTATTTTCCTTACCAAAGTGATTCAAAGTAAACAGAAAATTTGGTATCTATTTTTTTTAATTGAAAAACATTCATTCTGTGTATTTATGGGGTACAATGCGATATTTGATATATGCATATATGACCAGGTTGTATAGCACAAATAAAGTAGCATATATCAAACTATTTGTTTAAAAGAATTTATTTATTTATTTTAGTTAGGTATATATGGCAGCAGAATGCATTTAGATTCATTGTACACAGTTGCAGAACAACTTTTCATTTTTCTGGTTGTACATGATTTAAGGTCACACCATATGTTCAGTCATACATATACCTAGGGCAATGATATTCATTTCATTCCACCATATTTCTTTCCCCCTTGTCCCTCTCCTCCCCTCCTTCCCCTTTGCCCAATCACAGTTCCTCCATTTTTCCCATGCTCCCCACCCCATTTATGGATCAGCATCACTTATCAGAGAGAACATTCAGCCATTGGTTTTTGAGGATTACCTTACTTTGCTTAGCATGATATTCTCTAAATCTAAGCATTTACCTGCAAATGCCATAATTTTATTCTCTTTTAATGCTGAATAATATTCTATTTTGTGTATATATGCCAAAGTTTATCCACTGATCAGACTATTTAACATACCCATCAACTCCTTCATCATATTTTGTAGTGAGAACATTCAAAATCTATTTTTTTTGCAATTTTGAAATATGTAACACATTTTTTACTATAGTAACCTTGATACACAGTAGATTTTTTAATTTAATTCTCTGACATCTGCTTCCTGAAGCCCTTTATTGCCTATTATGACAAGAAAAACTACATTAGCACTCTATGAGACAGAACTTTTTGATCCAAAATGTTAGAAAGACATTCAATAGAAGTTGTTCACTCTTATCCTCAAAAGCATTATTGTCTGTCTCTGGTGTGTAGCCTCTAATTTTCTCTTATTTTTCCCCACATTTTAAAAAATTGGTACATTATAAATATATATATATATATATAATGATGGGATTTGTTGTTACATATTCATTCATGCTCACACTCTACCAATATAATCTACCTAATATCACTCCCCAGCACTCCCTTCTCCCTCCTTACCACCCACCCCTTGGTCCCTTTCCTCTACTGATCTCCCTTTAATTTTTTTGAGATCTACCCTCATCTTTCTTTTTCTTTTTCCTGTCTAGCTTCTGAATATGAGAGAGAATATACGACTCTTGACCTTCTGAGTTCGATTTATTTCACTCGACATGATGGTCTCTAGTTCCATCCATTTTCCTTCAAATGAAATACTTTTATTTTTCTATACTTTTATTTTTCTATATGGTTGAATAAAATTCCATTTACAATAGATCTGGAAAGCTTATTTCCTCTAACTAGAACATTGTGACCTTCTCACCATGTCCCTCCTTTTCCAGATTATTGTACCCACCATTCTATTCTCTAATTTCACCAGTTTGTTTATTTCAGATTCCATACATAACTGAAATCTGTAGTATTTGTCTTTCTGTATCTGTGTATTTCACTTAATACAATGTCCTCTACATTTTTCCACGCTGTTGCCAATGACAGTATTTCCTTCTTTTTCAAGACCAAATAGAACTCCACCTTGTATATATATTTAAATTTCATTGTCTATTATTTCATTCATGGACACTTAACTTGATTCCATATCTTGGTTATTGGTGAGTGCAGCTTATTCATTTTGAGCTATTGTCCTCTACTAAGTAAAAGATGCATCTTGGAATCAGGCATCCTTAGGTTCAGTTTCTAGATCTACCATTCATTGCTATGTGATCCTAGAAAAACTACAGAACCTCTCTGAACTTTAATCCTCATATTTTAAAAAGTCTATAAGACAGTTATAAGTGTAAATGACAGTTAATGTCAAATATCTAGTGGTTCTCATATAGTGACTACTCATTCATTGAAGGTTTTTACTAAAGGAAGAAGTCAAATCTTTCCCTAGTTGCCTCTAATTTGGCTACTTTGAAGCCATTTTACATGTTTTCAGGGCTAAAAGTGAAGTAGTCTTATTCCCCAGGGACATGTTACCTTTGAATGCTGTCCTGCTGCTTATGGCCAAGGTGATCATTGTCCTAGAGCTCTCCCTGGGGGTAACATGGTATGCTCCTCACAGAAGCTGGGATTTTTGCCTATTGGAAAAGGGTATCATTTCCCCCTGGCATCTGTTATGGAAACCCACCTGGAGCAGACACTAGGTGCTCAGACTTATGCTTTCCCTTTTAATTTTCACAAGCTGTACCCTGGTCTTTTCCACCTGTCTCTACTCACCTTGTTCCACTTCATTCCATATGAATCACAAGAACAATCTTCAATCTCTGAGCTCAGGATTTGGTTAAGCTTTTGGAGAATTTAAGATATGAGACATACTGACTTTATCAGATTGTGTGTCCATTCATACTGTTATTTGGCTTCTACACCAAGGAATGCTTCATGAGGAGTCTCAAAAATTATGGAAATGGCTTAGTTACCTCTTAGAACTTCCGCATATCTACAAATCGACTAAGAGTGATTTCTTGAGATAGATAGTGGCATACCATAGGGTAGGAAGCACCTAAAAGATGAAAGAATATGGATTTTTTTTTTTTTTACATCTCAAGCTTTCCATAGAGAAGAGGAATCGGTTACCTAAGGCATATATGACAGAGGAGCTTGAGCTAGGGGTGATATTTGGGGCCATGTGTTTATTTCAACACACAAAATGAAACACACAAAAAGAAAAACATTCTGATCTGGTGATTTCTATTTTCCCCAGAAAATGGAGCTTCAGAAACAGGGAGGAAGATACTACCTAGGTATACATAGAGAAGAAATGATAAGGCTTTATCTACAAGGAAGGCTGGTAATAACTATTGTGTCCAAAATTTTATTGCCTTTTTTCATCTTCATTTTTGTTCATCAGAAAAAAATAAAATACCTCAATATTTAGGTATGAGATTCTACGACTTCTTATTGATGTCCTCTAAACAAATCTAAACTGTCCAGTTCTTTATCAGTCACAGATATTTATTCATTGACTACTAAAATAAAGGAAATTCATTGACTACTAAAATAAAGGCAATGAAGGAAATGACCAGGTTGTATAGCACAAATAAAAGAGCATATAACTGTAGCAGGCAGTTTTAGAACTTTTTTTCTTCATGGACTCTGTGTTCAAGTTCCTTCCTGCTTGAGGAAGTCTCCCATATGAAGCTCACATGAGATGGAATAAGAATAGACAATGTCCCTTCCTCCTTACCCTTCTTGTAGCTAGCATTTGGATGTATAATGTAGGCAGAGGTCATTTGTCCCCTGAAGAGAAAAACTTTACCCTGAAAACCAGTGACACAAAGACCAAAGGACCACTTAGAAATTATTTACCACAGTAAACAGAGTCCAGTGGTGATGTACAATGAGCAGAGAGGGCGTGGCCTGCAGCAGTGCCTATGCAGGGTCATTCCTGTGGCTTGAGTTGGACTCTGATTCTTGTTATTGAGTCTCTGGTGTTTTAGAACCTATTTCTTCAGTCTCACTTGGATATTTTGTCTGATTTCTGTTTCTTGTTACCTAACAAGGTTTGACTAAGGAAACATAAATACAGCTCCTTTCCATATACCCTTTCTCAAGGATTCAGTCTGTTTCCATCTGGTGCCTTTATTTACCATTTCGGCATAGTTTGCATGTTGCTGTAGTCCCAGCTCCTCTGAAGATGGGGTGGGAAGACCACTTGAGCCCAGGAATTGGAGACAGTCTGGGAAACACGGTGAGACCATGGACTGTGTAACCAAGCAAGGTTTTCCATCCTCACATCAGATGAAGTAGACTTCAAACCAAAGCAAAACTGACTTGAGAAAAAATGGAAGGTGATCCTGTGTGATCACCAAGGCTGCCTATGCTATCACTTGATTGTCAATTTTTTTTCTACACAAAGGAGCAGAAAATCATTTAATTTAGTGCAGAACCACGTGACATCCATGTTTTTTTACTCCTTGGATGCTAGAGGAGAATATTTTATTCATTCCAGTTTCTGTGAAAGCTTATGTATCCTCCTGCATCAATGCTAGCTGCAATTAAAGTTTTGTAGGCTGGGAGGTTCAAGGTTGAGGGACTGCCTCTGGTAAAAGCCTTCTTGTTGGTTGTATCTCTCTGTGGAGTCCCAAGGTGGCACAGGGACCATGGGGCCAGATAGAGCAAGCTTGCTTATTTGAATCTAGTATCTATTTCTAGGTCTTTGCCAAAACTAGATTGCCCTGAGTTTGAATAAACTCACAGACACAGCCATTCTGAAAATCATTAGAAATACTATTCAATAGCAGGGTAAAGAGCTGAATTAAGGCTAGAAAAAAAAATAAACTTACTTGAAAGATAGCTGGGGAAATATGAAATGCATTAAAGGAAATCTGCCATATGATAATGCACGGTCAATTGACAAGATTGTAGAGAGAATTTAAGAAGTAGTTGGAAATTTTCCAGTTGAAATGCATTTTGACAATATCTCAAAAATCTAGAAAACACTTGACTATTGAATACATTCACTTAGAGTTACAAAATAAACATGCCTTTGACATTTAACTGCTTTTAATTCACTATGGAAGTTCAGCATCATATTTTTACTCAGTCTTCATAAACTCAGTTAATTCATTGCCACCGATGTACCACTTTCCATAATAAACCAGAGAAATATGAGCACTTGCTCTGGGATTTTCTAGTATCACCATTTGGGACCATTTGATGTAAAATTGGCAAATATGACAAGATAGATTCTTTCTGGTGTCTCAGCAAGAGAGTGGTAGAGCCAGAGAATCTGAATACTTAGGTCTATAATGATGTGACTGTTCCCTCTTTTGGTTTTTAAATTTTTATTTGTTTTAATTAGTTATACATGATAGTAGAATGCATTTTTGCACTTTTATATATCATACATAGATGAGACATAATTTCTCATTTTTCTGGGATATAATTTCTCATTTTTCTGAGTGTACATGTTGCAGAATCATATTGGTCATGTAGTCACATATATACATACAATAATAATGTCTGTTTCATTCTACTGTCTTTCCTATCCACACATTCACTCCCCTCCTCTCCCATCACTTCCTTCTACCTAATCTAAGATAATACTATTATTCCCTAATGCCTCCCACCTTATTATAAATTAGCATTTGCATATTAGAGAAAACATTTAGCCTTTGGTTTTTTGGGATTGGCTTATTTCACTTAGTATGATATTCTCCAACTCCAACCATTTACTGGCAAATGCCATAATTTTATTCTTTAAAGCTGAGTAATATTCCATTGAGTATATATATACCACATTTTCTTTATCCATTCATCTATTCAGGGACACCTAGATTGGTTCCATAGTCTAGCTATAATGAATTGAGCTGCTATAAACATTGTATATAAAGTATATGCTTTATACTTTACTAAACTTAATCACAGGATTTTTAATTTGTTTGGAAGGAGAAGTGTGTTCTCAGGGGTTTAGTGTCACAAACGACTTACAGCATGCCCTTTGATAAATATGGAGGTGCTGCTCTTGACTGTGAGACCCTGGACTCATGATGCATGTACTCCTTACAGTAAAGTGGGACTCTCAAGACACTGGCTGTCCACTACAGATGAGGTGAGGAAGCCAATTCTTCTACTGTTCCTTGGCTTTTTAATTTCAGATTTGCCTTTTCAGGTGGCTTGAGATCAATTAGACATCTGTGTTTCTGCTTTCTCATATCTAATTGGAACGTTTTACTAGATAATTCTAACTTTGATTATTTTTATGAAGCATTTGCTGAGTCTCTGGGTTGAAAATTGGAAGATAAAAATTAATATCGCTGCTACCACACCTAATAATGATATCTCCTTTATATTTCTACTGTTAGTTTCATCTTGGCAACTCTGTTGCAATTTGGTTTTGTTCTATTCTTTCTCCTTCCTCATATGTTCTGTTCAGTTAACTATATTGTTTACTTACTGTATCCTAAGTGACATATTTACCTATTGATTTTTCTTTTTTTTCCAAAAGTTCTCACACTTCATTATCTCAAAATGGAAAAGAAAACAAATCAAACACTTAATTAAGCTTAAGGTTCACCCAATCAGTATTCTACTTTGCTCTGTCAATCCCCACAAAGTTGTTGAATTTATGATCGACACTGTCTGTCCTTGCTTTCTACCTTATTCTTCTGATGAATCTTTTGAAAATGACTTAACTGATCACCAGTACCTTTCTTAATCCAAACTCAGTAGGTTTTCTTAGTCCCAATATATTTGCCTTTCTTCTGTAAGACTTTGGTAAATTTTCAAACCTCCTAAAATCTTCTCCTTTCTCTGATTAAAAGATCTGACTCTCTCCTAATTCAACAGATTATATTATCCAAGAAGATCCATACAAGCATGACTTCCTCTCTAAATTTTGTTGTTTACTCTCCTCTTCCCTTAAATTAGTCACTTTCAAGCTTATAAGATGACTCTGTAGTCACCTTAGCAACTTATTTAGGTATAAACTTTTGTGTAAATTCCTTTGAATTTTCTCATCACCTTACATCACCTTTCTCTGAATGTGTACATGAGCAAAATGGTGATCAAAACAGGATTTTGTTGAAGCACTGAACTTAAAATGAAAAAAGAACAACATCTATTAGCACAGGTAATTTTGTTTCTAAAGTTTTGATATCTTAAAATGAAAATGTGGTTTTTTTTAAATTCAGTAAATAAAGTTGAATTTTAAAATGAGCATATGTACTGAAACTAAATAAATTTAAGTAACCCAGATAGACCTCCAAACCCTGCTCAATGGTTTTGCTAGACTATCAAGTATCCTGTAATAAATTTAAAAAGCTTCCACCTGCTTATGTCAGAGAAGAAGAAAAGAAATTCAATACAGAATTCATATGCCTTTGTGAAGAAAATGGATATTTGACTTTGGGTGAAATTATAAAGTGGAGAATAAGGAGATAAATTAACTTAATATCCAGAAGGCAGCTCAATAATATTTTGAAATAAGATCAGGAGACAATGTCATCACACTACCTGGATTTTTGCTAAGAACTAAAAGTTTGATCATCATGGTTGCATTTTGTGTTATTCAAAGCTATAAAGGATAATAGGTGTTTCTTAGTTGTATCATTCACAGAGCAAAAAGTATTGATGGATTTCAATCTTTTTCTCAAAATTGTATTTTCATCTTTAAGAGGAGTAATGATAAGGATGACTTAAACAATTTTAGTTAAGCTTGCTATTTTTTATTGAAATCATTTTAAAAGTCGCACATAACAGAGTCAGTAAATAAAAACATATCTTAGAAAAACACACCTGAGCAATAATCTTGGTGGCCAAGCAAGTGAAATTCAAGCAATGAAACTAAGGTCATTCAGTACATTCCTGAAAGATGACTTAATAAATGTGGCTGCTTGGAGAAATGTATTGTGTTTGTTTCATCGTGATAAAAGCTATTTGTCTTTAAAACAAATAGAAATAACTTAATAAAAATAACTTAGCACCTCTCAAATATATAGGGAGTATGCTAAAGAGTGTGTCACAGGGAAGAGGAAGCTATTAGCTATTAGATCCTCTATTGATCAATTAGGATCAGAATATTTTTATGTTGTGATTTAGAAATTCTTTGGGATTCATGACGTAAAAAATAGAAATATGGTGTAAAAAGTTGTAAATTGATGTCTTTGCTATTATTTCCAACACACATGGGTTGTGTCCATGGTCACTAAAAGCATTTCAAAGCAGTGTTAAATTTACATAGTATTTATTGTAGGATTTTGAGTGATGTACACATCATAGAATATTTTTTTTCATACACTTCTTACCTCTGATTTTAAGACGGTGGAACAAATGAGGAAAAAAAGGAAGATAATACAAATGTTCTGTGAAAATTTGATAGAAAAATAGAAAGAATTGGAAATACTTAAGCTCTTACAATAAAATTTAAGTATTTAATATGATATATACTTTTTAGAATCTATTTTTTTCTATCCATCTTTCTTTCCCAGAGCACAGATCTATGCTTCTATGACATGATATAAAAAACAATATGAAGCCCAGTGTGGTGGTATACACCTGTAATCCCAGCAGCTTTGGAGGCTGAGGCAGGAAGATCAGGAGTTCAAAGCTAGCCTCAGCTAAAGTGAGGCACCTCCCACTAAGGTCAGTGGGACCTTGTATGTAAATCTAATATAAGATAGGGCTCGGGATGTGGCTCAGTGGTCAAGTGCCCCTGAGTTCAATCTACAATACCAAAAAAAAAAAAGATAAGAAAGAAAGAAAACCTGGAATTATGTAAAGAAATTTAAAAACCATGGCTTATGGGATGTAGCCATGAAAGTTAACATCTTGGTTCAAAGAAGCATGCAGCTAAGACTAAACTATAAATTATCATTACATAATATACTTATTACTATAACTCTCATACATTCCAGAGTAAATTATGATTTTACTGGTAACATTCATTAAGTTATATATCACTGCACTATGTAAATTAAACATGTGAATCATCGCCTTGGGATGAAACAGGTGCACTCTAACACACATATAAGCTATACATGGGTGATGGTGATGATTCATTGTGAAGCCATCTCTTCAGTGAGGAGGGCACCCTTTTGAAGAAATATCTTCAGTATGAAGATCTATTTTAGCTCTCAGTTTTTCCTAAAGATATTCCATTTTTTTCCTGCTGTACAATTACAGATATTTAATGCTAGTAAAAACTTTTGAACACACTTCCACACAAGCAGAGTTTACTTTTATTCACTTTGAAGAAATTAACGCTACTATTGATTGCCCCCCCACAAAGATGTAGAGATCACTTTCAAATAGCTGTGTTATTGCTTATTATGACTTATTCTTGCTAGGTAGGAAAAAGAATGGGAATGGATATACATATACATATATATATGTGTACACGTATATATATATATATATATATATAATGTATATATATATATATTATGTATATATATATATATATATTCTATATACATATATATATGTGATCTGTTACTGGACAATTAGGTGGACTCCATATCATGGCTATTGTGAGTAATACTTCAATGGACATGGGAATGTAGGCATCACTTCAACATACTGACTTCATTTCCTTTGGGTATATGAACAATAGTGGAATTTCTGGATCATATGATTATTGTATTTAATTATTGGAGGAAATTCTATATTGATATTAATAACAGATATACTAATTATATTTCTACCAACAGTTCACAAGGGTTCCTTTTTCTCCATATCCTTGCAACACTCATTATTTTCTATGTTTTTGATAATAGTTATTCTAGCAGTTAGGAGGTAGGTTTTGATTTTCATTTCCCTGACAATTACTGATGTTGAGTGCCCTTTCCTATACCTTTTGGTCATTTATATTGTCATCTGTTGAGGGAAGTCTACAACATACAAATACTAAATCATGAAAACAGAACACCTGAAAAGATCAATGACAAATAAGAATAAATCAGTATTTTTGAATATGCCATCAAAGAAAAAGCTGAGTCTTCCACAAATTAAGTCACAAAGGATCAAGCACCTAAATATAAGACTTGAAAGTGTAGCTGAAAGGAAAATATTAGAGAAAAACTCCATGTATTTTTTCTAGGCAAAGATGTTTTGGATATGACCTCGAAAGCCTGAGCAACGAAACAAAAATTGCCAAATGGTATTGCATTAGAAATAAAAGCTTCTGCACAGCAAAGAAAATGATCATTAGAGTGAAGAGATAACACATGGGCTGGGAGAAAACATTGTGAAACCATGCATCATTGAAACAGCTAATATCCAAAACATATGAAGAGCTCAATAGCAAGAAAACAAATAAGTTGATTCGAAAGGGAACCAAGGGGAGGAAGTAGGAGAAGAAAGTTAGTAGTGAATAGAATTGATCGAATTATGTTGTATGTATTTATGGATATGTAACAATAAACCCCATAATTATAATGCACTTTTATGGTTTAGTAATGAGGTAGGCCCTAAAAACCCATGTACCAGACACTGCAGGAATGTTCAATGGTGAAAGAGTTGGAGTGTGAGAATTGTAACTTAATCAGTGGGTCAATCCACTGATGCAGGTTAACTGGAATGGTAACTGAGTAGGTAGGGTGTAACTAGAGAAGATGGGTCCCTGGGGATGTGCCCTGGAAATGTGGTTCTCTCCTATGGCCCCTTCCCATTTCCTGGATCCCCCATGAGGGGACCAGATTTCCTCCACTGGGCCTTCCCCCATGAAGTTCTGCCTCGCCTTGTCCCAGAGTGATGAAGTGGGTAGTCCATAGACATATAGAGTCCTCTGCTACTGTGAGCCAACATAAGATTGTTCTCCTCTAAGTTTTTCATATTGGGTATTTTGGTCATAGCAATGCAAAAGCTGGTTAAACTATGCCTATATTTTGTTAATATAAAACATTATTTCATACAAAATAGGTGCTACTCTGATGAATTTTGTATTTGCCTTCTTCCTTTCTAATTTTAAATGCTTCCAATTTTGAACATCAGTTATTCTCATTTAAATGGTGTTTAACAGTAGAAATATCATTGTAAACCTTTATTTTTCAACTACCACAAAGAAGCTATCAATCAGAAGATGTTTGTTATCTTTTTTATTTATATGGTTTTTTATTCCATGCAACTTTTTATATTTATACTTTTAAAATATTTTTATTCATAACTTCACAAAAAATAAGTAATACACAGGTATCATCTTTTATATATTTTATACACCTAATAGTTACTATGAAATGACTACTTTTTGTATATGTTTATTCTTCTAAATTTAAACTGAGTTCATTCTAAATATCTCCACTAACTCACAATATTTTTTATCCTAAAATTACATCATGATCATTTATTGAGGCAGCAGTCAACTTTTCTAGCTTTTGTTAAACTACATTCAAATGACTCATAGTTGGTTTTGCATTTGACAGAGATTATTCAGTAAACTTCTGTCTAGCGAGATAATGAAAATCACTTCCACTGGGATTAAAAAGAGAATCTCATAAAATGTTATTATCACTGAAAGAAATAGTTAATAGAAATATCATGCCTTCTAAGAGTTTTTTTTTTAATAAAAGGCTAAAATTTCTACCCAAGTTACTTATATTCAACATTAATATATTCCATAACACTTTGGAAACATTGGTGTGTGTGTGTGTGTGTGTGTGTGTGTAAGCTTTGTCCATACCCCTAAAATCTATAACCATCTTAAAGGCTTGTTCAATGCCAGGGAACTTAAATGAAGAATCAAAAATCAAATCAGTGAATATTCTTATTATACGGATCCATTCAAATTCCAATAGGGGTTACAATCAAGTTTTTCAATATATGATTAAGAGCTGTCATGTCTTTCTGTTTTTCTCTACAAAACCATTTGTGGAGGTGTCTGGAATTCTGATGAAGCCCAAGGTCAATCCCCCTGAGTAGACTCAAATCTAGCCAGAGAATAGTTTGTCTGCTTCAGTTTACAAAAGAGAGACCAAACATGACTTATCTTGGCATGTTTGAGTGCTTCGCCTAATCCTAAAACATTCTCATTTTTTCTTCCATGAGCAAGCATGTAAGCAAACAAAACAAGACTATCTTTACCAATGATGTATTTGCCTATTAAAGGACAAGTTAATATGAGACTCCAAAGGCTGGCACATTAAAAATAAGTGTAGCATGGTTTGAATATTTCCCAAGAACTTTCTTGATTTTATATCAACATTCAAAACATTATAAAATAAAATATCATAAACTCAGAACAATGATGAAGATAATCAGAACCTCCTTAAAATTTTCAATGAAATAAGAAAGTGTGCAAAAAGAAGGATTTGAGAATTATTCCAAGAACTGGAAGAATTATTCAGAAATCATCTTCAAATTTGAAGGCAGAAATAGACAATGTTTTCCAAATTGAACTCTTATACCTAAAAGTGACTTTGGCATAATTATTGGGGTAATTATACAATTGAACAAAGGCATCAGAAAGCAAAACATAATCAATTTACTCTGAAGTTGAAATATGCAAATTATATTTTATTTTGTACTAAATTTTTGAACAGCATACAATTAGAAAATGTATATCCATGAACACTAAACATTACCATGCTCTATTAGAAATCTAAGCAACATAAATGTAGTTACTGTTTTCAGAAATAAATATCCATATAAGTTGTCATGGTTCAACTCTTCATATACATCATAATGACTGGAGATGTAATATTGACACTACCCTGGGAAAAGAATAATTTAACTGATTGTACACCTTAACCCTTCTTAATTTTAAATTAATTTTTCACTATAGGTTTATTACTGAAAAAGAGTAAAAAAAAATACCAATGTAAAGATTTTAGTATGGTCAAAAAATTTACCATAAAAAATTTTAAACAAGTTAGAATCGTTGGCTCTGCAAAAGGTTGCAGAGATTTTATAGTGTGCTGTATTTTAAGGACCAAACAGAGTGAAGCAACATAGTCAAGCAATTAAAAATAGCATTAACAACATACATTAGGCCCCAAGCGATTGTAAGTAATCCAGCCAAAATATAAACCTACTCAGCCTTGAATTGTCTCCTTTCTTCAATGTCAAACTCATGTCAATAACTGACAATAGGTACCTTTCAAATACAACTCTTTTATCTATGGCAAATGGATGGAAAAATTTCTGAAGAAGATATCGAAAGAGCCAAAACATTTATATCAGAAGTTGAACACCTGAGGGTAATCTAATTCAAAGTACAGGTAATTTTTCAAACTAACTGGTAAGCCTCCAGAGTGATAGTTCAGCTATTAATCTACAAAAATATATCAATTTGACACAATTATGAGGGCAGTAAAGATTTCAGTTTATAGTAGTCAATTAACATTTGAATTGTTCTTACAAATATTTCACTAAGAACTTTCTACTTGAGGTTATGGCAGAGTAACTGTATTGGAGAGAATTCAATACCTATTTATGATGAATGGCTTTAGTAAACTAGTGACAGAAAGAAATATCATTACCTTGACAAAGTCATTTATGAAAACTTGTTACTATAAAAATTTTTACAAAACACACTGCTTTCTTCCTCAGTGTGGGAACAATACAAAGTTTGTTTTTATCACTTTAAGTAATTTATGAGTCAATATTTTATGGAATGTCTTGGTCATCACATACAATACAACAAGGCAATGAAAACCTGCAGATTGCAAAAAAAGTAATGTTGCCATTATTTATAAATGACAAAATTCTGGCATAGAAATTCTTAATGCATCTTAGAAACTTCAGTGAATAAGTAAATCTTTCAATGTTGTGTGATGCAAAGTCAATAGAGGAATTTTAAAAGAAAATTATTTAGAGAATTTTTTAATAGAAAATATATTTTAAACTTTTAATAAAAATTCAAAAATGAAGTTATACAACTGGTCAATGGTTATAAAAAGATGCTCATTAACTTCAGATTATTTTCCTTTTTTTCAGATAGGTTCAAGTTACTATCCATGTACATATTTAAAATTTTGTAAAAAAAAAAAAGTATATCAAATTGTACCAGATTTCTTTTCCTTTTCTATCAGTCTTCCCCCTATTCTCTTGCTTAGTTACTCATAAGGGTAGTATTTTAGTTCTTCAAATACTTTCAACTTCAGGAAAAGTTCTCTTGTCACTTGTCTTATTTTTCTACCACCTAAGCATATGATCATTTTTATCATTTTCTTCTAATTTAAGTTGCCAGCCTGTTTCTAAGTTATCAAACTCATAACATGGGTGAAAAAAACTACCCTCAGCATTTCCTACAAACCACTTCACACCCTGAGTACTTCACCACAAACTATCAATTTAATTGAAAGGTCCACAGTATAAATGGCAAGGGACTAGAAACTGCAATATGTGAGAACATATGGTAATACTTACGCAAATGAATTACAGCCTACACACAGTTTCCTCAGAGAATAGTGACATGCTTGGTTTGCTCTTTGCAGTTAGCCTGCCCCAAGATGGAGTATGGTATCAACTTAGTAGCTTCATGGTGGAAGAAAAGTCTATAAATCCATATGGATACTCTTCCTGAATGCATTGCACTTTCTGTTTGGAAACATCATGTTTGCATAACCAGCTACTCCAACAGATTCTTTGCTAAAATCAAGAATAAAATCCACAGAAATTCTACATGAGATTGGTAGGTACAGAATTTCTTAAAAGCTGACAAACGAAATAAGAAATCAGCAGAAGAATAAAGATCTAAGCAGGTTTTTGCACAAAGTGTGGAATGGAGTTTTATGAAGACAAAAAAAAATTACTCCTCTATTCTGTAAAGAAAATGTCACAGAGGCCCAGGCCTCCTCCATACTCGACCTCACACCCATGCATTTTGGAGTCAGAGTAGATCTCTGTTGGTGAGTTTTTCCTTCACTGCAGGGGCAATTTAGCTCAAGGAAGGAAAGTGAGAATTGCCTTAGATTTAATGCCCCTGGAAACAGTTGTCAAGTAAGACATGATGGGTGAGGATTTGGCATCTGAAAACCTAACTCTCTTGCCCATCATGGTACATTCTGAGAAATGATGTGTACAGTGTTTCCTAGAATCCTCAGTACCATCAGGGTATTCCTTTGCCCACAGTGAATAACTTCCTTGATAATGGACACTTTTTTGATTTCCTTTCTCTTTATCTTACTTTCCCGTTCCCTAGCAGTATTTTCTGAAATTTATTTGTAAGTAACTAATCACATTGAGATTCTTGTTTTAGTGACTGTTTTTTGGGGGAAGACAAAAGAAGAGGAAATAGAACAATTAAATACAGAGAAGGATATCAAAGGCTGTATGTATGTCTTTGGTAAATGAAATATTTTAAAATTGCAAATAAGATTTATATAAAGTCTGTTGGATAATTAGATACCCCTGAGTCTAAACCGAATAAACACATGTAATATTCCATGAGGAATATTAATCCAAAAAGAGAAATTTTAAGCACAATTCATGCCATTCCAAAGTTTAGAAAAATGGGGATGATTGTTCTAATCTCATATCTCTTCTATCACATACTTTACCTCTTAGCAAGCACAAGGAAAATTTTCTAATTTTGCTATTTTTAAAGTCAAATTCTGGGTATCACTTTTCATTGAAATTTCTGGAAATATGAGGGACTGGCTTTCTCACTTTTCACCTTGTTGTTTTTATATAGCCTGGTAATTCAATTGGCTTTCTGGTCTGTGTTATTTTGCCTCCTGTGTGGCTTGAAGGGTAATCTGCTAGCCTCCTGTTGTGGCTTTGATCAGGTATGTACCAAATTCTCATGTGTTGAAGATGTGGTCCCCAGAGCATTAATGTTCAGAGGTAGGGCCCTGGGGAAGGGACTGGATCATGAGGGCTCCCACCTCCCCAGTGGATTAACAGATTAATGGCATTAGTGGGAGATGGTGAAAACCAGGAGGGGGGACCTAGCAGAAGGAGTGAGTCCTTGGGAGCATGCCCTTGGAGTTTATATCTTATTCCCAGTCCTCTCCTTCCCTCTCTTCCTCACTCCTTCTTTCTCTGCTCTCTGGCTGCCACAACATGAGCAGTTCTCTGCCCTGCCCTTCTGCATGGTGTCCTGCCTTATCTCAGTCCCAAAGCAATGGAGGCAGCCAATCATGCACCAGAACTTCTGAAATTATGGGACAAACTAAATGTTTCCTTCTTTAGGTTTTTAATATAGAAAATATATTGGTCACAGTGATACAAAGCTAACACAGCATGCTTTCACCATCCTCCAACCAATCTACTGCCCATTCCTCCTAATAACATCTCACTACAAGAAAGTCAAGATGAAATAGGCAAGGAGGACCACTCCACACAGGCACGAGCGTCAAATGCACTCTCACTCCATTTCCAAGTCTCCATTTCTTTTGTCACTGACTGGATGAGCATTGCATTGCCTTTAGTTATCAAATGATAGCATCTGTGATTTTATTTTGAATGTAGGGCAGTAGAAGGCCCAGAATTATAGAAAATAGGCCATATACTACAATTCAATTTTAACAAAATTTTGCAATATGATTTTCAGATAAAAGCACGGCTAGCAATTAGATTTTTATTTTTGCCATTTTGATTTTTTTTGGTGGTGTTGTTATGGAGGAGAATAGAAAAATAAGGGAGATGGGAGGTGTAGGATCATATATAGAGTACTTGCTTGCTTACTTGAAAATAAAAAAATAGAAACAGGAAAAATTTTCTCTCAAGATCAGGGTATATGAGCTAAAGGGCAAAGGGGCAAAGAGTAAAGATGTTGAGGAATTGTGGAAAGAAATATTCTGCAGTTTATTTTTCTCTCAAAACTCCTGCATGGAAATAACAATATGCTACACATGTTTTCAAAACCACAAAGAAAACTATTATAAGATTTTTTTTAAGAATGGTATATGCTATAATATAAAATTAATAGGACTCTTATTATGTTATTGAAATTACCATGACAGGTGGGTAGAAGCAGAATATTTTCAATCCCTCATCATAATACAGAAGAGAGAAGACCCTCTGGACTTGCAGAAGACAGATACAACAAGGAGCATATCATTAGGGACCAAACATGAGCTTGATATTTCACTGGACATTTGATTTATTTATTCACGTAATTTCAATTGAGCAACTAGTATGCACCAATGTGATAGATAGCATTTGTTAAGATATAACACATTATGTATTTATGTTTTATTGGGGACAAAGGCAAAGAAAGAGAGAAAAAAGACTGGGTCAGGGTTGGTGTAGTTTGTTTAGTAAGGTGATCAAAGAGTGTCTTGATGAGAAGGGCAACTTTGAAAACGGATATAAAGAAAGTGTCGAACTGAAAATAAAGAATGGAGAAAAATCATCTGCAAAATCATTAGGGAAGCCTGACTGGCATGGTAGTGTGGGTAGCTGAGAGGAGGGCCAACTAGAAGACAATGAGATCAGAGAGATCTCAAAGCTGGAGACAATGTTCTTCTCACCACTTGGTCCCATCTAAGAAATAGCTGCCAAATCTAAACACATGAAAACATATTCCCATGTTTTCTTCTAAGAATGTTATAGTTTTGGTTTTACATTTCTGTTTTTGATACATTTGAGTAAATATTTTTGTGTGTGGTACAGCAGATTCAACCCAGGGCCTTACACACACCAGGTAAACACTCTACCACTGAAGTACACCCCTAGTCCTTTGGGTTACTTTTTTTTATTCAATGTTAAGTATTTTGTACTCAGTGTTTTTGTCTGTGGATGTCTATTTTCACAAGCACCATTTATTAAATTTTGTTTTTCTCCATTGAATTGATTTATCACTCTTGTCAAAAAAAAAAAAACAAGATATCATAGAAATGAATGTTAGGAGTATATTTTTAGACATTGAATGCTATTGATCTCTATATCTATCTATGTTATTACCACATACTCATGATTACTATGGCTTTGTAAGTTTTAAAATAAGAAGTGTGAAACTTCTAATTGTGTTATTCATTATGAGATTGTTTTGTCTATTCTAGTTCATTTGCATTTTGTTATGGTTTATATATTAGTTGTCCCCCCCAATGCCCATATGTGAGATAATGCAAGAAAGGTCAGCGGTGAAATGATTAGGTTATGAGAACCTTACCATAATCAGAGCCTTAGCCTTAATCTACTGATGTGGATTAACTAAACAATAATTGTAGACAGGTAGTGGGTGGCTTAAGGAGGTACATTATAGAGGGGTTGCCTTTGGGTTCTAGATTTTGCTCCTTTTGAGCTGAGCTCTCTCTGCTTCCTGGTACCATGTCCTGAGCTGCTTCCCTCTGCTGTGAATTTGTTCTTCATGTAGAGCCCTAAACAATTGACTGTCTATGGACTGAGTTGTTCTTGTCAAGTCTTTTGATTGCAGCTATGAAAAAGTTGAGTAGAACACATTTCAATATGAAATTTAGGACTAACTTTTCTTTCCATTCCTTTAATTAATTTAATAAAATTTTATAGTTTTCAGTATATAAGTCTTGTACTTCTTTTGTTAAATTTATTGCTAAATATTTTTGAGAGGGAACAAGAAAATAAAAGGAGGTAAGAGGAATGGAAAGAAGGCAGTTACGGACTTTTGATTTCAATCTGTTATTGCTTTGAGAGTAAAGGGGGTTTATTGTAGACAGAATGTAGTTGAATCTTGTCAACCCCTCAAATCTACCAATCTCTAGCTTCCTACTGGATATTTAATCCATTGATATTCAATGCAATTACTGATAAGCTAAGATTTATGTCATATTTTATTTCTCTAATCCTTTGTTACTTCATTCACTTGTATTAAATAGATATTTTCCAGTGGATCATTTCAATTTTCTTACTTCTTTAACTACTTTTTTAGTATTCACTCCAGGGTGTAAAATTTAAATCTAATTTTATAACAATCCACATAGATTAGTAGGATTTAGGCTAGGATTCCTATGCACTGGATCTCATCTTTGTGGCAAGAAATTAATGGAGGTAAAGACAGGGAGGGAAGAAGGGAGGGGGGGAAAGAGGAGCGAAAAGAAAAAAAAAAACACAAAAGAATTAATAAACTTCAGAATTTTATGCTCACAATTAGTTTCAATGTTTTACAAAATATTTATCATTAAAATGCTATTTCCTCTCTACCTGTTATGGTTTAGATATGAAGTGTCCCCCGAAAAGCCCATCTGTGAGACAGCACAAGAAGGTTTCAAGGTGAAATGATTGGGTTAGGAGAGGCTTAACCTAATCAGTGAATTAATCAGGGAATAACTGAAGGCAGGTAGGGTGTGGCTGGAGGAGGTTGGCATTGGGGGCATATCTTTGGGGTATACATTTTACTATGATAAGGAGAGCTCTCTCTGCTTCTTAGGGCCATGTCCCCAGCTGCTTTCCTCTGCCACACACTTACTCCACCATGATGTTTTGCTTCATCTCAGGCTCCAAGGAATGAGTTGGCCCTCTATGGACTGAGGCCTCCGAAAAGGTGAACCCTAAAATAAACTTTTTCTCCTCTAATTGTTCTTGTCAGGTCTTTTCATCACTGCAGTAAAAATAAGCTGGCTAAAACACTGCCCTCAATAATATTATTGACATACAAACTACAAATTTTAAAATTATAAATTCATCAAAAAAAACTTATAATTACTATTTTATAAAATTTTCTTTTAAATTATATAGAGAAAATTACATACCAAAACACACTTCAAATTTTAGTATGTAAGTATGTTTTATGGTGCTTTTAAATTATTACTGTGGATTTAAATAACTCTGTACTATCCTATTTTTTATGTAATGTAAATGTTTCATTTGATCATAAAAAACTTTTATAAAGAAAATATGATATCAAAAATGCTTCATTTGTAATACCTCTGAAATAATAAAGGAGAAATTAATAACAATTTTTGGCAAAAAAATTTTAAAAATAGAGGAGGAGATTAATTCGCCAGTTTATTTTATGAGGCTAGCATTATTGTGATAGTAAAAACCAACAAATACATAGCAAGAATACTCTGTATGAATCTCACGAGTAATATAAATGCAATAGTCAGGCACACAAGTTAACACCTAAGTACCACAAGATTTATGAATGATAATACATAATAATAATACATAAAGTATGCTTTATCTCAGGAAACTAAGTTTGGATAAGTTTGGATTGACATCATTCAGCATATTCAGAGAATTAAGAAGAAATAATTCACATGATGTTCTGAATAAATAGAAAGCTTTTTACAAAATCAATAACACTTTATAATTAAAAACCCTATGCACTATATAATTACATGGCCAATGTAATTCTACAACATATACAATCAGAAGACTGAGAAGTTATACTCCATATATGTATGTCAGAATACATTCTATTATCATGTATATATCATAAAAACAAATAAAAATAATAAAACCATGAACAAGAATAATAACAAAAATCTTCAATCCAGGAATATTTTGGGAACTGACTCAAACTGATAAAAGGCATCTCTGAAAACTTGTAGCTCAGATTATACTTCACGATCAAAGACCAAATGCTTTCCCCTAAGACCGGGATCAAGAAAGGATGTCTGCCTCTACTATTCCTTTTCATTATCCCACAGGGACTCTAAGTCTAACTCAGAGATTTTTCCTCAGGGCAAAAAAGGTGGCAAAATACCTTCTAGTTACAATTGTCTTCATATATCAGCCAATTGTAAACAAGAGCATCTGTGTGGAGGAAATACATCACATGGAAGCAAAGCACAGTGAACCACCATAATTCTGAGAGAGAGAGAGAGAGAGAGAGAAAGAGAGAGAAATTAATGTCTAATCTGTAGTTTTTCATGGACACCGTAATAGCGAATGTTTTCTTAGAGTCTTACTGTTTTGGTACATTGGTCAGAAAACAGAAGCCACATTTATAATGTGAACAGGAATTTTTATTAAAATGTTAATAACTATTAACATGAGAGTGCCTGTTAAGACAAAGAGAACTCTTAAAATATCCCCAAAGGAGCAGATACAGGAAGCATCCACCAACTCTAGGGCTTATGGAGTAAATATATAATAGAAACCCCTTCAAGGCTGATATTCAGAATTAGTTGGGGAACGTGATACTGTGGGCTACTAGGATGTGGAGACTTTGATGAAGTGCCATCAACCCAGTCTGATGGGTAGGGCATTGATGGGAATCTGTTCCTGGAGTCCCAGAGAAACTCATGAACAAGGAGCTTGCCTATGTGCCAGCCAGAAGGGCTGAGCAACTCTATACTGAGAGGGCAGCAGGACTGACTGGAGATTCTTCTGATGAGATACAGGCAAAATGAAGAGTTTGCACTGATGTGTCTCTTGCATAGTTCAATCATGGAAAATACTCATTGGGAAGGACCTATTTGCTGATAAGGAAGCTAGAGGGGAACCTTCTGCTGGTAGCTGTGCCATAGGAGCCAAAGGAAAACAAGCAAGGAGCAACTTTTAAAACCAGTAAGAGTATCCTTCCTTATGTACTCTCCCTCCAGTATCTTCTGACAAGTCTGTCAGTGTGCCAGCTGGCAGAGAAGAAATAACTGTGGCTCCAGCTCAACTACCGTGAAACCAGGCAAAGGAGGGTGGATCTGGCAATACACCTATCACCAGCACACTTGGCTAGAGGTACACACATCCTTCTTTTACCTCCAGGAAATGGGAATGCCATTGCCCGAAGTGAGCTGAGCTTTCTTTAAAGAGGATACCACTCTCAGAGCTCTTTATTCTCTCATCTGTGATCTTGCATTCATTAACAGTGGATTAATACTCTTGTAACTTGCTTAGAGCTAACCCTAGGATGTACCCGTATGTGGTGTTCATTCTGTATTTCTTTACTGAAGTTGTCAAAATCTGTAGATAAAAAGGACACCTCATTAAATACCCTTTTCCAAAGGCCTGTTAAATTTTGATGGTTTTCTTATCTGATAATGTAAAAGCACCTGAGAACTGAGCATAGGTGTATGTGACAGAATCAATGCAATATAACACAATTCTTACATTTTTTTTTTCATGGTTGTCAAAGAAGATAACATAAAGACAACTGATGTAGTTATGCAGAAGCAAAAGCTGACAAAAGAGCACCTATGTTTTAAATCAAGGACAAGACAATTTATCTTTAAATTTAAATTCAAATTGGGATTATGTTTTGTACTAGGGATGAAGCTCAGGGGCCCTCTACCACGGAGCCACTTCCTGGGTCCTTCTTATTTGTTATTTTGAAACAGGGTCTTGCTAAATTGCCCAGGCAGGTCTTGAAGTTGGGGATCAGCCTCCTGAGTAGATGGGATTATTGGTGCACGCCACTATGCCCGGCTCAAATTAGGTCTAATCAACAAAAATATACAGGAACAAAGATATTTTCTTTAATGTCAGTCTGCTATTTTCTTTTTGATACATCTTGTAGATTGAAACAAAAATGTGAAACTAGCAGAAATAAACATCTTTATCTAACAAAAACACAGTTTTGGGTATAGAGTAAGTTCATAAGTCTAAATTATATCAACAACCATTTAGTAGTATATGATAACATTTATGTAGTCTATAGCAATCATGAATTTTTGGTAGAGGCCTTTTATATGTAAACTATATTCTTTGTTATTTCTCAATTTTTTTAGTTAAAAGTGAAAAGAAATTCAATGGATTTTTCTCTTTTGACTCAAAATAGTTCTAAAAAGTCACAAATATCTTGCTTTTGGTTGAATTTCAAAATAAAAATAGAGTCACCAACTACATTTAGCTGCATATGTATGTGTATACATATGTATACACATATATATATATATGTGTGTGTGTGTATATACACACAGGCAATTTTGCAAAGAATGAAAATATATATGTACACATACATATATACACATATCTGCAAAGAACAAATATGTAACAAATATAAATATATTCACATATTTATATAATTTATTTTATAAGTAATTACATACTTTCTAAAAATAAAATATCATTACCCATATTTATATCATCAGTTTTGGAAATTTTATAGTATGATAACTGTGTTATTTGAAATAGAAGTCTGCAACTTCTGTCATAAGAAATAATAGCACTTTGAAAAATGGTTATTGTAATTGCAAGGTTGAATGTAAGGTATTTATTTCAACATTGCAAAATACATTTGTAAACGGAAAAAACTGTGCTCATGTTTAAAAATCTAACAGATAATGTCTCGGGTACCTTTGTACAACTCTACTTAGTTTGATTTCTCATTTTCACTTGAAATTTTATAGTTCATAGAGGTCACACTCATTCAATAACCATGTAGTGATATACAGAGATGCCATAAATTTATTTCATTTTGGTACTATTGTTCTTGTAAAAATGTCTCTATTACATGAATAATACAAGTAAGAAAATAAATAGAAACAAAAGCCACAGTGATAACCACTATGGAAAGATGATCAATGTCAACACTTGGAAAAAGATTATTCATATGTGTACATGATTTTTGCTTCTTAAAGCAGAGAGTAAAATGTACATGACCTCTTGTAATTCTTCTTATATTCTTTTTTGGGAAAACAGTCTTTTATTTTAGCATTTTCTTACCTGCTATGAGTCATGACCACACAGCTCAAAGGCGTTCAGAGAAAATATATTAATATAAAAGTAACAGAGGTATTTGTGGGTAGATTACATTTACTAAAGAGGAAGGCTAAACTCTTCTCTATATTGTCAAGTCCTTCACCACATTGAAGTCTTCTCCTGCAATTACCTGACAAAATTAACACTGTATATAATAAATAAAGTTCTCACCAAGAAATAAAAATTGAGGCCATTTTTGAGATTTCTAAAAGTTGTCAGTAAATCTCAGATGTGCAAATAATTGACAATTATATTTTTCTACTGAAATCACTATTTGAGTCATTTGTTATAATGTGAAAAGAAACTACTTTTAAAAATAATCCATTGTATTGCTTTCTATTCTCTTGTAAGTACAACTAGTAAATATGTAATTATGAATAGTAAACTCAAGAGAATTCTCCTTTCTCATGAATAAATAAAATGTCTTATTTTCTAAAAAACAATTTTGTTTTTTGTTTGTTTTGTTTTGAGCATAAAAATGTAGGATTCAGTCAAGTGAGAGGAGAAAGAACTCCTGCAGGGTGAGAGGGGACCCAATAGGGGTTATCCAGCAATATTAGGTGATGCATGTCTTAAGTGAAAATGTTTCTACAATCTTAGTTGTTCATTCAAATTGTATAAATATATTGCCATATATATGGTAATACACTTAATGGTGTTTCATGATATGAAATTCATACTAAATCAAAATTAGAGATCACCAATGTAAAAACTTCATAGCTGCTTCTAACATGAAAAAATGCTAGGTAGGAACTCTGAACATACTTATCACATTGAAAAACTTTGTGTCTAAACATGTCTGCATCATGATTATATTAATCAGAGATTTCATAAATAATAGAGCTCTGGAAACACATATATGATACAACAGTGACATAGAAAGCAGATCAATATAAAGTGCTCAAACTAAAGCACCAAATAAAAGAAAGATGAAAAAAAAGGGAGAGGATATGAGTCAAAAGTGATAGTCATAATATATGTATAATTGAAATTTCATAAAGAGAGAATAAGCCCAAAGGAATATTTGAATAGATGTGTCTGATAATTTTACAAAAAACATAACATAAGACATGATCTTATTGGTTCAAATATTGAGGTGAAATCTAAATTGGATAAATACAGAGAAAATCGCTTCTAGGTGTATTACACTTGAGCAGTAGAAACTCTCTATATAAAGAAAATATTTAAACAGAAGTTATCAACAACTTGAGAATAAAACATTGCCTTGAAAAAAACAATAATGAGTTTGATCAATAAAAGCCAGGAGAAAAGGTAATGGTATCTCCAAAGCCCCCAACCATTATACAAAATAAAAACAAAAATGAAAGCTGTTATCCTAAAAGTCTGAACCCAGTGATAAAATCCATCATAAATGAAGGTGAAGTGAATTTTCAAAGAACAAATTGGGCATATTACAGATATAACTGTGTTAGAAAATATTAAAAGAAGATTTTTCTGACAAAAGGAAAATGATCCCAGGTGAAAACACAGAAATATGAGAAAAAATGAAAAGCATACCAAAGTTAAAGTAGAAGAAATTTATAAAAAGGTATAACCTGCAAACCTTAACCATGGAAATATTGATGCAGCTCTCCAAATATCAGGCAGTATTGCCTTTCAAACAGGGGACATTAGTAAAGAGCTGAATAACCTAAGGATAAAGGAGTTAAAATATTGGAGTTATATCACATTTCCAATTCTGAATGCACCCAATAAGCTCATTTCAAAATACAACACAACTTTTTTCTCAGTGAAAAAGAGAAATAAAAAAAATCTTTGAATAGTTGTGTAGAATCATCCCATGTGTCTAAATAGATGATAAAATCAACAGAATCATTTTCTATAAGGGCTGATTAGCAAAATTAAAAAAAATTAACTGCATCTCACAATGACACAATTTATATTCTTTCATGTACATGTTATACATCCAAAGTGATCAAAAAGTCTTCATAACTTTATAATTAAAACTATTTCAAGAGTGTGTTCTCATAAGATATCTCACTTATTTAGTGGATCTCATGGAAGTAGAGAATAGAGCTGAGGTCACTAGGCTGTCTTGCATAAGCAGTAACGGATTAGTAGAAGAGTTCTGTGAAGCACAGATATCAGAGATAGTGACTCAGGAAGGTGCCTATGCTCATTGCCTGACCTAATTTAATACTTTTACAGCTGCTCAGGTGTGGTGTTGTGATGGCAGTCCAAGTGTTGGGACGAAATTTGCAACAGTGATGACCCAGCAACCACTAGTCAGATTTTTGCAAAACCCCTTCCTCACCTGGTTGACGTGGCTCAATTAATCATAAATTATTTATGAATAAGGGTATGTAGGGAACAAAAGCAAAGGGACATGACTGATTTCCACTGACAAAGTAGACTGTTTTACTCGTGGATTTCTCTCACCATCTGCATTTTCTAGGTCTTTCTTCTACAAGATTAACTGGGGTTCCCAGACCCTGGACATTCCTGCAGCAACTGAGAGATTTAATATTATGAACCTTGTCACGCTGATCTATTTCTGACAGCATTTTCCCTTTTAGACCTTCTTTTTGGCTTCTGGCCTTGGTGAGGTTTGAATGTCCTGACAGATAAATGAAGCAATTTCAGCATTTTTGAGTCTGAGGTTTTGATCTGTTCACAAAAGGAGATAAAATGTCTTTCTGGAAAAATATCATGATGAAAGTCATGTTAGACAAAATCTTAAGAAAAGGCACCTAGGATGCAGAAAGAGGACACCAACCACAAACAAGCATTTTACCAAAGAATGACCAGGGCTTTATGCTAGTGGTAATGATATAAATCTAAATGCTGGTATCTAAAAGTGGATTTAACCTTGAGTAGGAGCATGTGTACTGTGCCACCCAGATGAGTGGATCTATAGCCAGGCAGAGGAAGAGAGGAGAATTAAACATAATAGAAAAATTAAATATTTTAGTGATGGAAATACAATAGTTATTATGATATAAAACCTCTACAGTAGTATTTTAATGTATATGCACGTATACATGCTTTAGGTATTACAACTACAGAATAAAAATATAAACTTGTCAATAAGATACTTTAACCAAATCTACTTTTTTGATAAAAAGTAAATCAAACTTCTTAATAATAAATGCTTCTTTTTAAATTCAGTATTCATCAATGTCTAAAATCATAAAAGCAGTTGAATAGTTTCACAGATATTTCCTTAAGATGAAGATGCTTTTAAATAAACTGTGATATTCCAAAAGGATATCTGAAATTGATGTTGTTACTTAATTCTTCATCATAAAATTATGAAACTTTTTATACCTTGAAATATTTTAAAATAATTTTTCCATTAGAATTTTATTTTTCACACTTAGAAGCATAAAATTTTTTGAAATATTTTTCATTATAATGATTATATTTTAGTGTCGTTATTCAGGGATAAAATATTGAGTGTTACAATTAAATATTTCCTCAGTAATAATTATATTTGAAAGAGTTAGGGGTCAAAAATTGACTCTCCATATCATATGCTCTGTTTGATGGAAAGTAGGTTTTATGGTGCTTTTCAAAACTTTAGACATAATGAATTTGACTTTTTTTCTATCTCTCTGTACACTATTGCCAACGCAACAAGTGAACAGATACAAGAGGAACTTCCAGAATGCAAACAAGAGTGGAAAGATGATAGACATGGATATCACAGCAGCCTTGCACTGAATCTGGGGATGTGGATATGTGTTGGTGTTTACATCACACATAAATTAACTGTACAGCATTGCACCCTTGCAGATAATGCACTTGATGAACAGGCTGAGTTTTCATTTGAAGCAGAGTAGCAAGCTTGAGAGCTAACAGTTAATTGATTTGAAAATAGGGGGAATTCTTTCTCATTACAAAAAAAGTTGTGATTAAAAAAATACAACATCACTATGTGTTTGCATTTATCTATATAAAACTTTTACCTAGTTGTTTTCCTTTAATAGGATGTTTTATTTCATGCTGATTTAGATGTTTAACTTTGGTTGAACAGAGACTCTACGAGCTAGCACCTTTATTATGCCTTGGTATCCTAGAGCAGATACTAATTTCTGAAATAATCTAAAAGTTCAAAAAATTCAACAGTGCACTCCTACAATGAGTTATCAGCCATTTTATATCACAGCAACCTTGTTTTTATGCCAGGCAAGGTGGTGCACACCTGTAATTCCTGGCTCAGGAAGCTGAGACAGGAGGATCATGAGTTCAAAGTCAGCCTCAGCAAAAGGGAGGTGCTAAACAAGTTAGTGAGACCTTGTCTCTAAATAAAATAAAAAACAGGGCCAGGGATGCAGCTCAGTGCCCCTGAGTTCAATCCACAGTACCAAAACCAACCAACCAAACAAACAACAACAACAAAACCCCCTGATTGTATTTATAAAGAATCATTTCATAAAGACTTTAATACTTGAAAATAATATTTTTTAACAATTCTTCAAACCCCTATAATTGAATAGTATAAAAACTGTTTGAAAAAGAGTATCTGAGATATGGTGGTGGTGTCTATAAAGATCAACATCCTGAGCCTGGACAGAATGAGGATGGGTAAGTGCCAGATGGAAGGATGATTCCAGCAAGGAATGGAGTACACACCATGGACAATGTCATTGGTGAGTAAATCAATGTGCTATCAATTGTTTAAGAAGCTAGTCTCAGTTTAGTATAAATAGTTTAATGGAAACCAAATTGAATATATTAAGAGAAAAAATAAAGTAAGCTTTAAGGAAAGAATCACATGTGCAAAAGTTTTAATGCCCTGTTACTATATGTGAAGATGCACATGGCCAATTTATTAACTTTGGCATCCTTTGAAATGGATGAAAAGTCACTGATAACACACTGTTCTTGGCTGCTGATGTGAAGAAAGGTTATCATTTAGTGCAGATTGTGACTCTTCTTGTGGCAGTGAAAGTGCATTTTCCAGAAAGCATTCCAATATCAAGGGAAAAAAATCACAAAAGTTAACAAACACTGAAAAGCATTATGGATTTCATTATGATTGTCTATAAGAATATGTAAATGACAATGCCTGGAAGTATTTTATTGATCTATTTATTTTCTATTTTGGCTTCTCTCCACCCATATATCCAATCAAGGCGCTGAATTAGATAAAAGCCTTTTGTTGTTTGCAAGATGATTTACACAAGGGCCCAATGTGGATCTGTGTGGTTGGATCTAGAAGGTATTTCTTCTCATGGTGTTGGCTAAAACAAAGTGTTTGGACAAGATCTTTTCAAAACCTTCAATTATGGCAATGGTCTCATACTGGTTTCCATGCTCACTATCTTATGATAGATGCATACAAATAATGTCATGTTGACAACATGTTTAGCATTTCCAGTGCATCCAGTTATTGTCATTATGTCTGAAACCAGAATGTGATCATAGAGCTATGTTACACATTTACATATCAATTTCCTAACTTAGTTTTAATATATATGGAGATGTTCACGATTCTTGATGTACTACAGACTACAGATGCTCCTTGACTTATGATGGGGTTACATCCTAATAAACTCAATGTATTTGATACCCCTATGTGAACGTCTAGTGCGTTCGGGTCCCTGGGTAAGGGTCACAAAAAACCAGGACACAGGGGATGCAGAGCAAAGGCTGCAAATGCAACTGCATGCTGACGTTTATTTCTCAGCTCCTTTTATACATTTCTTGACATAAGGCAAACAATTCCTTAGTTACATAGTGCCCGCATTGCCCTAATAACATGCTTCAGCAAATATACAAAGCTAAACTCTGATCGTTCCTGTTTATTTGCACAGTAAAGCTAAGAGTTCTTTTATAGAGTTTTATAGAGTTTATAAAACCCTAAAGCTGCATGTGTTTCTTTACTATGTACTGTTCCCAGGCTAAGTATGCCAAGAGCCTCTCCCTTTTGGCCCAGGTGTACAAAGCTTGTGACTTAAGATAAGGGGAAGAGAACATTTTCTCCTCCTAGCTTGGCTTGCCTTCAGCTGACCTTTGTCTTAGCCACTGCTTTAGCACAACCTTGGGCTTTAGGGGGCTTCAACAAGCATACTGAACCTCAACACCCCTAAGCTTAGCTTAGCAACACAGGGATCATAGCTCAGCAACACAGCACATGCATGGCTGACTGGGGGCTGTGGCTGCCTGGCATTATGGGGAGTATTGTAGTACATGTCACTACCTGGGGGAAAAAAGCAAAATTCAAAGCGAAAGCACAGTTTCTATTGACTGTACTTGGCTTTCACATGATAAATAAATTTAAAAAATCTTTAGTTTAAATCATAGTACATCAGAAGCTTCTGTGCATCCTATAGGTATCTGCTGGAAAAATCACCTTTGCCTGTGGAAATACAAATGTCCTTTAAATTACTATTAAAAACAGCATGATCTACACATTTCTGTAAAAATGTATATGTCTCTTGGAATTAATATGTTATCATGGACTAAAATGTGCTATACTGATGATTAGAATTTAAAAAAAAAAAAAGAACTTGATTAGTTAAGGCCCCAAACTCTGTCCTGGATCTATCTGCCCAATGGGCACTTTGCCAGCTTTATTTATAATAACTATTTTCTTCCCTAATATTCAAATATAACAGCTAACCAATGTTTTCATTTATGATGGTGGCTTTGAAATTAATTGTAGTATTTAACTGGCATGGGTTTAACAGTTGGATTTTATTTTTAATGAATATTTTTAGAAGATGTGTCAAGGCAGTGTTAAATATGCCTTAAGCAAATAGTAAAAAAATTGATTTTTGTAAATTAAAATAAGCAAAACTATCACAGTTTGGGCTTAAAATACACCTATTAAGATACCATTTAATTCACAAACATTATTTCTTACAGCATTTGTAAAAAGCAATTATTATTTTTTCCCAGAGAACAGATTATTGTATCTGATAATTTATTCTTCATTCAGTTCAATTAAGCTAAACAATTTGGTGAAATGTTTTTTCAATAGTATTTGAAACAAAGCTGGGAATAAAACAACACACATGTTATTAACAGTCTGTTATGCACAAGTCACTATGCTGGTGGACACAAGAGAGACAAGTGTTAGAGACACTCCTTTGAGAATCTTACAACCTGATGGGAACCTATAAAATCAAACCCAGTCATATTGACATTGCTTTATATAATTATAAATAAAGAATACTGATTAAAACTATAAGTAAAGTTTGGTGTATATTTATTGAAACGAGACATCAAAATTTAATCAGTAAGTAAGAAAAGATTTGATAAAGAAGGAACAATTTGTGATGGGTCTTAATGATGGGTAGGTTTGCATGAATAGAGATAGAAATTGATGCTGAACTTGGGCCTAACCTGTGCTGAGGCTCCCTTGCAAATCTGCATGGTCAATCTGGGCAGAGACTGAGCTCCTCCTGGGGTCTGCAAGTAGTGTGAAAGACCAGGTCTTACCCTGTGCTCCTGCTCCCGTTCAGGTCATAGAAGCTGATGTGGGCCAGTACTGAGCCCCAGCTGGTGTCTGTCTGTGGCCAGAGGAGATCCTGGGCCATGCCTGAGTTCTGGAGAGAGTTCCAGTGGGCGAAGGCATTCCTGAGCTCCAGCATGGTTGGCTGGTGGGTGCAGGTTGTCCAGACCAAACCTGAGCTCTGGTGGAGGTCTCACAGAGGTTTTATGGACCCGGGCTACCCTGTCCCCTGGCTCTTGGGCATGTTGGCAATGTAGATCTAGGCAGAACCTTAGATCCAGCAGGGATCAGTTGGTGGAGGAATGGACCCTGTGTTACCCTGGGCACCATCTCCTGTGCAGGTCGGCAAGGCGTACCTGTGTGAGACCTATGGCTACAAATTTCCTAGAAAAAAACAGGAGAAAAAAACCCTTCATTGTCCAGTCATTCTCATTAGTCTTGGCAATGATTTCTTTCTTTTTTCTTTTTTACTTCCTTCCTTCCTTCCTTCCATCCTTTCTCTCTCTCTCTCTCTCTCTCTCTCTCTCTCTCTCTCTCTCTTTCTTTCTTTCTATCTTTCTTGATACAACATCTATAGCACAGACAACAAAAGCAAGAATAGATAATGGACAACATCTGCCCATAATACAGAAGGGGACAAAAATCAGTGCAGGAGACAACCTGTAGATGTGAGGAAACACTTGAGTCTGAATTTCCAAAATATATAAGAATGTCCTAGAGTTTAATGGGAAAAATGTTACCAATCCAGTGAAACTATGGCCCAAGAGCTGAGAGAGACATCTCTGGAAGGAGGGCTGTTTATGATTGTAAGCAACCCCCAGGAAAGGCATGGGTGTGAGCAATGCAATGGTGCCCAATGACTTTCCCCAGGGACCTGAGGTCTGATCCCTAGCCAATGGGGACCTTGATTACAATGATCAATTTCATGGTAAAATTTAAAAATTTGCCATAATAACTATACATAAGTTATTTGAGTTGGAATTCTTGGGTTAAAGGAAAGTGTGCACTTCAAATTTTGATATATATTTTAAACTTCTCTGCAGAAGGGTTATGACAATTTTTCATTGCAATTATCAGAGCATGACAATTCCATTTTCCAACACTGTCAACATTAGGTTTTCTCATTTTCTTTATTCTTTTTATGTGATATGCACACACACAAATGTACTTTATATATTCTTTGGATTACTATATTGACATGAAATGCCATCTCAAGTGTATGGTATGTGATATTTTATAAACAGCCTACATTTGTCTTTTCGCATTTTTATTAAGGTGTTTGTTTCTTTTTCTTGAATTTTACGAGCTCCGTATATGATTAACCTCTAGTGAGCTGTTCAGAAACCCAAAGGAACATCATCAAAGTACTGTTTTCTACCAACTGGGAACAATTTTGCCTCATGTAGAGAGCCCTTTGCCAGCTTGGGAATTCTGGTTCTATTTCCAAATTTCAGATGTGAAATCAAATTTTTCAGATGGGGTATTCTGGTGAATATGATTGATATTGGTGAAAGTCAGGGAAGAAATCTTCAATATTTTACAATGATGTTTAATTTTTACATGGATAACATTTGGGTCACCCAAATCAGGCTTAGGTAATATAAGTAAGTCTCTTGCATTGAAGAATAGAGTCAATCCATGATGTCCTACTGAAAGTAAATGTGAATAAAATCAAGAATATGAATGAACTAGTTTTCTTTCTTTTTCCTTCCTTCCTTTATTTATTTATTGTTTTGGCTATTTATTTATTCATCAGCTCCTGGGGGGTTTCCCCTAGTGGGATTGATCCATACCTAATTAGGATCCTGGCAGCCATGCAGATCCATGAGGAGGATCTGGCCTTACCTGAGCTCCATTGGGAGTCTGCTGATGGGTGCATACAGTCCTGGGCCCTGCCTGAGTTCTGGAAGTGTCTGCCAGTGGACTGAGATAGTCCTGGGATGAGCCTCAAATCTGGTGAGGGTCTGCTGGACTCAGGCCTACCCTAGGTAAGGACACCCATGCAGTTGCAATAGGCTGATCTAGACAGAGCCTGAGCTCCAGAAGACGTCATCCAGTGGTGGGATGGTCCTAGGCTTACCCTGAGCATGAGCTCAGGAGAGTTTGGCCAGGCAGATCAGATCTAGGCATAAGCTCCTGCAATGGTTGGCTGGTGGGGGAATGGACCTGTGGCCATTCTGTGCCCAGGCTTCCACTGCAGGTCGTCCTCACAGATCTGGGGTGATCCTGAGCTCCCAAAGATGTGTGGCAATGAGTGGAGGAAGTCCTGGGCTGAGCCTAAGAACCACAGATGTCAGGTGGTGGCAGGTAGAACCAGGGCTTTCCCTGAGGCCTGGCTCCTGGGCAGAGCTTGAGGTCCAGGTGAGGTGTGCAGGTGGTGGGATGGAACCAGTCCTACACTTGCCAAGGTTCCCGTGCATGTTGGAGAGGCAATCCTGAGCCAAGCCTAAGCTCCACCTGCTATCTAGCAGTGGAGAAATGAACTCAGGCCTACTATTGGACTCCCACAGGTGTACTAGGATAGTGTGCGCTGAGCCCAAGCTCCAGCAGGAGTTAGCAAGTGAGCAGAGGCAGTCCTGGCCCGGGCCTGAGTCTGGTGTGCATCTGACCATAGATAGAGGTGGTATTGGGCCGAGTCTAAGCTCCAGCGGGGATCAGACACTGGTGGGATGGCACTATGTCTATCCATGTGTAGGCTCCCAAGTAGGTGGACTAGGCTGATCGGAGAAGAACCAGAGTCCAGAAAGTGTCTGCCTTTGGGGTGAGGCTATAGAGCTTGTGGCCTGAGCTCTACCAGGGGCCTACTTGTGGCAGTTGATCCCAGGCCTACCTTGGACCAGGCTCCCACACCTGTCAGCACTGCTGATCTGGGTGGGGTTGAACTTGGGTGATTGATTGTCAGTGGGTAGAGTCATTCATGAGCAGAGCCTGAGCTTTGGTGCCAGTCTCATGATGACTGGATCGACTTGGGCTACCCTGGGCTCTGGCTTTGTGTCCTGCCAGGACACTGAGTTGGATCTGGTTAGAGCTGGAGCTCTGGTGGGATTCTGCAAGTGGCAGGATGGAACTGGGCCTCCCTTGCACAGGATCCTGTGCAGGTCAGCAAGGCCAATCTTGGCCATGTTTGAGCTCTGCCTGTGGGCAGAGACGGTCCTGTGTCTGGCCTTAGGGCTGCTTGGGACCTGCTTGTGGCAGTTGGTTTAAGGCCTAACTTGGGGCAGGCTTGCTTGCCTGTCAGAGGGAGATCTGGACTGGGGCTGAACTTTGGTGACTGTCTGACAGTGGACAGTCATTTCTGGGAGGAGCCTGAGCTCAGGTACCAGTCTGAAGGTGACTTGATGGACTTGGGCTACCCTAGGCTCTACCTCTGTCTCCTACCATATTGTCGAGTTGGATCTGGCCAGAGCTGGAGCTTGGTGGGGGTCTGCAGCTGTCAGGATGGAGCTCAGCCTCCCCTTGCCTGGGCTCTTGTGCAGGTCAGAAAGGAAAATATGGGCTATTTATGAGCAGCAGGGGACTGCATGAGGGTAGTGGTGGTCTTGGGCCAAGCCTGAGCTCCAGCAGGGCTCAGACAGTAGAGGAATGGAACATTCCTAACCTTTCCCTGGCTCTGGTGCAGATGCTCCAGCTAGACCTGGGCTGGGAATGAGCTCTGGAGAGTGTCTTGCCTGTGGGCAGAGTCGGTCCTGGACCAAGCCTGAGCAGAGGTGGAGGTCTGGTGATGGCCATGTGTTCCCAGTGTTACCCTGTGCCAGGGCTCCTGTGCACATCTGCAAGGGTTAACTGGTTGAATGCTAAGATACAGCAGGGTGTCAGCTGTTGGCAGGTGCTGAGGGCCATTACCAAGTAGGAATGACGCATCAAAATCCTTGCCAGCGTACCCCATGTTAAATGGACTTGCCTTGGAAATTTGCTGCGACCTTGCTTGTGTGTTTGAGAAAGGTGACCCTGCTCAATCACCAGGGTGGATCCAAGATTAGGGTGTATTTTGCAGGAAGTATCCCCGTCCTTGGGTTTAGGGCGTGACAATAGGAGTTTTAGGGAAGTTGGAGGTTGAAGATTATTCCTGCTGAGGGTAGGGCGTGCCTGCTGCCTGAGTTCCCGCTGAGTTCTCCTGGAGAGAAAGTATTTAGGACTTGAATTGTGCGGGAGATGGGGATTGCCCCTGTACCTGTGTGGAGGCAGTGTGAGATCGGGAATAAAGAATCGCTGTTTGAACCTACAAAGGTGTGTGGTGGCTCGTGATTCTGGTGCCAAGCCGAGACCTTGGCAGGCAGGAGGGAACAGGATCTACCCTGTCAGGACTTCTCAGTGGATCAGCAAGGTGGATTGGGGCACAGATGAGCTCTGGCAGAGGTGGGCCTTTGGGCAGAGACTGTCTTGTTTCTGGCCTGATCTCTGCTCAGAGCCTGCTTGTGGCAGTTGGATCCAGGCCTACCTTGGGCCAAGTTCCTGCACCTGTCAGCAAGGCTGATCTGGGTGGCTGCCAAAATGACTTTTGGTAGGGTAGGCCTTTGGGCAGAGACTGCTAGTCTCATGGTTACTGGATTGCCTTGGGCTACCCTGGGCTAGGACTTCATCTCCTGCCATATCATGGAGTTGGATCTGGGTAGAGCTGGAGGTCTGGTGGGGTTTTGCCTGTGGCGAGATGACATTGGGCCTATCTTTGCCTCTGCCTTCAAGCAGGTCAGCCGGGCCAATCTTGGCCGAATTTGAGCTCCACTTGTTGATCGGAGGTGGTCCCGTGTCTGGCCTGAGCTCTTCTTGGGGCCTGCTTATTTCAGCTGGTACCAGGTCTACCTTGGACTATGCTCCCGTGCCTGTCAGTGAGGCTGATCTTGGTTGGGGCTGAAGTTCTGCAGCTGTCTGTCAGTGGGCAGAGTAGGTCCTGGGCAGAGCCTGAATTCCAATGCAAGCCTCTTGATGACTGGAAGGACAGGGCAACCCTGGACACTGGTTTTGTCCTCACAGGTCCTCATGGTGACTCTGGACTGGATCTGAGCTCCTGCAGTGGTCTGCTGGTGGGCAGAGGCAGTCACCACGGCCCAAGGCTCAGCTCTGGGGAGGGTCAGCCAGTGTTGGGATGGACCTGGACCTACCCTTTCCTGGGCTCCATACAGGTTTGTGAGGCTGATCTGGGCAGAGCCTGAATTCCAACAGGTGTCTGCCAGTGTGGGGACGTGGTCCTGGGCCAGACTTGAGCTCGGTGCAGGTCTCCCAGTTGAGGGATGGACACTGGCCTACCCTGTGTCTGGCCTCCTGCCCAGGTCAGCGGGGGCAGATCTGGACTGTACATGAGCTCTGGTTGGTGTCTGCAGGTGAGTAGAAGCATTCTGGGCTGGGCCTGAGCATCCCACTGCAGCTCCAGTGCATCTGGAAAGGGCCTGAGCTCCGGTGGGTATCTCTGGACCTTTATTTTATTCATTTGTTCATAGAAGATACTGAGAGTCAAACCCAGTGCCTCACACGTGGGAGACAAAGGTTCTATCACTGAGTCACAACCTCAGCCCTATTTGCTTCTTGTTGACCTTTAATCATACCATATTTTTGTTCTATATCATTTTTTTCATGCATGAATTTGAATTTTAATAAATAGCTATTATTTGATATCACCAGCAATGCTTCCCAAGCTGGCCCCAAATCAGACCTTGATCCTCAGCAGGATTACATCCCACACATCCACATCACCTCTGGCATAGGTGCGAAAGAGAGATAACTAAGACATGGTCCATGACTCTCAAGTTTTGGGAAAAATTGCTTTGAAGAGGTAAAGGGTAAGGCGACACTTGACAGAGATCTGCAGAATTTAGAGCAGGTATGTTTTTGAATAAGATTTATGTATTGATAGTTTGTTTATTTCCTTTTTGCTGATGTTGATTTATCTGTAATTTGTTTTTCATTTTTCTTTTTGGAACAGGGATCCAACCCAAGGCTTTGGGAATGAGAGGCAAGCACTTTGCGGCTTTGCCATTGATCGCTTCCCAGGCCATTCATTCATTGTCAGCGTGGGAATTTGGGGCTGATTCTATGAATGAATCTACTATGAATATTAAAAAGAGACTGACCAATGGCATTAGTATGTGTCCGACCCAATCAGCATAACTTTGGACCAATAGCATTGGTACTTTTTTCAAGTCCTAATTAGCATAAGTTTGGACCAATAGCAGTGGTACTTCCTTCAAGTCCTAATTAGCATAAGTTTGGACCAATAGCATTGGACCAAGTGCTATATAAACCCCTTGGAGGCTGTTCTGCGAAGAGAAGCTGCCAGTCCATCCAGATTGCCTCGCCGGAGCCTCGCCGGAGCCTCCCCTGGCCGGAGCCTCGCCTCGCCTCGCCTGGCCGGAGCCTCGCCTCGCCTGGCCGGAGCCTCGCCTGGCCGGAGCCTCGCCTCGCCTCGCCTGGCCGGAGCCTCGCCTGGCCGGAGCCTCGCCTGGCCGGAGCCTCGCCTGGCCGGAGCCTCGCCTCGCCGGAGCCTGGCCGGAGCCTGGCCGGAGCCTGGCCGGAGCCTGGCCGGAGCCTGGCCGGAGCCTCGCCTCGCCTCTCCGGAGCCTCGCCTCGCCTCTCCGGAGCCTCGCCTCGCCTCTCCGGAGCCTCGCCTCGCCTCTCCGGAGCCTCTCCGGAGTCCCGAGGAAGTTCCAGCCTGCTTTGTTTCCCGGAGATGGTTCCTCGACTTTGTAGAGACTGCCGAAAGAAGAAGAAATGGTTGAGGATCTGCTGGGGTCTGCTGCAGCCCTGTGTGGAATGGCCCGCCATGAAGAGCTAGGACTTCTCTCTGCTGCCGAGGCCTCCCTGCCCCTCGCGGGCAGCGCCTACCTGCCAGCAGAAGCCATGGAGCTTCGTCTTCGAACTCCGGTTTCAAAGGTATTGTTATATTTTAGATAATTAGTCTAAATATTGAAATTTGTTAATTTTAATTTCCAATAGTGAAAATTATGAGATTTATAAAGAATAGAAAATTATTTCCCACAGTTCTGGAGGTAAGAAGCCAGAAAAAGTCTGTCCCAATAGTTGAGTCATCATTTGGCAGAAAAGTGGGAGAGAGTATACCCACTCTTAAAAGCCCTTTTACTTTCCATTCATTTGATGTTGATTTGAGTGTTATTAAATATGATTTTATTAATTTTCACTTATTGGTTGTTTAAATTATAAAATCCGTTTTAAAGATTTTTTTAAGTTGTTAATGGACTGTTTATTTTGTTTATATGCGGTACTGAGAATTAAACCCGGTTCCTCACACATACTAGGCAAGTGCTCTACCACTGAGCCACAACCCTGGCGTTTTTTTTGGTGTTAAGTTTTGTGAGTTCTGCATATATCCTAGGGATTAATGCTCTGAGGTGCATGTGGGGAAGATTCTCCCATTCTGTAGGCTCTCTTTTCACATTATTGATTGTGTCCTTTGCTGAGAATATACTTTTTAGTTTGAATCTATCCTGTTTATTAATTATTGAATTTACTTCTTGGAATATAGGAGTCTCCTTAAGGAAGTCAGGTCTTAGGCTGTCATAGTCAAGATGTGGGCCTACCTTTCCTTCTATTAGGCACAGGTAGTCTGTTCTAGTGCCTAAATTTTGATTCATTTTCAATTGAGTTTTGTCAAGAGTGAGAGAGAGGGCTTTACTTTCTGTTTTGTTTTATGTGGCTTTACAATTTTCCCTGCACCACTTGTTGAATAGACTTTTTAAATTTAATGTATGTTTTTGGTGCCTTTGTCTAGTATGATATAACGGTATTTTGTGAGTTTGTCTCTGTGTCTTCTGTTCTGTACCGTTCATTGGTCTCTCTGTTGTTTTGGTGCCAATGCAATGCTGTTTTTTGTTACCGTGGCTCTGTAGTACAGTTTAAGCTATACTATTATGGTGTGTCTTACTTCACTCTTCTTGCTAAGTATTGCTTTGGCTATTCTGAATCTTATTTTTCCACATGAATTTCATGGTTGCTTTTTCTAGTTCTGTGAAGAATTGTCTTTGGGATTTTAATATGAATTCCATTAAAATTTATCCCCAAGCACAAATTAGTTAAAACTGAAAAAGAATCCCAGTTCACTATGGACCTGACAGCTATCTGGTCACTGGTGTCTGTTGAGCCAGCTACTATCTCCTGCACACTGGGTGGTGGCTAAGCTGAGGTTACTTGTTGCATTTCGGTGTTAATGGTGTCTTAGAGTTGAGTCTACTCTGCATGTTGGTGCTGACTTCTAGATTCAGGCACACTTTTGCCACCACACAACCTGGGATACTTTTCTGGTTTTTTTAAACTTAAATGTGTCTGAAAATTTCTTTGGGTCCTTTAACCACTTTGCTTGATCAACGTCTGTGTGCTAGGCACTACACTAGGTGTGGAGTACAGAGTGAATAGGCCAAGTCCTTGCCATGGCACTCAATGAAGTTTGTAGGATAATCATAGCATCTATATCTACCTCAATGTTACTGTGAAACTTAGAAGACGGTATGTCTGTTAATAACTGCAGTGCTGAGGACTGTAATATTGTTGAGGAAATTCACAGACGATTTCATCAGGCACCACCTTGTTTTTGTCTGGGAAGTCAGAGCAATATAAAGTTGTTACTTTTTCTGTAATAAAAACAGACATTGTTTTATTAGTTACACATGACAGTACAATTCTCTGGACAATTCGTACATTTGAATCAAATGGGGTATAATTTCTCATTTTTCTGATTGTACAGGTTGCAGACTCACATTGGTCATACACTCACCTATATATACATACAGCAATAATGTCTATTTTATTCTGCTGCCCTTCCTATCCCCCCTTCCCCCCTCCCCTGAAATCTCTCTACCCCATCTAATGTGATATACTTCCTTTTTTTTTTCTCCTCGCAACATCATACATGTATTCTGTATAATGATGAGGGTCTCCTTCCATCTTCCGTGCAATTCCCCTTCTCCCTCTTTTTCCCTTCCACCTCTCTTTCCTATTTAGTGGTAACCTTCTTCTCAATGCTCTTCCTCCCTATCCCATTTTGAGTCACATCCCTTATATCAGAGAAGACATTCGGCATTTGTTTTTTAGGGATTGGCTAACTTCACTTAGCATAATCTGCTCTAATGTCAACTATTTCCCTGTAAATGCCATGATATTGTTATTTTTAGTGCTGAGTAATATTCCATTGTGTATAAATGCCACATTTTTTTATCCATTCATCTATTGAAGGGCATCTAGTTTGGTTCCACAGTCTAGCTACTGTGAATTGTGCTGCTATAAACATTGTGGCTGTGTCCCTGTAGTATTCTCTTTTTAGGTCTTTTGGCTATAGTCCGAGAAGGGGAATAGCTTGGTCAAATGGTGTTTCCATTCCCAGATTTCCAAGGAATCTCCATACTGCTTTCCAAATTGGCTGCACCAATTTGCAGTTCCACCAGCAATGCATGAGTGTACCTTTTTTCCCACATCCTCCCCAGCACTTATTGTTGCTTGACTTCATAATGGCTGTTATTCTTATTGAAATGAGATGGTATCTTAGAGTAGTTTTGATTTGCATTTTTCTATTTGCTAGAGATGGTGAGCATTTTTCATGTATTTGTTGATTGATTGTATATCCTCTTCTCAGAAGTATCTTTTCAGGTCCTTGGCCCATTTGTTGATTGGTTAATTTAATTTTTGTTGTTGTTTTAAATGTTTGAGTTCTTCCTATACTCTAGAGATTAGAGCTCTATCTGATGTGAGGGGTAAAAATTTGTTTCCAGGATGTAGGCTCCCTATTCTCCTCACATATTATTTCTCTTGCTGAGAAAAAAAACTTTTTAGGTTGAATTCATCCCATTTTTTGATTCTTGTGCTTTAGGTGTCTTATTAAGGAATTTGGGGCCTGCCCCCACATGAGAAAAACAGACATTTAACACAGTTTATATCTGAAACCTGTGAATTTCAGGGATCCCTGTGAGTTGCCTGTCTCCAGGTCAGACACACAGTTCTGTGCTTACTCAGTACAGGCTTGGAGACCCTTGAAGCTTCTCCTATAACCATGAGAGCCAGTGCTTCATAGTCGGTGGCAAATTCCGAGTCTCCAGCTCACATAGATGACATATCCCTATGGTGCTGACTTCCCCCCAATCAGTTCATCTCCTGCCTTCACATACTCACTGGCTGCCATTTAGCTGGAAGGCCCTGTTCCATGATGGGAATGTTCTAGACTTTGCCTTAATTGTTCAGAGCTCTTGGAGAGGGGCCTGGCCTTTCCTAATCCCCAGAACAGTGTGTCCTCTTCATGGTCCTGTTATTACTGGCTGTGAGTGTGCTTTTTGCAGATGGTGGTGTACTGCAAGCTCATACCAGATTCATTTTGTGTCCTCTTCCTTATAGCACTTAGCAAGGTGCTGAGAGTTGGTCTGAAAAATGACCCAAAACTTCATGACCATATGGTTAGGAAAACCTAGGGGTTGGAGGCAATGATAGTCTGGAGAGAAACCAATTCCTCCTAGGGAAACACATGCACAATCAAACTTCATTTTAGTAAAACAACATCCTGCACACTAAAACCAAGTAATTCTGGATGGATTTCGGAGAGTTAAAAAAATGAAGGGAAAACAGAAGTAGAACATAAAATTGAATAGTTTTTCAATTTCTGCTTGGGATCCGGTTGTCACTGTCAGATCACACTGTGCTCTAGCTGGGGATCATGAATATATCACATGAAGTGAGAGATGTAGAAACACATATTCAGTTATTTGTCTTGTTGCGACACAGCACATTTCCTTAGTCTTTTATGAGGGAAAAATTACACATTTCCTTTAAATATTGCTCCTAATGAATGCTATGCTAAGGCTGTTCTGCCTCAGCCAATAAAGACCTGGGCTTTGTTCAGAGGGTCCCAGATTTTTAGAAAAAGGCTAAGCAGCAGAGAGAGAGACACATATCAAATCAGTTGTCAGAACAGGACTCCACCATGACTGTAAATATTGAGCAATCACTTCTGGTTCTGTGATTTAGTATCTGTGCTGCCTCTGCATCTGGTGGTCTCTAACTGATAAGCTGGCTTTTGACATTGGCCTGCATGAGGACACCACAGGTGAAGACTTGGGGATGGTGGAGAGCCTGGCTGGGGTTGGGTTGGACCATTGTGTGAGATGCCATGGAAGATGCATTAGACCAATACCTGGTGGGTAGAATCAGGAAAAAGTGCTTTCTTCTTGACATTGATAGAGGGAAGGAAGTCTGAATTTTTCCTAATGGCAATCCCCAGGTAATTAGTTGGATATTCAAACTAGGTTTCAAACTCTACTCTTTCATGAGTTTGGAGGGGAAAACTAGTACTTACTATTTAGCTTACTGGGTGTTAACTATCATAGTGTGCACTGGTTAGTTTATAAAATATCACTGCATATCTCTCATTTTAATCAGATTTTAAGTTTACACATGTAAAGTCCTCAATGTCAACATACAAACAAAATAGAGAATGAGAACCTCCTTCATTTCTCTGACCATAGGCCATTGTGCTGAATTTAATATCTGTTAAGGAGATACGCATTTCCATATTTTTGAAACAAATATAGGTATATATTAACATACTTATACTTTTGGAAAGTCAAAATAAGAGAACTCTTCTCAGTTCTCTGAGGATTTAGACTTAATTGATAAACTCAGAACCACATTTAAATAAATAAATAAAATTAAGGCTCATTGGCAAATAAATAAATAAATGAAAACCAATAGCATACATTTTCTGGAATGCTATTGCACAGTAAAGTGGTGAGTATTGATAACATTTAGATATGGTATATTTCAACAAGGTGGAAGAAAAGATCCCACATGTTTTCACCATATAAAAAGGGGAAATGTTTAAGGAGGTGGGTGTCTAACCTGATATAAACATTGTACCTTATTTGGTGTATCAAATCATCACATGGTACTCTATAAATACATAGAATTTTTACATTTTATATATCAGCGACAAATTTAAAATATTTTCCATATTCTCTGAAGTTTTGTAAACAAAACATGATTAAAAAGTTATTTATTAATAAATAACTTCTGAGAATCCTAGGCACTCTCATTTCATTTTCCATAGGCTCAGTAATACTTCTGTATTTTCTCTAGGCTTTTGGTATTCTCATCTAATATATTTTGGCACACTGTTAAATGAAATTAAAGTGAAGGTTGCTCTTCAGCAGACATATAAGACAGGTTCTGGAGATTGTGTTCCTATGATAAGATGTTAAGATGATACAGTAAGTCCCTTCCCCTGCATCAGATCCCTTGTGATACTCTGCACCCCCATAGATCTACTTTTACTGAATTACTGGATTATTTATTGTATTTGTTGTCTGCTTCTCTTCATCAGAATGGCACCCACAAGGCAGGTGACTATTTTTCTTGTTTATTGATGTATCATAAGCTACTGTGAAACAGTGGTTGGCAAATAAATAGTGGTTACAGTATAAATGGTTGTGTGAGTGAATGCAAAACTAACTACAACTCTAAAATGTGGATCTGGTGAATAAAGATAAGGAATTCTGCCAGGTGACCTGCAAGTAAGAGAGATTGTGTAAGGAAAGCGTCATGAAGCACAGGCTACATATTGATGCTAAGGATGCTTCAGAAATATTATTGGATTAGTCTTCATTGACTCATGCAAAATTAACTTTAACAGGAGATTTTCTACCTCAGGGGCAAGTCTTTTGGGATAAAGGTCAAGGCAAGGTGTATATCCCTATCTGAGCTACTCTTTTCTTTGGCTCTGAATGTAGATTTAAATGCAGAAGTACATGGAAAAGTAAATCCCCTTTTCTTAACAAATAAGATAACTGGGAATCAGCAGTTTCTTAAAGCAAACTTTTTCACTTTCCCCCTTTTCCCAAAGCAGCAGATTTCTGGTCTCACCAATCAACTAACCATGTGAGTTGGGGGAGGAGGCATCTGCATTTGTCACTGGGATCAGTTCCCTCACTCCCAGGGCAGGTGGCTACAGACTCCCCAGTCCCCACCCTGTAACAACTGAAGCTTCAGACAGCCTTCCTTCCAAGAGCACCTTCCCAGTGGGTGATCTGGTGACACAGGGGAACCAGGACTCTTCTGGGGTCTAGACTGACAGTTTCCCTGGACCAGGTAAATGCTGCCTGCTGGGCCCTGGCCAGGCATCCTCAGCTAATGGGATAACAGAAACAAAGTTACAGTCCCCTGTCAGGGACAAGAATGAAGGCCAGGGGAACTGGGGCTGTTATTGCTGCAAAGCAGATTTCTCTGACATCTCCCTGCATTTTGCTGTTTTTCCCCAGTGGTGACCAATAACATCCTAGGCTGAAAGAGTTTTGTATTGTCTGGTTGTGCAACAAAGGAAGGAGAAACAGAGGCCTGACCTTGTGTCTCCTATTTATTTCTTCAAAAAAAATTCTCTTGTTCTGCAAGGGATAGAATCCAGGGCCTCACATATGCCAGGCAAGTACTGTGCCCCTGAGCTCCACCCCGCTGCCATCTTATCTTTTTTTATGCTCCATTCAGTAGTCAGCAGCTGTGCTGGTTCTTACTTCCAGTGCATCCAGAACCTGGCCTCCACTCTATGCCTCCATTGCTCTGGCCTCCCTGGTCAAGCTGTGGCCTCTCCTGGTGCCTGGGATGACCCCAGTGGGCTCTTGGCTTCTCCACCTCTAGATTTCTATCTGTAGGAAAAGACCAGTGGAGGGTATACTTCCAATCCTTTCCTTTTTAAATGAAGCACTGCCACTACTAAAGTTTGAATCTGGAATGATCCCTACAGGCCCAGGTGAGAAAGCTTTGATCACAGCCACAGGTGCTATTGGGAGGAAGTGGGATCTTTAAGGGGGAGGCTAGTGGGGAGCTTCCTGTTAAGGGCCTCCTTTCATGGGACTGAGGAATCCTGGTCTCTTAATTTCCCACTCTCTGCTTCCCAGCCACCATTAAGTGAGTCACTTGCCAGCATGCACTGCCAGGTAGATATGTGGTTTCACCCCAGGTCCAAGAACAACAGGGCAACCAACCACGGAGTGAAGCCTGCAAAAGTCAGCCAGAACATACCTGTGTCTTTTAAAGCTGATTACCTCATATATTTGTCACAGTAATGGAAGGCAATGAAAGTACAAAGCAGGGGAGGGGACCACAGAGAAAAAAAGTGTAACTTAGTGAAAAATTATGTGGAACACCCTAGAACCAAGTCAACAACAGCACCTTGTCAGCATCCCACATGGCTGCATCCTAGACCTAGTCCCTCCTTCCTCCGGAAGTAACCAGCACCAGGGCACACAAGCTCAAGGGCTAAGACAGACACCCCATACACCACTTGGTATGTCTTTGTGCAGTTCTTGGTTTGCAGGTTCTCCGCCCTGTGTGTCTTTTCCTTGGTCTCTTTGTTATAGTGGCAGGCCCTGGGATCCATGGACGTCCTCACATCTGGATTTTGCTAATTCATATTTAGAATATTGCACACATCTTTCTTTCTCTTTCTTCCATATCTCTTGCAAAATGGCAGCTGGATGTAGAGACCTGTTCAGAGTAATCTGTGATGCTGAAAAAAGTTCTGAATTTTAAAGTAGATATTGGGACCTGAGGCAAATAACATTAAAAACAAGATCATGATGCTAATGTCCACCAATTGAAGCTCACCAGGCTGTCACCTGTGGTCAGAGTCAGTTTACCTAGATTTCTGGTGGCTCCACAGCCACACAGAAGCATTTCAGAAAGAAACATGGAGCAGTGACCCTTAGAAGATTCTGTCTTTTATTCAATGACTCCACGATGTGAGTCAGGACAGGGGCAAGAAGTGAGGCAGCTTGGTGATTGAGCATCTTCAATCACTTTTGTACTTTTGTCTCAGGGGTGGGAAGATTACTGGAGAGTCACAGTCCATGTTGGTAAAGAGGTTGCTCGCTAAATGGCCATTTCCCCTTGTTCTGGGCAAACCTGGGGTAGGTAATGCCTGGTAAGAAAAAGGTTGGCTCCGTAATTTCTGTTGCCTCAGAGTCAGTTTTTGATATGACCACCATGTGGTCCTGCCTGAGGTTTTTGTTCTATTAGGAGTGCTTTTGTTGACTTGTGGAGATCATGGACGAGCCACCTATTATCAGGAAGGCCATTTCCCTTTCTCAGTTCCTTTCAGGGTTTAGATGAAAACAGCACTGACTTCTACCCATATAAAAGAGAAATTGATCCAAATTTCCAGGTTTTCTTGTGTCTCTAGTCAATTTACACATTAGTATAGATTTTTTTTTGACAAAGGCCCTTGTTCCCATGTAAACAAGTGCTCCACACATTACCCCAAGGCTGTGCTAAATACCACCATATATCCAAAGTAAAATGATGTTTGAAGTAAGCCATACATCTTTGTTTCAAAAAAAAATATTAGTAAAACGAATACGTGTAAACAGGGATTGAAGTTGATTCAGCAGAGAGAAAACTTGTCCACTGCCACCTATAATCCCATTTAGCAAGAAGTATGTGCACACAATATCACATAGATGGTAACAATGCAAAGGATGGCCAGAACCAGCATTATGAAGTCATAGACATAATAGATGTGAAAATGAAATACATTTCAATAAAGATAGAGCCAAAAGGTAAAATACTTCCCAGGCAAACAATAACTGCAGGTTACATAAAATATTTTTTCTCCAGTATAGGACAAGGCACAGCATTGGCACAACAAAGGAAGTTGGGCTGACCTAACAAATTTCAGCCAAGTATTATACCAATAAGATTTAGATTTTTGTTCCAAAAGGAATGGCTCTTGAAGCATGGTAATAAATAAATATAAAATTGAAGAAGGCCTGCAGCACACTGAAGCTGGGATAAGGAATGCCCCAGTGAACATCTGTTTTACCCATCTCCTTTCTCCTTGTCTAGCATACAGACTTCTTCCAAAATAATCATTCATTGGTGATGTAGCAGCATAGAAAAATATATAAATCTTCTATCATTGCAATAATAATAACAATGAGAAACACAGGAAATATCTGAAATCCAGAACCAAGTAGAGAGGAAAATATTATCTGGTGTCTTGATGATCTAAATACATCTCCATGCACCTGTTTCTATCCATATCCATCTCCTAAGTCTATCCATGTCAGCCATTTCTTCATTACTGAACCAGACATAATCTTTCCTTAAGTTCTCATTAAAATCATTGAAACTAAGCCTATCAAGAAGATCACCATCCTGAAGGAGTTGAAAATTAAAAACCAATGAATCCCCTGTTGAAAAAAGGATGGATCACAAGATATTTGTGCAATCGTTCTTCAAATTTTACATCTGAATTTTTCCATTTTACCAAATATGACATCTGTATTTTGGTATTGGGAACAGTTTCACATTTCCTCCAACAATTAAATTTCCATTAAAATCTATTTCAAGCTTTTTGTAGGTCCAAAGATAACAAACTTGTACATTTTCATCTGCTTCACCAATAATACCCCATATTGCTAAATCAACTATGTGCATCTGGTACCAGTAGTGAATTTTGATAGCATAAACAAAGGCATCTCTTTTCTTTATCAAAATCAATTTCACAGTAACTGGCTGGCATCACATCATCTTTAAATTTAATATCTAGACCACTAAATTCCATTTCAACTCCTTGAAATGTTTCTCCTAGAGCTTCATGGTAATGACTGTTACTTTTTTTGACCCCACACAGATTAGAAGTGAAAAGTACTTATATGTTTCGAGGCAATTTTGGAAGGGTCCAGCAGTTTTCATCCATAAGACAACTTCTTCTGTATCTTGAAACTGACTTTCCTGCCTTGCTCCAGTTCACCATTCTGAAAACCATCCAGTCCTAAGTGAAAGCCACTCCTAGAATTCTTAACATCCAATCTTGAATGTGAAAATGCAATTAAACCACCGATCAACTTTAGACCAAATGCAAGAGATTGTTTTGGGGCCAGGCCTTCCACTGGGAAACTGGAGACTTTAAGGTCAGAAGTGGCCTAAAAGACTACCATATGGAGCCTCTGCTGGGAACATGTGTTGATGCTCCTCTGCCTGGGCCCTGGGCAGCAGCAGCAGCAGTGCAGCAGAAGCTGACAGGCCAGGAGCGCCCTGCAGAGGCCTCATCCTGAGCGCTCATGCCTGACTGGCCCATCAATTGCTCTGCCTTTGGTGTTTGTGCGGCAGTGATTCGCATCCACAGGACACTGGCAGACTCAAGGCCTGGGCCCAGCTGCTCTGCTGATGCCCCTGCCTTAACAGCTCCTGTGCCGCCCTCCTGATCCTGCCAGCCTCTTTCTCTGACTCAGCCACAACAGCATTGTGCAGATTTAAGTGAGTTTTTGAAAAATGCTTATCCCACCCCCAAAAGATAAAAAATTCATAGGGACAAGGATATCACTTGTTCTCAATTTGAATCTCCCACACACCAGGCATAGAGCTTGCCAAAGGTGACTATATTTTTTGAAAGAATATATAAATAAATTTCTTTCAAATAGGTGAAATAAAAAGTAAATGAAGAAGTAATGAGTTGAGTGGAGTCAAGGAAGTAATTTTAAGAATGCTGTAGAGGGAGGGGTTGACAAAAGACTGAAGACTGGACCATGCGCCCTGATTGACAGACTGTTGGATCCTAGTGCCCCACAGTGCCCAGGAGCTGATCAAGGATAGGAAGCATTCATCACAAGACCTGATGGGGAGTCTTTCCCTGATTGTGTAGTTGGCTGCGATCTATTAGCTTACTTTGGATTCTAGTTCCATACTGTGTATATAGTAATTGTGTGACAAGCCAGAGACCATCTGTCACACAATTACTATATGTGCAAAGACTGGTTTTCAGACTGGATGGTTTTCAGTATGTGCAAAGCATGTGAGCATTAAATAAAGGCTGTTTTCATTTCTTCAGCTCCCTGTGCAGTTCTTTAGCATAATAGAAGATAGATAAGGAAAGCAGACAAACAGACATTTTAAAGCAGATTTTCAGAGTGGTCATCAATATATCATTATTGTAATTCTTCAAAGTTCTTGGTATTTTTTAATTGTATATCCATCAGGAACAAATCTAAGCTTATTTGTCTAAGGTAAGGAATTAAGGAATTTGTTTTTGCCTCTTATTTACTAAACTTTTTTAAAAGTCCAAGTTTTTAGAAAACATTTATTCACATGTCAGGCTTGATGTTGGGGTTACTAAGATAAAAAAAATTGATTTTTATCCCCAGGAAGTTCATTGTACATGGGAAATAGAGATGCACAAACCATGCATTTCTTTACACTGTGATAAGTAATATAATAGAGGTATTCACACAACGTATAAAATTGCAAACAAAGGCTAGAGGCATTTTATTTAGCTTCAAAATTGACTTTGGCAAAGGAGATTTTGTAAGGCAACTGTAAGAGTTTCTTTGTTTGAAGGAAAAGAAAATAGGAATCAGAGGGTGTGTGTGTGTGTGTGTGTGTGTGTGTGTGTTTGCAGTATCTTCATGGGGGGGTATAATTGGTATTTCAAGTGTGTTCAAAGCATGTGAAAAGTCATTAAGATTTCATATAGCAGTTTCTCACTTTTCATTCTATATAGCATTTCTGTTTAGTAATCATTGATGAGATGCTGTGGCAGACAAACCGGGGCCATAATGACTCTTTATTCTAAGGATAACGTGAACCCACTGGATTTTATTCAGAATTGCTTCTTAGCTTTTCTTTTTCCTTTCCTCTTTCTTTCTTTACACCACATACTCTTGTTCAATATTCACAAAAAGAATATGGCCTCCTTTAAAAGATTTTGACAATTCTAAATAAACATTATAAAACAATTATGATTTTGTCGATAATATTTTCCCAGTTACTCTATGGTGAATGATTTATTTAATTAAAGATGTCACCCTCCTTTTACCATACCCCCCCAACTCTTAGATGAAATTGTTATATGATTTCTTTGCAGTCACTGTGTTGAAAATAAAAGATTTAGGATCAGTGTGGTTAGTGGATAGATAATTTTCAGAATGAACTTAGGGGATCTGTTAGGAGTTTACTGTGTACTTCACGTAAAAATGATAAATGCCTGAATTGAAATAGTAGTGGTAAGAGCAGAGAGAGCAGGGTTGGTATGGGAGATACTTAAAGAGGTTGGATCAATAGGACTGGGTCAAAGTTTGAATGTGGGTTGGAAAAGATAGAAATGTTCAAGTTGACTGCCCAGGTTCTGACTCAGCCTTTTGGGTAGAAGGTGACCATATTACAGTGTGTTGAAGGGTTAGGTTCAGAAATAAGATAGGAAAAATTCTGAGTGTACCTGGGAATCTATTGATTTAGAGATGGATAATGTATAAAGTATATGGACATATTGACTGTAGCTCAAGAGAGAGATCTGATAGGCAAACAAAGATTTGAAGCTCATTGCTGAACAGACAGTAGTTGAAGTTATAGGATTGACTAAAATGTTCCAGGACAAAGTTAACTGGGATCATAAGAAGAAAATCCCATATTTACAGGGAGGAGGAAAAATAAAACCTGAAGGATACTAAACAGAATATCAGTGTAGTAGGAATTAAAGAAAATTATCAGAATCTTGGGAGATGATAGAGAAAATAATTTTAAGATTTTAAGATTATTCAAGAAGAAGGAGTCAATGTTAAAAGTGATTAAGAAGTCAAGGGGGTTAACCTCTACAATTGTCCATTTAATTTTGATGTTAAAAAAGCATAATGGCCATCATGAGGTGGCATTTTAATTTTTTTCTTTTAAAAAAGTGATTTCATTTAGAAAGAGAAAACAGAACGAAACCAAAAGTATACTGATCACAAAAACATCTACTTAATTTTCTAAATGTTACAAAACCAATTGATCATTTTTATGAAAAGGAAGAGAAATGGGTGTATTTTATTTGCCACTTCCATATCATTATTTCAGTAAATTGTTGATTTTAGTAAATCCATATTACTAAAAATGACAAAACTGCCTTCTCAAATCTTTTTTTTCAGGACATTAGCTGTATTTTCTTTATTATGTTAAGGTATAATTCAGAATGTTATTTTCTAACATATTATTAACAATTCTAGATTCATGTCACAGGGGTTATAGTTTGAAATTTTTCATCAAACTATTAATTCATTTTAAAGCAACAGCAACCAAACCTTGTAGCATCTCTTACGTGATTCACCAAATTAATCAGCAATTAAAAACATCAAGGAAAATGTATTCCCAGAGTGAGAATCTGCTCTTTGATTCAGGTCTTCAAGTTTAACTTCTAAGTATGGGAGACAACATATACAAAGTTAAAATCTGGTGTCAATGAAGACAGGAAAGAGGAAGAAACTATAAAGTTTCTCCTCTATTCCCTAACAATATCTGGTAAACAACAGGTCAACAAGTATTTCAAATTAATGTGAACACAAAGCTCAAAATAGCTTTGGCAATACAGGAGAGCAGAGAAACCACTCAACTGTATGCCAAGGACAAAAAATCAGATGAGAGGGTACAGGTGAAAAAACTGGCAGCAGGAGTAACATTTTGAGATGAGGAAGGAAAGAGATGCTTCCCTGGATTTGCCCACATTCTGAAGCAGGATTGTGTGAGTTATGCTTCCTAGATTTGTAGCACTTACAACATGCATGGCTAGTAACTCTGGAGATGTTAAATCAATTATGTATTTAATCCCAGGTCTCAATAAATTATTTCCTCAATAAATAATCTCTTCAATTAACTAAAGAAGATTCCAAGAATACATAGCATTTCCTATGTGAGGGTATCCTTTGTGAATAAATACATGTCTTCTTATTTCTTTGGTCTCTGTTCACCCAAAGGGCAGAGACAAGACAGCTAAAATGGGATTTATTCTCTCAATAAATTTAGCATTAAGAGTCTTTAGCCTTCAGAACATCTACAGAGCAATGGAATTATCTAATTCATATTAGGAGGGACAGAAGATTGTGTCTCTATAGAGTCAGAGAGGCACTCTAGATACTTCAGAAAATTATAAGCAGAGAACTTTCCAAAATCTCCTATGAAGCTATATCTGGTAAATGTAATTTACTTTCTAATTGACTTAAAATATTTTCAATTGGGAAATGAATTAGAATGTATAACTAAATATTTCAATAATCTAGCACAATGCATGACTTTAAGACTTGGAAAATCACAGCACATGTCAATATAAGCACATGGACACACACATGATTTGTATATTTCATTTAGGATATGACATAAGGAAATGCAAGATTAAATTCTGACATGGAAAATTGTCAAGTCTTCATGAAATTACATGCAGTTGAAGAGATTTAGAAAAGGCTTCATGTCTTACTTGATGTGCATAAATAATTTTTGAAAGAACTGCAAAAAGATACATTGTAAAAGAGGCATAGCTCTAGAAAGTTTATTAAACCAATGATAGCCAAAGGATGCCAACAAAGAAAAAGTATTTCGATTTCTGTGATCCTAAAGAACATCCTAGTTATTATTAGAAATAATAAAACATTATTTCATAAGATTGATTCCCAGTTTTCCAAATGTGAGAGCTGTTGGGAACAAATTAAAAAGCATTAGAAAGTGCATCAAAATCTCTGTTTGGAATGAATAAAATTGACACTAGAGATGTTGAGGCAGTTTCTTAGCTCCTGCTTGTGAAACCCTGGCCACATATGGGTGACTCCTTTCTGACACCCAGCTCCTATCTATTATTCAACCAGATTCATAGGTTGTATGCTACCTAGAAAATAACCCTTCCCTTGCTCCACTTAACCAAAATCTTACATGTTTTCAGGTTGTTTCTGAAATGTCACCTGCTTCATAAAGCCTTTTCTAAATCTCTTCAACTGAACGTAATCTCTCCTTCCACTGCCCTTGTAAAGAATCTCACTTCTCACCTTGTGACATCCATTTGTGTTATTGCCCACACTCCTTTTCAACTTCCTAGAAGGAACACAGTTTCTTGTTGAGATATGTATTCTTTCTCCCCTTAGACCAACATCAGATAGATGGATAAACAGATAACTGATGCTCAAATATTTTATTTTTAATTCAATTAAATTACAGAGAGGAAAAGCAGGCAGGTATAAAAGGATTTTAAAGGACAGACAGAAGACACTTTGGCCAAAATGTTGTTTATCAGAAGTGTGCAAATGGGCCTAAATAGAAGGTATCCTGCCAGTCTATGGATGGACGAATTCTCTTTTGTCCACACATGTTTTTAATTTTTCACTCTTATCACCATGGCTTGTTTATTATATTTGTGTCTTACTCACTTGCTTCCTACAGTTGATTTTCACAATGGTCATGTGCCAGTTGGCTAGAGCATGAAATGTTTCTTTGTGGAAGTCAAAAGTGGTACAATTACAAGGTCATTTTATCTCTGCACTTTTAATCAACCATTTAATTCATCCTGATATTTGACTTTTGTGTACTTCCAACTCATGAACATAATTTTACTTCTGACTTTAGATCCCATTTTAGAAATGTCAGCTCTGAGTTTTGAGTATTATTCTTCTTGGCTCTCCTCACTCTGACTCTTTCAACCTTGGCATCCTCCTTTGTAAGATCATTTTAAGCATTTTTTATTGGATTAAATGTAAAGAAGAGCCAGGGCATGGTATAGAAGACAGTATTTGTGATTGCTTTTCAGTATTACTTAAGTTTTGAATTTTTTTTGTCATCTAGCTCTTCCCCTTTAGTTTGTCAGATGGCTATTTCTGTGCTAAGTGGTTCTGAAGTCTTTGTTAGGGACAGTTCTGTTTCTATAATGATCCCTTAAATCAAGTGCAATATAGAACATTCAAAGATGTGATTTTATCTTCTTCAATTACTCATTCACTCCAAATTCCAATATACAGTATATAAGTAAAACTTCACAGAATTAGTTAAAAGTCTTTACGTGATTAATTTCAAAGTACATGTAAATTTATTTCCATGGAATATCAAGATTAAAAAGATGATATTCTAGAAGGTAATATTGTGGTCCTAAAATAAACTTTGTATATTCTGAGATAGTCTATACCATAGCTTTCAAAAAAATTTAAAAAATGTGAATTGAATTAAGATTCAAAATACATTTTAGGAGGAGTAAATTATGCATTTAAAAACCATTATATGTCTACAGTAGAAAGGATGTGCATAACATTAATTTATTTTAAAATTAATTACATTTAATTAAAATATAGGAAAATATTTCATGATAAGAAAATTAATAATTTGAGAATAACCATTTTTCAATTTGATAAAGGTTGTCTCCAAGCAAACAAGCAAGAATAAAAACATGCACCACCAACAAACAAACAAATGATAAAAATACCTACAGCCAACCACACACCTAATGAGGAAACACTAACTGCTTTCCTTCTAGAATTAGGAATAAGGTATGTTCACTTTTTCACATGTTTTCAACTGAAGCAACTGAAGTTTTACTGAAGCTTCTATTTGAGAAAGTAAAGCAAAAAAGAAAGGAAGGAAAGAAAGAAGAAAGAAAGGAAGGAAGAAAGAAAGGAAGGAAGGAAGGAAGGAAGGGTATTTGCATAAGAAAGAAAGAATTCAAATTACTTTTATTTGCCCAGAAGATTGTCACTTATGGAGAAAAATTACATGGATTGCACAAATATACTTCAAAAATGAATAAGTTAGTTTACTATGATTGCAGGATACAAGATAAATATACAATAAAATTGCATTTAAGTTAGGCACAATTAGACATTGAAATAAAACAAAATAGCATACATAATAGTAAGTTATATATAGTTACAAACATACAAAAAGTCAATTATGAACAATTACCAACAAGACATTTAACTTAACTTTTACAGAAAGAAATGCCATTGAAGTAATGCTCAATATTTTTGTCATTTGGGAAATTTAAATATTAAAAACACAAGATTACAGACATTCCCATTAGAATTTCAAATAGTTAAAAATTAACAAAATGTGATAAAATGCAATCATTAATTTTTATGAGTTGGCAAGGAGAAAGGGAAGGGAGTAAATTTAAGGTATGTTAGGAAGCTTTTAGGTGTGATGGATTGATTTTCATCTTGACTGTATTTATGGTTTCATGGATGTATCTATGTTAATAATTAAGTTGACTACTAAACATATCCAGAGTGAATTAGTAGATATTTTCCAGCTAACCCTGATTTAGAATGCTCATTACAACGTTTACAGGTTTACAGCGAGAGACCAAGAACATATCTTCTTACCTCAAGAAGAATGATAAATTTATAAATCAGGAAAATCATACCTGAACATATATATGATATATTTATGTTTGGATATATGTTTGAATATAACAACTGGTTGTAAATAACACCCCTATTTTAGCTCTCTTCCCCCCTGCCATTTGAAAGATGCTCTCATGGATGTGTACACATGTCAAAATTTATCCACTGTACACTATAATAATTTCTATATATATGGAAATTCTCTTTTCTACTTATGCACAATTAATGAATTTGTGTGTGTGTCATATTTCATCAGTTTCTTTAAAGTTTGGAATTCTAATAGGTATGTAATGGTATCTTAATTTGTGTTTCTCAATTTGCAAAGGATGTTGAGACTTACTTCACACACTTCGTGTGTGTGTGTGTGTGTGTGTGTGTGTGTGTGTGTGGTTGTGTATAATATATGTATTTTATATAGGTTTATGTATATGTATATATATGAATTAGGTTCAAAAATTGAACATTAAAATTAAATATTAAATTGCTTCCCTGGTAAAGTTAGAAAATACACACAAACATACATATTCATGTGACATAATTTTATAATTTTCAAAATGGGTCAAAACATAAACACACATATTTATGACACAAATTTATCGTTTTCAAAGGGTTTTGAAACATGACACCTATTTAACAAAGTTGTTTTGAAAATTAAATGAGTTAATGAAATTAAGATATTTAGAATATTATCTAAGCCCAAGGTAATTATTTAAATGCTATATATTCCTCCTGCTTACAATTGGTAGCTCTATGTAGCCATAATGATTTTTAAAATGCTATCAATAAATGTTGTAAAGAAATTTTAATCTTCCCCTGTTAATCCAATAATGTCAATTGGGTAAGTATTACTCTTAAAATCTGCCTCTCTAGATTAATATTTTAATATTCTAAATGTACCTAAATAATGCAAAAAATATATATTTTACATTTTCCTTCAATGGTAAGTTCTTTTGTATATCTATTCAATTCTTTTGTGATTTGTCAATCTACTCTATTGACTTTCCACTATGTAAGTTTAAATTATAAACAATTTTGACATAAATGAAATTGACCTTAGATCCTCTCATGATAGCAGGTCGAGATTCATCTGGCTAAAGTTTTTTTTTTCCTGGTGACACATCTGATCTGTTCACAGTGGAGCAAAAGAGGAAAAATTGATCTAGAAAAAATAATTATACCTTTTCAAAATGCTATTTGATTATTTAAAATTTGTTTTAATGTTTTTATTATCTAATATTGGAAGAGGTCATGTATAAGTAAAACAAAATTTACTTACAATATATAAACAATAGGGAGGCAGAAGAATAAACATCTATAGCTGTAAATCACAGTGTGACAATTTAAATATTTATGTTGCCATGATGACATCCTTAGTGCCTATTTAGAATCGTGATGGACATCTTAAAGAAATAAATATTTCTATCTTATTCAATGGGCATAGACTCACTCTCTCTCTGTATAATATATATGTACATATATGTACATGTAGTGTGTACTGGCATGCAAGTTTTATATGTGCATTTCTATAGAAAATCATAAGTAGACATAACTATGAATATTTTGTATATGTATGTAATATTTTACACTGTATTTATATACAATGTCTGATAATTAGCATATGTATGTTCAGGAATACATCTACATATACATATATATGCTCACACACATCATAGCTTTATTAATATTGTTCATAAACACAACTAGTAAAACACTATGAATTTACTGTGCATAGGCATGTAAAGTATATGTGAATGTTCTTTCACAATGTGCAAATTATAGATATTAAAATTGGTTAGGCAGGATTAAAGAAGTAAATGAGAATTGTTAAATGAGGATTTGGTCAATGCAAATTTTGTGAGCTGTACATAAATTTTGTAGACCTAATGATTTTTGAAAACCATTTCCAAGGCTGTTTATGGCTCATATGGAAATCTAAATGGAATCTTACAGGAACTGGATTAAGGAATTAAGCTCTTGTCAAATATTGCTGGTCTCTGCTTTTTAATTTTTCTTGCCCTCAGAGTTCTCTTGCCTTTAATACATGTTTATACTTTGTAGGCCAGAAGTGGAACTCTCTAGCTAATATTTTTTTCTTCCTATTGTGCAAAGAAATCTTCTTTAATGCTTACATGGTTATTTGAATTTTGTAGTAGAATGCTGTGCACTACAGTTTTGTTTTGAAATGAATGATCCTCTTTTTTTGTTTGTTTCAAGGTAAATGATTTTCTGCAGTTTTGTTGTGCATCCTTAGGAGACGACTCATCCCATTGCTTAGATGTAGAAGGGGATTTTTTTTTTAAATCACTGCTGTGAACAACTAACTGCTTGATCATCAATGTTCCTCTTTTTCTTCTCCTTCCCTTTGTAGTGGTCTTAGTCCGTGCCTGTCCTCCATGGCACATCAGGATTTGACAAACTGGTGCTACTCAGAGTGGAAGCAATGTATTCTTTGTTAGAAAAGTTCCCTCTTTCTCAGAAGTCACATAAACATCTTAGGAAGAATGGTTGATTAAATTGGCTCTGCCAGGAGTTATACTTATCTGAACACATACTTTCTTTGTGTAGGATTTGGAAATTCTACCCAAACCCCACATCCTTTCTCTATAGAAGGTAAAATTAGTCTTGATTTCTTCCTGTATGTGCAAGCTTTGTTCTTTGTGCAGTTTCCATAGAAAGAGTGATTTTCAGTATTCAGGTCTTATCTTTCAGTATGAAAACTTAGTTATTGTTCAGCATTTTTAAACTTCCAATTGGGCCTTTGTCTTCTAGACAGTAAGTAGAAAGTTGTACTTCATAAATGACATTTTACTTCATTATATCGTTTCTTCCACTAAGCCATAGGTTGTGCATACATTATAGTTAGGTGAAATATTTGCTTAGAAGATAGTAAAAATCAGCTGAAAAATGATGTGCTCACCTGCCGAGAGCCTATTCTAAGTGACTTTACTTTTCCTGTAACATTACAGAAAAACGACACTTGGTCTTCTTTAGGACTAGATCAAGGGGATTTTGGAAACCATAGGTTTCTCCAAATACAAGGCAGTGTCTGAACTAAAGGCATACAAAATACTTTTTTGATTGAGTGAATGAAGGGTCAAAAGCAGGAAGAAAAATTAACTTTTGGTTATTTTAAATATTATGAAAATAATTATATCTTAAGTTTACGTGAATGTATAATTTGGAAATGATTATTCTCCTCTATTAACTATTAAGCTTTTGTTGTATTTACACCTATTTTGGAAATTATTCCATAGAGCATGAAAATTAGGTTTTGTATACGTATTTAGAGATTGATTAACAAATTATAATAGATTTTTTAAAAATTATGCTTATTAACCCTGAAAGTCAATCATTGACATTTAAAAAACAATAGTATAAAAATTGTGAAAGGGACATTATTTGAAAGTGGAAGAAGGATTATAATTTTTCCAGGTTACCTTTATGGGGTATAAATGGAATATGTAATATTTTGAGAATACTTTGAATTCTGAAATTTTATCATGTCCAGGTTAGAAATATGCAATGCAATACTATCCTGTAGGTAGAAGCAGCAAGCTATAACTCTCAGTCAACCACACAATCACAAGGGTAAACTGTGGATGCCCCAGCTTACACTTTGTTCCAGCTTACACTGCATTTCTAAGCTATGGTGTTCATTAGATTGAGTATATTAAATGCATTTTTTTCTTCAATTATTTTAATTTCACAATGGGTTTATCAGGATGTAACCCCGAAGTCACGGAAATCTGTAGTTCTCTCCTCTGTGGTATATATATGAATACACACACACACACACACACACACACACACACGTGCACAATTGCTGGGGATCAAACACAGAATCTCACGTGTGCCAGGCAAGTACTCCATCACTGAGATGTGCCCTCTGGTCCCTTTTCTTGGTTTTTAATGTTCCATATGATAAATGTTCTTAGTTCATCATGCTTAGCCAGAAAGTAACAATAGCCTATCATATAAAACAGCCATATTTTAGAGGACATTTGATTAAAAAAACCTGATAATTTTGCCAAAGACAAAGTTTCCAGTGATAACAAAATAAATTCTGGTTGCAGCCAAATCATTTTTGTTTTGCATTGTGCAGATGTCTATAATATTTTTTTTGGATAAATGCTTTCTGTCAAATTGGCAATTTTGCTTTTTCTTTCTGAAAATTTCTTTGGAATACAAATGAAATTAGATTTGTTTTTTTGGGAGGAGGGGTACATGTGAGGAAAAATGTCTGTATTATCTATCACTTGGTATTCCCCACCAGTCCTTCATGTTGTATTAACTATGTTTTTGCACATTGGAAATAATTCCTTATAAATCCAGCTGGCTTTCATGTCTCCATTATTGGTTTACAATTTGTTTCAGTTATATATAATCATGGAGCAGCCCCTTTAGTCAATAAGATGTTGGTAATGTTTTGTTGCAAACTATAAGGATGCTATAGGTTTTATTAGTTACAAATAGCTATTGCTAAAAACTAGCAATAGCATATTTATAAAAAGCCCTGTAAAATAGCAATATCTTTTTCCCATATAGCAATACTCAGGCAAAAATTATATTTTCTGTCTGTAAATATTAGTAGATGAAACATTCAATAGCTAGCCTTGCTAAAATATTCTCTAGGAAATGAAAAAATAAATGTATTTTGAACCCTATAGAAGAAAGAGAAGCACAATGTACCTTCACTTTTCTAATTTTACCTTGTTCTACTAAATATCAAGTTTTTGCTATGAATTTTGTCAACAGTATTTTAATAACTCTGCTGAAATTTCAGATACAAGTCTGTGATTACCTCCTTATTTATGTATAAATAGCACATCATTGGTAAAACATATACATGGATGGTGATTATTTATATATATATAAATGTGTTACAAGGAATTTCTTCTTGTAACCAAATTAGAAAAGTATATTCCTATGGTCTATGATATAAATGTAGCTTATTTCAGGACAAACTACCTCTAGTCATTAGATTGTGAACTTTAGGAAATTTATGAAAGTATATTTTCACTAATCTTAAGTTCCATGATAAATGGTGTCTGTATTTGAGAAAAATCAAGGCATTTTAATTTAATTTTGTTTTAGTTTTGCAGTGCTGTGGATATAGTGCAAGGTCTCACATATTCTAGGCAAGTATGTACCATTGAGCAACATCCCTAGCCCGACACTTCTATTTATTATTTATATTCCTTAAAAATCATGACTTTTCATTCATTAAGCTACTTATTTTGAGATAATAGTAGCATACATTTGTTTTAGTCAGCTTTTTTGCTGCTGTGATCAAAATATCTGCCAAGAACAATTTTAGAGGAGAAAAAGTTTATTTGGCACTCATGGTTTCAAAGATTTCAAATGGCCAACTTTATTGTTCTGGGTCAGATGTAAGAATACCATGGCAGAAGGTTATGGCAGAAGAAAGCGGTTCAGGACATCCAACCAGGAAGCAGAGTAAGAAAAAGTGTACTCATCAGGGACAAAATACATGTCCTAAAGGCATACCCCAATGATCTACCTCCTCCAGTCATACTCCACCTGTATTTAGTTACCACCCAGTTATTCCCTATTGGGGGATTAATTCACCAATTTGGTTAAGACTCTCATAATCCATTATTTCACCTCTAAACCTTGCATTGTCTTGCACATGAGCATTTTCAGGACTCCTCACATCTAACCAACAGCAATATTCAATTATAAAGCTAATGCATAATAGATCTTATCTATCCTTTATCCACTCACCACTATAGTAACATCTTGTCAGACTGTAGTACAATATCACAACCTGAATATTGACATTTGTTTTAATCAGTTTTTCTATATTGTAACCAAAAAATCCTGACAAGAACAAAGTGTATTTGGAGCTCATGGCTTTAAAACCCTAAATATAACTTCACCTTTAGAACTTTAGAGGTCTCGGTCTATAGAGAGCCATTTCTATTGCTCTGGGCCCAATAGAAATGGCAGAAAAGTATGGTGGAGGAAAGTAGCTCAGGACATGGCCATCAGGAAGCAGAAAGCAGTTCCACTTTCTAGGGATAAAATATATTCCCCAAATGCCTCCCACAATGACTCACTTGCTCCAGTCATACTCTACCTGCCTAGTTACCACCCAGTTAATGCATTCAAGTGGATTAATGCACTGATTAAGTTAAGGCTCTCATAACATAATCATTTCACCTTTAAAGTTTCTTGCATTATCTCACATGAGTTTTGGGGGACCACGTAATATCTAAACCACAACATGATGCAGTTAAGATACAGAATATTTCTCTAGTCACAGAGATCTCTCCTGTGGCTTTTACATAGCTATAACCATCCCCTCACCATATCCATTGACAACCACTAATCTATTGTCCATCTCTATAAATCTGTCACTTCGAAAACATTATATAAATGGAACTCTACAGTGTAGGATAACTTTTAGGATTGTTTCTATTTTTTCCCTCAGCATAAATCTTTTGACATTTATTCAGATTCTTGAATGAGCATAAATTTTTATTTTTCTGGGATAAATGCCCAGGATGCAATTGCTGAGTCATATCATATTTGCATGCTTAATTTTTAAGCAAATGCTAAATTCTTTTTCAAAGTAATTGTGCCATTTTATATCTCCATTAGATATGCATAAGTGGTACAGTTTACATTCTCAACAGCATTTTGCATTGTCACTATTGATTATTTTAGTGATTCTGATTGGTATATAGCCATATTTGATTTGTGGTATTAATTTGCATTTTCCATTTACTAATGATGTGAAACATCTTTTTATATGGTTGTTTGTAGGCTGTATAGCTTTTTTTAATATAAATTCTCTGTCCATACCTTTGTTTGTTATTGCTGTTGCTGTAGTTTTAAGCATTCTTTGTGTATTCTCAACCCTAGTACTAAGCTGAATTTGTGATTGGTAAACATTTCTTCAAGTCAGTAGCCTGTCCTTTCATCTTCTTTAAAGAATGTTTTTCTAAGTAAAATGTTTTAATTTCAATAAAGTCTAACTTACTATTTTTTTCTTTTCTGAATCATGGTTTTGGTGTCAAATCTAAGAACTCTGCCTAATCATAGTTGTGACAAATTTCCTATAGTTCTCTCTAAATATTATATCATTATATCTGTTACATTTAGGCCTCTGATCTACTTTGAGGTGATTTTATATGAGATTTGAAGTTTATATTAAGGTCTTATTTTTGTTTAAGGAAGTATAAATATCACAACACCATTTATTGGGAAATTTAAATTTCTTCTATTGCTTTGATTTTTTAATTTGTCAAAAATGGAGTATATTGTAGTTTGTATTAATTCCATGTTCCCTTTTCTGTTCTATTGTACTATGTGTGTTCTGCAAATAATAAAACAGTCTTGACTGTTGTAGAGATATAATAAATTTTGAAAGTGATTAGATTTCTTGTTTTATTCTTTTTCAAAATTATTTTGCCTATCCTAGTTCTTTGGTTTATTCATAAACATTTTAGAATAATTGTGCCTGGGGGCTGGGGATGTGGCTGAAGTGGTAACACCCTCACCTGGCATGCATGGGGCGCTGGGTTTGACCCTCAGCACCACATAAAAATAAAATAAAGATGTTGTGTCTACCGAAAAGTAAATAAATAAATAAATATTTAAAAATTCTCTCTCTCTTTAAAAAAAGAAGAATAATTGTGCCCGTATTTATATAGCTTGCTATGATTTTGATGAAATTTTATGAAACAAGTATATAAATTTGTAGGAAATTGCTATATTTCCTCTCTTGTTTCCAATCCTTCTACATTGTATATTGTCTCCTTTATTTAGGTTTTCTTTGGTTTATCTCTGTTTCATCAATATTTTTTTGATTGAACATATAAGTCCTGTCTATTTATTTTGATTTACAGTTTTATTCTGAGAGATTATTAATGGCCCTGTATGTTTAACCTTTATATTTACATGTTTATTGCTAGTGTATAGATATAGAATTAATTTGTATATATTGGTCTTATATCCTGAAACATTGATGGGCTCAGTTACTAGATGTAGAAGATTTTATCTCTTTGATTCATCAGACAGGTTTACATAGTGAACTGAAAATAGTACAAATATTTTTTCTGATCCACATTCCTACTATTTTCTTTCTTGCATTATCACAAAATCTTTCAGAACTATGTCAAATAAGATTAGTGATAGAAGTCATCCTTATTGTATTGCTATCCTTAGGGATAAGGCATTTATTCTTTCTTCATTGACCATTTGGTAGTATTTTCCAGTAAACCATCTGGGCCTTGAGAGTTACAGATGTATTCAAATTATGTATTTCATATTGGATGGGCGTGGTTGTCCTTTAAAAAACACTGATCTATTTCATCCTGTTGTCCAATTTATGAATGTATGGTTCTTCATTGTACTGCTTTATTTTCCTTTGGGTATATTTTGAAATTCTATTGATATGTCATTTTCTTATATTGGTAATTACTTGAAATATTGCTTAGTTTGACTATTTGAGTTGTTGGTCATAGATTTTTTAATTAAAATTTGTATATGTGGGTATTATACAATTATACTCCTGAGATTATTTAAATCTTAAAGTTTATTTTGTTTTTCTCAGATTCTACTCTCACAGAGGAAGGGGTTGTCCTATCTAATTATATGCAGGGTAGAGTAGACATGCAGATTTCTCAATCTGAAGTGGGAAGAATGCCTGGTTTTCCTCTGGGCCCCTTTGATACTACCAGTGATTAAGAAAAACAGGAGTGCCGTGTTATTGCTCCTCCACTACCACCAATGGGGGATGACTTCATTTCTACTGGAAAATAGTGAACAATCTGGCTCTCTATCGACTATTCAAGGACAGCACATGGGTGAATACAAAGGAATTATGTAACATGAACAATAACTTATCAGAAAAAAAGCATGTTGAAACAACAACATATTTTTCCAAATAAGTGATTATTGGAGAATTCCAATGCACACTACAGGGGTTAGAAAATAAACTTAGGAAAATTTATAACAAGGAGGAAAATGATGAAATATAAAGCCTTGGACTCTCCTTTCCATGATACACAAACTGTTTCACTAGTGGTAATTAAATTGATGCCATTTGTGAGAAATCCACAAACTAGTCAGAATTTCCCTGCATCCAGGTGAAAGCAAAATCAACCACATCAAAAGTAGTAGAGAGACTGGAGACACCCTGTGGTCCCTTTCCCTTGCATGGCACCATGTAACAGAAGAAAACCTCAACTCCAGGTTTCTCTCTAAGGAGGAAAAGGTTTTGATTACACATCCAATATTGGAACTTTTCCTAGTGCTGCCTGAGAGATTGGCTTGGGCCTTTGACAGGATCCATCAGCAGGGAACAAAGGAGCATGGCACTCATCATAGCTTTTGTTCATAGCCCAATACAAAGCAAAGAGAGAACAAATAATCAAAATGCTCCCTGCGAAGGAAAAGTGTGGAACGTAGCATAAAACACTCCAATTTCTCCAAGTCATACCTGGGGGATTGGATTTGGTATTATCTATTGTTGAACACTGATGACAACATGGCCTGCTCTAGATAACTAGGTGCCACTAAGAACAAAATCTATGGTTCTGACCATCACAACTGTTTGAGGGGTCCACAGAATCTCTGGCTGGTTTAATCGATGATGTATCTTCTCCTGTGAAAAACCAATCTATGAATAGAAAAGGTAGCAAATTTTCTCTTGTGTGCATATGAACACAAAGAGTAAAAGACAATGAAGAAAGAGAAACAGAATTGAAACAAGGAAGAAGGTAAAATCACAGAAACTGACCCAAATTAAGCAAAGATATATGAATCTCCAAAACAAGAATTTAAAATAACTACCATTAAATTGTTCAATGAGAACAGGAGAACAATAAATGAATAAAGTAAAATAGTGGCTGGAAATTTGTCTCAAATAGGGAAGGAAATGACATTTAAATCCAGGAATTCCAAAGGACTAGAAAGAAGGATAATTCAAAGAAGTCCAAACTGAGATATAATCATATCGCCAGTAGTTAAAACAGAGAATTTTAACAACAGTAGTAGAACACCAAACCCCCACGTATAAGGAGATTGTCCTAAGACTAAAAGCAGATTTTCAGCAAAAATCCTGCAAGATAAAAGAAGTGGTATGATTTATTCAAAGCACCTCAAGAAAAAAAAATAACATAGCAACCAAGATTACTATACTTAGCCAAATTGTCCTTCAATAATGAAAGGAAAGACAAGGACATTTACAGACGCCCCCACAAAAATGCTGAGGACTTCTTCGGCATTTTAAATAATGTTTGTGTTTTTGTTGTAAAAACAGAAAAAAAATTTCTAACATTCCTAGGGAATCACAAAAATCCCAAATGACCAAAACAATCTTAAGAAGGAATAGCAATGCTGGAGGTATAGTACTTCATAACTTCAAAATATATTTAAAAGCTACAACAACCAAAGAGTATGTTAATAGCAGATGTACCAAAGGAATAGAACAGAGAGCAGAAATAAACCTATACTTACATGGTAAGTCTTCAGGAGAGATTCCAAGAATACACAATTGGAAAAGGATAGTCTCCAACAAAAAATGTTGGGAAAACTGGATATCCACATACAAAGTGTGAAATTATACACTTATCTTATATTGTGTGGAAAAAATACTCACCATGAGTTGAAGATTTCAACCTACAATCAGAAACCAAAATCTCTGGAAAAAATATGGAGGAAAACCTTTATGACATTGGTCTTGGTATTGACTTCTTGGATATGGCACCAAAAGCACAGATTTAAAAAAAGCAAAAAAAAAAAAAAAAAAAAAGAAAAGAAAACAGGCCAGTGTAACTACATAAAACCAAATCATTTCTGCAATGCAAAAGGAACAATAAATATAGCAAAAACACAAGCTATAGGATGGAAGAAAATGTTTGCAAACCATATGGTAGGCTATTAAAATCAAAATTATATAAAAAGATCCCACAACTTAATAGCAAAAAAATAATAATTCAATTAAAAATGGTCTAAGAGTTGAATAAATATTTCTACAAAGGGAAATAAATTCCCAAGAAATATATGGAAAGATGTCCTTTTCACGAATTGTTATGAAATTGTAGAATAAGATATCTCTTCTCATTTGTTAGGTTAGCTATCTTATGGGGAAAAAAAGAAGATAGCAAATGTTGGTGAGGATATGGAGGACATGTAAACTGTGTATACTTTTGTACTGTGAATGTAAAATTATATGTATGCTATAAAAACAACATGTAGTTTTCTCAAAATAATAGAACACCATATCAACTACCAATGCCACTTCTGGGTTATGTAAAATATAACTTAAATCATGATCTTGAAGAAATATTGGCACTCCTATGTTCTTTGCAACACTATTCACAATGGTCAAGATGTGGAAACCATTTTACTCTCCATTTCCCAACAAAGTAAAAAGAACACAAATGAATGCAGCTGTAGAAGATAATGCTAAGTGAAGTTAGCCAATCCCAAAAAACAAATGGCGAATGTTTTCTCTGCTGTAAGGTGACTGACTCATAGTGGGGTAGGGAGAGGAAGCATGGGAGGAATAGACAAACCCTAGACAGGGCAGAGGGGTGGGAGGGAAAGGGAGGAGGTAGGGGGTTAGCAATGATGGTGGAATGTGATAGACATCATTATCCAAAGTACATGTATGAAGACATGAATTGGTGTGAACATACTTTATATACAAACAGAGATATGAAAAATTGTGTTCTATATGTGTAATAAGAATTGTGATGCATTCCACTGCCATGTATTTAAAAAATAAAAGCATTTTCTTTTTTAAAAAAAAACATATGGTATATACATACATGAAATTTTTCTACTTTAAAGAGAAGAAAATTCTATAATATATGATGAGATGGATAAACCTTGGTGATATTATGCTAAGTAAAATAATCCAGTCAAAGAAAAACAAATACTATATGATTTCTCTAAGTGAGTTTCTAAGAGTTATAGAAGTAGAGAGTATAATGATAATTACCAGGCGGTTGGTAAAACGAGAAAATGGGGAATTGATAATTTAAGAGTATCCAGTCTCAGTTATGCAAAGTGAATAAGTTAGACAACTACTGAATAATGGTCATGTGCTGTACAATATCATTTTGGTCAATAATGAATCACATATTCAATGGAGATCTCATAAAATTCTAATGGAGCTGAAATTTTCTATTACCTTGTATTTTTACTGTATTTTTCTGACATGTTTAGAAAAATAAACATGCATGTTTATGTAACTGTGTTACAATTGCTGATAATATTCAGTACAGTAATATGCTATGTAGTTTATAGCCTAGGAGTGATAGATTATTTCATATGGCCTAAGTGTGTAGAATGCTTTACCATGTAGGTTTGTGTAAGTACAGTCTGTGATGTATGCACAACAGTAAAAATCATCTAATAATACATTTTTATCATTATGTGACACCTGAAGGTAGTGAATATAACTCAATTGGATTGTGTTCCTACTAAAAAAATATTACATGGTACTCTGAAAAATCTTTAAAAGGTAGATCTCATGTTAAGTGTTCTTATAATAAAAATAAAACTAAATCATATTAATGTGAAAAACAGACTTGAGAAACAGATGAAGAGACAGCTATGAATTTAATATTATTACCCAATGTAGGGTGATAGGTCAGGATATATGGAGAAAAAGTAGCAATCAACCAATAATAATTACCTCAATTAAAACCTTAAAGAATTTAAAGAAACCTGGGAAATTTAGAAAATGAAATTTAACAAAGAACTCAGGAAAACTCTTTTTTTTAAGAGAGAGAGAGAGAGAATTTTAATATTTATTTTTTAGTTTTTGGCAGACACAACATCTTTGTTTGTATGTGGTGCTGAGGATTGAACCCGGGCTGCAAGTATGCCAAGCAAGCGCGCTACTGCTTGAGCCACATCCCCAGCCCCAGGAAGACTCTTTTAAAATATATCAGTTAAAGTTCTGACTTTTAAAATTCTCAAAAATACACATAGACAAGAAAAGTTAAAAAATAAAAGTTAAAAATAGAATTAAATTACCATTAATTATATACAATATGATTTTTCTACTTAGAACACCAAGAATACTTGAATTAATAAGAAAATTTCTTTAAATTTCTAGTTTCAAAATACTTTAAAGATTTAATATCATCCATAAAATGATAATGATCACATTTATTTGGCTCTTACTATGTGCTTACTTTTTACTTAATAAAGTGCTTTGCATAGATTATCTCAAAGCAGTATTATGATATATTTATGATGTTATTATTTTCATTTTACAGATAAGAAAATGGAGGCAAAGAGAAATCATGAAACCAGTCCAAGATTACAACACTGGTAAGTAACTCATGAACAGTACACAAATATTTCTACTCTCATACAAAATACAATATTTAATTTCTAGGAATTTGACTTACATGATCACAAAATTAAGCTTGATTGGAACATAGAAGGTAGGAATCGAGAAGAGTTACAGGAGCTAGGAATCCTTAAGAATTGTGACACCTGGCCCCCTAGAGAAATCTTCAGATTATTTCAGGTTTTCCCTCCTGTGTCTTTACCTTCAAAGTTTGGAAGATAAACTATCTTGGTGCAGCTTGGGGCAAGTGTCTACTCCTGTGTTTTTCATTGGCATGAGAAAGTAGTGGAAGATCATTGATTAGAAGCCTCACTACAAATACATGGATTGATTGGGCAAGCAGAATTAGGCAGGGAAAGGGGCTCAAAAAGAATTAAATTCGGTGTCCATTTAAGACCCCAATTCTTTAGAGGAGAAGAGCAGAGCTAGGTGGCAGCGGGCAGTGTAAATGTACAACCACAGTAATGAAAGGATTGATTTTGCTGCTGGAACCTGAACAAATTCTCTGCTTTCAAGATTATTCGAGGGTTCTCATGTGGGTAACAGTCTATCTCAGATTCATTCTAAGTGGCTCTTTCTCTTTCTATCTTGAATCAAATGAAAGACTCTGCATAGAAGTATACTCCAGAGAGTTTGAAGGATTCAAATATTGTTTTTTTTGCTTGGTCAAACTGGTAACTTTTGAAAGTACCACTCTTATGGTACTATCAGTCACTGCACGGAAGTTTAAATTTTATGAACAGAATATAATGTATAATTAAATTGCTGCTACTTTGGTGTCATCTATTTTATGAGCTTTAAGGGGTTTTTAATTTGGATCATGTTGTTATTTAATGTGCCCTAAGAAGGACTTTGACTAGACATATTATTATAGATACTAGAGAAATTTAAAGATAAGCCTCTTAAGTAAATGTTTTGTGAGAACAAAATTTCTCACCTTTGGCACTACTGAATTTTGAGGGCAGATAATTGTTTGCTTAATGTATGGAAAGTGTCTTATGTAATTCTTGTAGAAAATTTACTTACATCTCTGGCTTCTACTTAAGAGATATCAGTAGCATCCTTAAAGATGTTGCAATAACAACAACAAAAATATCTCCAGTTATTGTTGAATAATCCCCAAGGGAAGAAATATTGCCAGTACTCCATTATGCAAGATGAATAAGTTCTAGAGATCTGCTATTTATATCTGCATGATGATGTTCTCCAGTCAATGATGGACCATGTATATGATTATACCATGGTGTTCTCATAATCTTATAACAGAGCTGAAAATTTCTATCAGCTAGCAATTTTACTGTTACTTTTCTATGTTTAGACATATTTAGATACACAAATACTTAGCACTGGGTGGCAGGTGCCTTCAGTATTCTGTATGGTAACATGCTGAGCAGGCTTATTGACTAAGAGCAATAAGTGGTATCAGAGAGCCTGGGTGTGTAACAGGCAACATCACTTAGGTTTGTGTAAGCACACTCCATGGTGTTTGGATAATAACAAAATTGTCCAACAATGTTCCTGAGGCTTTATCCCACCATTAAGTGACACGTGACTGTGGTGAAAGGCACTGAATGGACCTACCATGGTAGATAAAAGAGGGACTTCTTGACAATGGACTAGTAGAACACATTCCATTCACAGTGCTCAATAAGGTTAAGAGGACAAATTTCTACCAGTGTAAGAATTTTCAGTTTTGGTGTTCCTTAGGAAATTGGCATGCATACTCTTTACTTAGCAAGCCATGGTAGGAAGTGATTCTTAACTGTGGAGGCACAGTGATATTAAGACATTAGACTTTTAAAATAATACTGATTCTCAGGCCACATTCTTGATGAATTACATTAAAAATTCTGGTGGTTGCTATATTTTGGAACTGAAATGTTCCCCAAAGGTCCATGTGATAAAGTCTTGGTCTCTAGGCCATGGGAATACTGGGTGCTGATAGAGCCATAATGACAGGGGGTCTAGTTGAGGAAAGTTAGGTCAAGGGGTCATGAACTTGAAGGAGCAATTGGAAGCAAAGCTCCTTCCTCTCTTCTTTTTTTGCTTTCTGGCTTGGATGAGGTGAACAGGCCACATCTTCCATGAGCTCTGCCATGACACTTTGCCCCCATGAGCCTAAAGCAACTGGAGCAGTGGCCATGTACTAAAACTTCTGAAATCCTGAGTCAAGCTAAATCTTTTCTCCTTTCATCATTTCAGGTGTTTTATCATAGTGACAGAGAGTTGACTAATACAATGTTATAAACAATTTTTTTTAAAGTCCGCTAAGGGATCCTAACATATAGCAAATTGATATAAACTAATATGAAGTGAATCTCCTTGAAAATTCACCCAAATCAAGCCCAGGAATGTATGCAAGAGTATATAAAATTTATCACAACTGATTTCCTGCTTTACTACTTATAAGCTTGCAAGAATTGCATCATTTACAGAAGGCCCAGTGACAAAGTGCTCCAGTGGTTCAGTTACAACATCATGGCTCCATTGCACCACTGGTTGATAATAAACTAAGAAAAATAAACTTTGGAAAGAAAATTTACAGACTAGGGTACTTTCTGATAAACTGGTAATTTAAATATCTATGTAGTTCTATTTATCAATATTGGATATAACTCTGTATGGATTCTGACATTGTACAAATTAAAATAGAAAGCTAGGTATTGTATTTTTAGCATTATTCAGACTTCAACATCTGTGCTACACAAATGGCCCTGGATTTAACAGGAGAACTAATTCATTCTCAATCTGCTTTTGACTTGTAGATCTAACTTGGAAGCAATTTTTTTCATAAGAGAATTTAAAATAATCAAGTATATATATATATATATATATAATACAGGAGTCCTTAATATCAGTCAAAGATATTCAGACTGGGTGTACTGGGTCAGAGTTATACAAACTAATTACAAGTATTTGTTTCTTGGGGCTTATTCTTAGGAGAAAAGGAATAAAGAACAGGATAAAAATGAAACAAGAATGTGGCTCCTGTATGCAGCACTCTGTAGCCCAGATTACAAGGCAAATTTAGCCCCACTTTGAGGTAACGTGGACCACATTTGTGGACTCCCTATCAGTATGTCATCAGCTTATTTGGGGAGGAGGGAAACATCTCTGAGATTATGTTTTGTTGAGTGAAATTCTATGGGTAAAAGGTATCTGGTTGGTTATCAGCTAACATGCAACAGCAGCTATGGAACTAGTGTGCCCATTGACAAGGAGGATATGGGCCAGTCACCAGGAAAATTCATTGAAGTACATAACATAGTCACCTCATTTCATTTAATATTTTCAGATGCAGCACTTTAAATATTGGATCGAGGAACTTGAACTGGACATACAACTTTAAGATATGTACATTTTGGTACATTTAAATCATGTACAATCAAATCTCTATTATTTTCATGTGGACTTATGAGACATTATGAATCAGTGCTGAAGGTATACTGCTCATGAAGATACCCACATACTTCCAAAATAAAATATGCGCTTTTATGTGGCTAAACCCCTTCCCCTTCTAAACTGAGAAACAGAAATCTCCAAAATAAACAAATATTTCATAGAGCTCATGCATTCATTTACCCAAAAAATGTTTATTTATAATACCTTCTACATATTTAACAATGCTATGTAATTTTTAGCTGAAAGTGCAAAAAGCAGATAATTTCTACAGGCAGTTCTCCAAGTTGTGAAGGATGATAAATTTAAATCCCTCCTACTAGCTTAGGAGGAAATAAGTGCTATAGGGAAATATAAAGAAGGATAATGGGATGGGAAGTGGTAGGTGCTATTTGAGATCAGAGGGGTTAGAAAGGCCTTTCTGATAAGTTGATTGCTAAACAGAGAGCTGAGCATGTGAGGAGCAAGCATTACAGACACAACATTTCCTAGATAAAAAGTGTTTGTTGAAAACACATAACACAAAATGCTTTAGTGAATCTGGGGGTTCTTCATGAAGGCACAGACAACTCTTACAGTTAACATGACATAGCACCAGTGGATGCCCATCACGGTCTACATTAGTGACAAGTGGTCTCTGAGTTATACCAAAGGAAAGAGGCAGCAACACAGACCTGATGTCTTATTTAAGGACACATGCTCTAGAGTTTGATTTAAAATAATAAAAGAGATTGCCTACTGTAGGTGCTAAGGAACTGTTTTAACTCTGATGCATGACCAATAAAACAAATCCTCATTATTTTCTCTATAACATTTAGGAATAATTTTATCATAATTTAGTGCTTATAAAATCTATTTTTTCCCTTCTAAAACATCGATGAATATAAAGGGGCTACTGATTCTAAAAAGTTTCACTTAGATGGACATAACTACTTCAATCTTGGAAAACAAAACAACATTTTATGACTACAAAAGGGATGAAGAATGATGTTAAATGAAACTCTCCATGGGATCTCATAAAATGAATTAAGTAGCAATTTTAGACTAAATTGTAATCAAGGAACCAAATATTTACGTAATTTATTAACTATGTAGAAACTAAAATTTTTAAAAAGTCGTGGCACATTATTGACAGAGTTCTTACAACATCCTAATGGAAAAAGACATAAAAAACTTTTTTCTATACATTTTCAATAAAAATACCTTTCAACTGCTTAAAGCAGCTTTTAAAAATATCACAATGTTTTATTTAAATATAAGAAAGAGTTTTGTTTACTTAATCATATTATACCGGTTACACTCAAATTTTTAAAATGTGACATATGCAACATAATAAATTGCATATAGAAATATTAAAAGGTTGTTGGAAACATTGGCTGTTTACCAAAGCACATAGTTAGGCTTTATGTTTAAAATGACATTCAAATAGCCTAAATCATTAATGGAAAATCAAGCCAAGTTACTACAATAATGTCCTTTGTTAGAATTTGAGACGCTTTTTTATTCTTATTGTCAGATTTCTGAGTGAAATAATTGTTGTTGGGAATAAATGGAAATATTTAATTTCAAATAGTATCATCTGTGAGTCAATTATTTAGAGTGTTATGGGGAGATGGTTTAATCAGAGAATTGAAGCAAGATGAGTCTTTCTAGCTCTTTATCACTAACAATACATGGCTTTACAGATCTAAAAAGATTCCCTGAATTTTGACTTATGAACCAAAAATTATATCTGCTGAAATTTATATTTGGAAAAGCCCAGATTGTGTGTGCTACTGATAGTGTATATACCTCTCTTCAGGTTTTATTTCAATCATATCTATGTTAAAACAGGTTAAAGTTTTAACATAGATTATTTTCAGAATCTAAAATATTCCTCTAGTCTTGAGCAAAACTCATTTATCCAAAGTTATTCTAAATAATGATTCCAGAATAGATATTTTCACATTCAATGTTAATCATGAATGTTATAGAAGTACATTTATTTTAAGTTATTGGGAGAAATAACATTAAGATATTGGTAAAAAAAACTCCATCTCATATTCACATTTTTAAGTGAAATATATGAATCTTCAAATAAAGACCTCTAAGTAAGAGATTAGTAAGAATACTATTCTACTCACTAGAAAAATAAATCTATGCAACAACTGAAATTATTTGAAAATTCCACTATCAATTGTTTGACACTAGAAATAAGCAATTAAGACATACTTACTGACCTAAAAATATTCTTGAAAATAATGGCAATTGATTCATCAATTGATAATTCCAAATATACATTTTCTATTTTTTAAATACATTCCATTCTTTTCATCAGGATGTTGTTTTTGTAACATGAATTAAATCCATGACATCTGCATGACTGTGATCATGCTAATCTAGCATTTGTATACTAAGATTCATGAACTCAGGTCAAAAAACATAATATAATATGAAGGCAAACTAAGAATAGTGTTTAGGTTATTTTTCTACCAAATGGTAAAAAAATATGCTGTGTCTTCCTTTAAAACATGTGACTTTCAGAGATTTTGGGGTAGAGTTTATATGAAGTGAAAGATATATATCTATGGGCTCAACCAAATTATACAGATTTTATTTAAATCTTTTCAATAATTGAATATCTAAGTGCCCAACACAGTGTCAAGTCATATTCTTTTTTTATGGTGAGAAATATCCAGTCACTCAAGCAAAGACTTTTTATAAGATTCCCTAATTTATAATGGAAACAGCACCTCAGGAATGTTTAGTTTAGTATCTAAATTGAGAGTTGAATATTACTGAGTTATCCAGAAAATAGGACAAATGATTCTAGAGGATGATGAATCATATGTCTAATAATCTGAGGATTTTTTAAATCTTTTTTGTTTCTGAAAGAGTAGATTAAAAACCTTGAAAACTTTCAGCAACTCTAAGTAAACTACATTAAAATCCTGACTAATAAACTTTTAGATAAGAACAAAAGCATAAAGGAATGAAATCAGAAGCATGATCAGAAAGTATGCTGACCATAGATTGGTTGCTTTGATCCTACATTTAAGTAGTCTACTTTAGGAAAAGTTTATGAGGTACCATAAAAGTGGACAACAAAAATACAAGCAAAACAGGAAAGGATAAGGTCACAGATGATATCTTTCTTACATAACGTTCCCTCACTAGCCAAAGATGTGGATCCTTCCCCAGGAACAAGAAATTCCTGGAGAAAATAGCCAGGTTATTTTTACCGAGGTAAGCTTGTGAGGAAAATACCTGAGAAAATCAAGATACAGGAGGAAGGATTTACATTGGCTCACAATTTCAGAACCTTCAGACCATGATCAATTGATCAATCTGTGATGAGGCAGAAAACCATGGAAGGAAGGGTCACATCATCAGCAAAGGTGGTCACATCATTGAAGCCAGGAAGTGGAGAGAGCAAGCAAGAAAGTGGCTGGGGACAAGCAATATTCTTTCAGGGAACACCCCCAGTGACCTACTTCCTCCAACTAGGTTCCACACCCTGCAGTTTCTACTACCTCCCAATAAGCCATCAGCTATAAATAATCAATGGATTAATCCATTTGAAGATGTCAGATCCCTCCTGATCCATCCCTTTCTAAGAGCTCCACCTGTGCACATTGCTGCACTGGGAACCAAACCTCCAGAACCTCTGGGAACCTTCCAGAGTCAAACTATAAACATTGCTTCAATTATTTATTGCTTAGATTACTTATTGTTAAATATTGTTCTATTGATTAGATTATTTATCATTAAAACTGGAGTGTACCTTTTGTCCCACAATGGATTAACATGGAAAGAGGAAAGTATAGTGGTTGCATTTCTTAGCTGAACCCCACTTTTTCTTTATAATGAGTTGCTGCTATAGAGAAGTTGTAAGTTATTAAGTCTACACTGTGACATAATCCTCTTATCATTTATATGAAAATATGATGCTGACATAATTGAATAATTTAATTAACTTTTCATTTCTACTTATCACACTAGTATTTCTAGCAATAGTTCTCTTTTTTTCTTTAATGTCTTGATTCCTAGAAAACCTATGAGCAAGCAAAAAAAAAATAACAAAATCAATGATAAAGAGCATAATCTAGAGAACTCTCAAATCTGTGATTGATTTTTTTGGTTTCTACTTTTGACTTGGTATGATCTTGCCATTGGAATACCTTCTGTCTTAAAGGAGAAAAGATGTTTGTTTGCCTCATAGGCTCAGTTTTAGAAAACTACCAGAGGCTACCCTTGAGCTGAAATTAATATGCCAAAAACAATTGCCATTTCCTTCATTGACAAAGCAAATCAGCATTAGGTATGCAAAGCCATTAAGAGACCTGGATCAACTTTATCTGCTTTCCAACTTTTATCAAAGCAAACTGACATCAGATTTACACTTTCATATTAATCTAGGTGAGCAATTGTCAATACTAGCCTGAATTGTAAAAACATTAAGAATAGGCATTTAAGAAAGGGAAGCTGTTATTAATCTGTTAAGAATGATAGCACCTTTGGCTTGATCTTGTTTTGTCACTATTTCTTATTGACAGCAACATTTTTCTTTTTTTTTCCTCTGTTGCATATTTCCAGTAATGATGTTAACTTTTAGATTTTCTTTTTTCCTATGAATAGCTTTTTGGTATTTTTTAGTCTTCCTATTCTAAATTCAATCTATGCCAATGGTCATATTAAGAGAATTTCACCATTCGTCTCCAAAACATGACTATGAATATGTTGCAATGCAATTAATTTACATTAGGAGTCTATAAATCTAAATTTTAGTCTTGGACTTCAAAACAACTATTTGTGTAAATTAAGGAAAGTCCTCTGCATAAAGTTTTATCTAAATAAAATGGAGATGTTGGGTTACTTAATCAATATAAATTTTCTGTCTATGAAAGTTGAATTTATCTTTAATCATAAAATATCCACAGTAAATTATATTGAATGTTGAGGGGAATGTTAAAAAAATAAACAGATCCAAAGATGATGCTGTTCATGTCCAATTATTTATATGAAATATACTGCTCTTACATATAAATAATAATTTAAATTAAGAAATTGATTTAAATTAAGAAAATGATTTTCAAGCACATATTCATCATAAATTTGAGTTATCAGTTTACTGTCATATCTTCCAGGAACAAATAATTCCTGGAGAAAATAACCAGGTTATTTTTACCTGGTCCCTATGTAAGAAAAATGTCTTATAGAATAAAAAATTGCTTATAAAAGAAAATATAAATATCAAAACAAAGTTAAAATTTAGAAATAAAGTTTTAAAAACAACAGAGATTTGGATATTTAAGAAAACTTGAAAAAGTTTTAGTTTATAAAATGAATTTTATTTAGAGCAAATTGAACATAAAGAATGCAATGTTCCTAAATTTAAAAATGATTTTTTTTCTTTCCCATCTTTGGCCTTTCTGCTGGTAATGTTAAATTTCATCTCAGATACATGCTCCGGAAAACAACAGTGATTAAGAAGTCAACCCCAACTTTTTGTTATCCTAAATCCTCATCTTTGGGGTTTATGGAAAACAGCATATCTCAAAGAACCATCCTTTTGCAGGTGAATCTCTGTCCAGCCTGTTTTATGATTCTTGTTAAGATTTGCAGATGGCTCCCTTGTTCACCTGTGACAAAGTCAGCCATGTAACTTCACCTCTTTTGTCCGAACCTGCCAACAAATCTAGACTGACCTTCTGCATCTCATTCATTGTCTCATGAATACCGAGTTTAGAATTGTTCCCTAGGAAACCAGCTAGATGCAAGGATAAATATTTCCATTTTAGCCGTCTTTCCTGATTAAAAAAAAAAAATCCAGTTGTCATCTCTCTACTTTAACTTGTCAACCTCTTTTTGCTGAAACAATGATTTTCTTTTATTTCCCCATCTCAATAACTAAAATAAAATTAATCTCCATACTTTTGGGGGTTTTGTGTTTTATGCTGCTTTCCATTCTTCTCTTATTCGTTGTTTTCACTTCTCTTCTTCTTGTCTTTAATTTTTTAGATTATAAGAACCACAGGGTTTCTCAGATTTTATCCATGGAGAGACCTGAATCAGATCAGACACTTACCTTGCCTCACTAAGCCAGAAAGAATGATGAGTAGCAGATGAGCACATATCTACCAAAATGAGACAGGAGATCAAATGTTTACTAAAATAATAATAATAATGCTTTTCAGCTGAATAGCATTAGATTTTGATGGACCTTTATTTTATTCATTTATTTATATGCAGTGCTGAGAATCAAACCCAGTGCCTCCACATGCTAGACAAGTGCTCTACCACTGATCCACAGAATAACGTTGTAAGGGCCACACAGCACACAGTTTTTATCAGAGAATTTTTTGTCATCATTACAAAGGCTTGAATTTCAAATTTTCATTAATAAGCTCCTCAGAATAATTGAGGTCCAAACTAGTCAGAGCCAACTTAAAAAAAGTAAATGTATGAACGCACATTGTGCATTGCGTTTGAATTTTAACTCGTTTCCATTTTATGCAATATATACAATTTCTTTCTGTCTTATTCACTCTCTTTCTCACTCTTTCTGGCTCTCACTCTCCACTGCCTCACACACTCTCTTTCTCTAACTCACACATAACACAAAAGAATCGTATGTAAAATATATAACTCCTTTATAAGCTGTTTTCCCATTGTGAGTGGTAATTCAATCTATTAAAATGTCTGAAATGCTTTCAGTATTAATGCAGTTTCTCCAGCTTGAGAATGATTCTTTCATATTCCTTTAATTTGTAGCAGTGACTTATATAAAGAAATGCTGATTTCAAAGAGTTCCTGGAATTCTTGGCTTCTATAAACATAGCTCACCCTTTGCTACAGCTCTATAGCATTTTTTAACCTCTAAAATATTTACAGGTGGGCATATCTCAAACGATTTTATGTGGATTGGAAGCAGAAAGGCACAAACATTCCTGTCTCTCTCCTGTTCTGGAGGAATCCTCTCCCTCTCCTTGGGCAGGCACATTACTCTAAGTGATAGGGTTCATGGCACCACACAGCATGCTTTCTTGGATCAATACCAGCTCTTCAATCCCAACATCTCTCAGAGTGTATTTTGATGAATAAATTACCAAACTAATGAGACACACTAAGAGGTTAAGGATTGATGAAGTACTTAATCTTTTTAATGAAGGACACAGCATGAAACACATTCCTCCAAATAGATAAAATAAACAATTGCCTAAAACCTAATTAGAATAAAAATATGGAGAAAGGTGCATAGTCTTAGAATTTGTGCACCAGACAATAACTTAGCATATTCTGCAACAATGGAAAAGCTTCCTGTCTAGTGCCCTTATTTATATTTGAATGAGGTGAGTCGCAGGAGTTCACCAGGAGAGAATAATGGTATTTTAATATGGAATTTTAATATAGCTTCTTGCCTTTTGGGTCCATGAAAATTGCTTCAAATATAGCTTTTGAGCTTTTTTAGAACTTGCTCAGCCTTGAAGAGACTTAGCAAATATTTTGGAAATCAGTATATACACTTTTTGAGGCATTATGAAATGTATTTAGCTTTTTAGATGGAAACTTTTCATATAATTTATGTCAATAAAATTTTAAAATTTTTATTGATTTTGAAAATTAAAAATAAGTTGTATATCTTTAATGAAAGGTATAGTGAAAACTGCTACTGGTGAATTGATTTTTATGACAAATCTATATTTAAAAATAGGATGTTAACAATAGGAATTAGGTAGCACAGTGAACCAAGTAATACACCTGAAGTAAAATAAAAAAAATATGACAAAATGAATAGGCATTTTAGAGAGCTGAATCTATAAGAGTCTAACATTTGACTTGGTGATGTACATATTTACTGGATGCTTCCTTTCAATGTTGTTAGAGTGTAACACACTAATTTCTGGGTATCATTATCGCTGATTAATTATATCATAATAGTGCTACACAATATGCATTTGGAGTAATGTCCTTTTAGTCTCTAATTTTTCGTATTGTCTTTTGAGTTGAATATTTGGAATGTATTACTAAGCGTATCTACTTCAGATATCACTATGGTATTTAATAAAGCACAATTGCATAATCCAATTTTCCTTTTCTCAAACTCTGAGATCTGTTGTGAATCCTTTTTAACAAAGGGCTGTGTCCAAACGGGGATATCTGAACACTAGGTTTTACTCTTTCCTGATAAAGAACATGTGAGATATACCATCCTCTTTTCTTTCCTTACATTTCAACTGTATAACATTTCCTTTTCAATTATTTTACTACCTGCATGTACTTTGGGCAAAAGAGAAACTTGGGCCCAATTTATTCTTCTGAATCTCAACCTCGTGGTAACTTTTTAAACCAAAGTAAGTGTGCATTAAGTGTTTGTGATCTAAATGAATTCAATGTCAACCTTTCCATTTTCTAAATCAGACAATAATTAGAATATATTTTCATTTGATCTATAAAAAAAAACCTTTAACTTGAACTTTTGACTTGATGACATTAAAAAATCTATAGTTTTCCAAAATACAGATATACTTTTTGTTCTGTGTAATATAAGAACCCGTGTTGTTTCCTTTTGAGTAAATAGATATTTTAAAAATATTTCAAACAATAGCTAAAACTACGGTGTTTTTCTAAAGCCATGAACTTTTTCTTTGCCAATAGGGAAAAAAAAAATCTAACAGAAAGAGGTAATTCTACTTTAATCTCTAAATCAATACATAATCATAGCGTGAAATTACTGAATTCCAATGGATTGATAGCTACTACTCCGTAGTGCATCAATGACTGCCAAGCTTTCCTGTGGAAACAACGAAGGAATAGGCCAGTGGGCTAGAAAAATGTTTTAAAAAGAGAGAAGAATAAAAAAAAGGCAATCAACCAGCTAAGTAATTCCACTGCATGAGAGAAAATGATGAGATATATTAAATTCAATCTTCAGGCATCATATTGCCAACTCTCAGAAAGTCAATATAACAAAGTAAACATTTTCTAATTTTTTGTGTGTATTTTTGTGTAGTTCAGTCCAGAAAATAAATTGGAGCAGAAAATAAAAGGAGTTATTTTTCTGTTTCCTCTAGTCATAGATGGTTATAAATTGGCCCTTGAGACAGACAGACATTTCCAATCATAGAATCAGATCTAAGTGACTCAGTGATTTTTTTCCTCCAAGAAGAATTTTTATTTGATTTTCCAGCCCAGTTTTTTTCCTTCTATGTGTATCAGACTGTTTAAATGTAGTGTCTTCCAAGCACACTACATTTAAATTCCTATTTCTAAAGAGTCATGTCAACAACCTACTTGAGCATTCATTAATTATTTGCATTTGTAAAATTCTTTGTGTTAAAAAAGCACTTAAGAAAAGCTTTTGCAGATACAGCCTTTTTTTTTTGTTCCCATAAAACAGTGATATATTCCTAGCAAAGGATACCATGTGCCAATCTCTTCTTTTAGCTTGGGAAGTGGTTAGTTAAAATTATCTAGGAAATACAATAGGTATTTGTTTCCTCATCTGGTCTTCCTTCGAATGGAAGCCATATTTGAGCTGTGCAGCAAAGCAGAGGGAGAAGCAGAGAAATTAGAGAAGCCAGCAAACAGATGGCTTAATTGTGTAGTCCACTCTATCTGTCACCCAGCCATGTGCTATTTTGGCAATCCAGGAAATGTTCTTTCCAGGAACAGCAGGAGTGGCTATCAAGGACAGCAAGTATGTTTTTATAGTAATACCATTGGCCAGTATCACTGAATACCATAATACAGACAAACCAGTAGCTAACAGCACGGACAGTGGTATTAACTACTTAACATCACAGGTATAATAATATTGTGTTGTTAATGCCATCTCTAGTGATATAGTTGCCTTCCTTTCTCACTGTATCCTAATAAAGTAGGACATCACAATAATCCTTGAGTGACTTTATAATCATTTTTAAACTCTAAGACCAACTTGTGAGGTTGTGGAGTGTTATTAAAACATTTACACATACAATCAATATTATTGGTTTTTTGTTTGTTTGTTTAAAAGTGTTTGGCAATGTTTATTTTTTTCCCTTGTATGATGAAAATTTATAATACCATATTTGGTCATATTTTAATAATATTAAAAATATTTGTGGTATAGTCCCCAGCTCTTACAGAATATTGGATGATAATCAGGTTGAAATGAAAGCTGTATGATTTTCAGTAATCAGATTAATAATAAGTAAAACCAAATGAATGTATTAAAAAAAGAGGAATATTATATCACTCGATAATCTATATTTAAAAGATTTGTAGTGTGTGCATGAAGAGATAAAGAAGTAAAAAGAAGGAGGGAGGCAATATATTATGGATAGTACTTTTACATTTCAGCTTTGAAAAATAATTTACAGCTTTGTAAAATACTTAATTTTACTCATTTATTTAAAAAAGTATATATATATATTATATATATATATATATTGTCTATGGATATTCATACATGATTAATATAAGAACCAGTCAAGTTCTGAAAGAAAGAAAAAAAGAAAAATATCTGTATTTGGTATAAAATGATCTATTAACTGTCATGTCTCTTTATTTGGCAAACATCTGCATTTATTTTCTTAGAAATATAAAGAACTTCATGTCTAGATGTTCACATAACCATCATGCAAAGGAGGACTATTATAATTAAAAACACAACTAATACATAGTAAATACCATAAAAGTAGGAGGAACATTTGGATTATTAATCCTTTTTAAATTTTGAAAATCATTTTCCAAATTTCTTTTTTTTCCAAGAAATGAACAATATATTTTTTAAAGTTGACTTAACCTTTTGTGTCTGCAGATTCCCCAAATGTGGATTCAACCAACTACAACTGGAAAATATTAGGAAAAAAAATTATATCTGTATTGAATATGGGCAGAGTTTATTCCTTGTCACTATTCCCTAAACAAGACAATATAGTAACCATTTACAAAGCATTTACATTATATTACATGTTGTAAGTTATATACAGATGATTTAAATATATAGGAGAATATTCCTAGTTTACATGAAAATATTACATCATTTTATTTTAGTTTTTAAATTTTTTATTTGTTCTAATTAGTGATACAGGATTGCAGAATACACTCTGATACATCATACACAAATGGAGCACAACTTCTTCTTCCAAATTCCTATTTCTAAAGAGTCATGTCAATAACCTACTTGAGCATTCATTAATTATTTGTATTTGTAAAATTCTTTGTGTTAAAAAAGCACTTAAGAAAAGCTTTTGCAGATACAGCCTTTTTTTTGTTCCCATAAAACAGTGAACAATCCAAAAACCTATCACTATTTTATTGAGAGAGAGAGAGCAGGGAATGGTTAATGAATTTAATATTCCACACAGAAACTTAGGAGGTAGGTTGAGGGTCACTACATGGAAGCCATCCTCAAGTCCACTGTATGTTAAACACCTTTACATAATTATGACCCAGATTCCTGAATTCTCTAACTAAAAGCTCTAACTTCCCTTCATTCTCCCAGTCACATTGAGCCTCTGTTCACAATCTTGGATTAGCTTTCTCAGCAGCAGGCCCTGATGCAAGAATTTAGGTACAAGTGATTTGTTAAGGAAGATCCCCAGGAGAAAGCCAACAATTGATTTTCCTAGAGTCCAGACACAGCTGGAGCCCTCAGGGAGCTCCTCAGGAGATGCCTTTGTCAAGACTGGAGGCCAGGGAAACTGCCTCTTCACTCCTCAGTCACTGCTGGGTTCCTAGCTAGGCAGCCATGGTCAGTTCATCCATTCTTATGTCTTTCCCTCAGGACAAAGTGCCTGAGAGTGGCAGGAACAAGAAGTATGCTGTAAAGTGCTCTGAGGGACAGACATGGTTGCCCTGAGACTAGCCAAGGGGTCTGAGGGTACTACGAATGTCTGCTACAGCCCCATTTTGCCTAAGCACAGAGGGTCCAGGTCTCCCTGAGTTACTTCTGTTAAATCCCAGCAAGGGTCTATCTCCTAGCAGTAGCTTGTTACCTGTTCCTTCCTTCTGACTTCTGAGAGACAGTCTGCCCCTGGGCCCTTGGATCATTTGGTGACCTGCTTCTCAGAGTGGTCAGCTATAAACCTAAGACTGGTCCCAGGCTTTTCTTTCTCTTTAATCACAATTAATACTGAAGGCAAAGCTGTGAATGGAGTGGACCTAATTCTGCCTTGATAACACAACTGACTTACAAGGCAGAAAAGGAGAACTGAAAGAGCTCCTAAGTGCTCTTGGTTCTGTTATTCATTAGAGTGAAAATCTCTTTGGTTGTTTATCTGTTCTGCCCCACCCCCCACACACACACATTCTTGAGATCTAACCTGCTCCCTGGCCTAAATAAATAAGAACACTCCTCTTAACTGGTGCATTAATAAACCCTATTTAAGGGACTATAAGAATATTTTTAAAGGGACATTATAATTCTCCAGGGAAAGGAAAGACCACCATAGTGTCTTACATACAAAAAAAGAAATCTTGACAGTCTCCAATTTCATTTATGTACCTGTAGTTGATCCATCTCTTCATACTGTCTAAATAGATCTGCAAATAGGGCCTTGTTTGACATACATACAACTAATTACTCACACAAAAGATGCAGGGCAGATATTAGACAGATCCTAGAAAACAGAAACTATTGTTGCTGCTGCTTCTTTTTTTAAATTCAGCATTGTTTTTTTCCTAGTCTACTATATATCATTCAATGCACTTACCACTTGTACATTATTTTTGAAAAGCTTTAGCAAGTTTATGTAATTTTCATCTATCACATAGTTACTATACGGCATTAAACCACAGACTGCTTTCTGAATTATACTACAAATATGATTTTTCATACAGTTTTAGTTTTATAAACAAAATATAGCATTTTTTTCAGGGTTTAGGAAACCATTTGCCACATTGTGTGGCCTCTCAGTGTGTTCAGAAAATGCTGCTGTGTTTGGATATTGTTCCTCATTATAAATCCTTCCTTTTTAAGGCAGTAAGGAGAACTTGCTTTAGAGTCTACCTGAGTGTTAAGCACAATAGTGCATGCCAAGTCCTAGAGCTCAGCTGTGAGAATTTATTAAGAAGGGAGCAATGTACGGAGGAAGGCATGGAACCTGTTCATGAGAGAGAGCATGGTGGGATTGTGGCTGACTTGTGTGGGTGATATTAGTAAAGATTCTGGCATTTGATTCTAAGCACTGATTGTATAAGCAGTAGACTCATCTCCAACTTGCTAACATGAGGATAAAATTCACACTGATCTGTTTCGGTGACTAAAAGATTAAATGAGATATTTCATTTATCATACTTAAGTGTTCTTAGCACAGAAGTAGTTCTCAGTATAAGTTAGAATTTATGAGACAGAAGAATGAGAGGAGAAGGAGGAGGATGAGAAGAGGGAGGAGTAGGAGCAGAGTAGATAAGGGTGATTATGATATTGTTTCTCTAAGATGCTTTAATGATCCCCCAGACATTTCATGATAGTGGTCAAACTCCAAAGCCCATGCCACAGTGGCCTACATAAATTTCACCTCTTCTCTTGACAAAACTTTTCTTTTTCCACATGGGAGACAGATAGATTCATACATAAGTTACATTCACCTACTTCCAGTTTGTGAATATATGACATTTGCAGAAGTTTCAGTGCCTTTACTCAGGGTATGCCTCATTTATCTAGATTGCCCTTTTCATGGCAATTTAAGTCACTTGTTCTTGAAATGGAAACATCTCTGAGAAGATTTTGATGATGTAATTTGAATTGGTGCTTGTCTCTCTTCTTTTAGGGTGATATGAATTTCTCAATCTCCGTGTTTAAAATCATTTGGACTTAAGGATTTGTCACTAACCCTTTTGAGAGTATGAAATGGATCTTATTGAAATGGCACCCCTCTGCCTTTAATCTCAGAAAGCCTCCATGAATTAAAAGAATTTTGTTGGAAACATTTGGTAGGATAAATAGGAGACTCTGAATCAAAAAAAAAAAAATCTACTGGTGAGAACATGTATTCTACCCAAGCCCTACAAGAACAATCTATTATTCATTTTTAAATGTGTGCAAATCTTTCCCTATTAAACACCATAGCAGAACTTATTCATTAACCTGTTCCCATGAGGCCACTGCAATTCCCCCTCCCTTACCAAATTTTCTTTATCCATGATGTCTGCTTTATCCCCCATGACTCTGCAATCCATTCCAACCTAGAATCACTACCACCTCCACTATACCTCCAGACACTTTTTAAACAAGGTCACCAATAATCTTTATGTCAGGAAATATAATGAGCCTGTTATGGTTTAGATGTTGTGTCCCCCAAAAGCTCACATGTTACACAATGCAAGAGGATTTGGAGGAGAAATGATTGGATAATAGCTTTAGTCTAATCAGTGAATTAAGCCCTGATGGGATTGCCTGAGTGGTAAGTGGAGGCAGGTGGGGTGTGTCTGGAAGAATTGGTTCATTGGGGGCGTGGCTATGGCGCATATATTTTGTATCTGGAGAGTGGACTCTCTCTCTGTCTACTTCTTGATCATGACTTGAGCTGGTTCCTTCTGCCACATACTTCCTCTGAGATGTTCTGCCTCACCTCAAGCTCTGAGGAATGGAGCCGGACCTCTATGGATGAAGACCTCTGAAAATGTGAGCCCCTAAATAAACTTCTAGAGTTGTTCTGGTTGGCTTCTTTCATCACAGCAGTGAAAAAGCTGACTAAAACAGAACAGCTTTGTTTCTTTACTTGCTAGATATTCTACCTACTTCAAAAAAGTTTGAAACAACTTTTTTTTAAGGCTTTAGAGACCATTTTCACATTGTGTGGCCCCCATGCTCTCCTGCTGTTCCCATCTCCTAATTTTAACCTTCTTCTCAGTCTCCTTTCCAGGCTCAATTTCTTCTATTGTCTTTAAATCTTAAATTTCTTCATGGCACCATTTAAGATCTGTATCTCTTCTTTCTGGATAGCCAGAATGATGTTTTCAACACTAAGTGCATCGATTTCTCTAATAAGAAGCCATATATTAGTGGTTGTCACTGGTAAAATATCAAAAAAAAATATATTCCAAAAGCACACCATGTGTAAATACTATATAAATATTATATAAACTCTGTATAATACTATAAAAATGCCAGAGACCAGACACATGCAAGAGGCCAAATGTCCTGATTTCCTAGAGAGAATTAGAATCTACCATTTGTTTAGGAAACAAAAGTGTAGAAATACTAAATATGTGAGCTTAAGACATAGAACATATATCTGATACCTGAAACACAGCCTGTAACCTGTAAGTATTCAAGAAATGCTTTCTGGGTGACCAAATTAATACATTTAACCTTTAATTATATATATATTTTTCTTTTTCTTTATTTGGTGAAAAAAATATACATTAAGAATGGGCAGGCTGGGGTTGTGGCTCAGTGGTAGAGTGATTGCCTAGCACATGTGAGGCACAGGGTTGAATTCTAAGCACCACCTAAAAATTAACACATAAAATAAAGGCATTCTGTCCATTTATTAGAAAGAAAAAAAAAGAATTGGCTAGCTGGAGCAGTTTGTATGATCAAATGATTATTTGGTAACATCCAAAGCATTCATAATCAGGAGGCAGTTGAATATATGCCTTCTCTCAATCAGACTTGATCAGGGATTGACCTTGACCATATCAGTTTCACAGAGCTTCTTCCCAGCACAGTTGATCTGGTCTTTTCCAGTCTTCACAAGGAACATCAGTTTGCCACTGTTTTCTGTATTTCTCATGACAGGGTCAGTAGTCAGGGAACACTTGATAAAAGTACAGTGGTCAAGTCTGTTTCTCCTAATGGTATTTCTCATTTTCATTGTGGCCTCTGGAGACACAATGTCTTAGACTACCAGAAAGTGGGTGAAATATATGGACTTACTCTCCCCCTGCTTCCAGGGCTGTATATGCTTTTTAGCACAGCTGCCTTCTTGGTCTTCAAAACATTTGCTTTCGTTTTTGCTTTGGGAGAGGCAAGAGTTTCCTTCTTCCCTTTCAGCACCATCTTGCTTCTGGTGATGACTTTGAAAAGTTCAGTATTATTCATTTTGTTCATGATGACAGAGGGTATTCCTCAATGAAATGTTTGGGTATGTTTACTGGATGAATTAATGTTCACTGTGAAAAAATTAAAGAACGAGTAAATTTAAAAACTAGCTGTTGTATTCTGAATATTAAATTACATTATGGTGGGGCAAAAATATTACTAGACAGAGGAAATATATATCCTTCAAATTGTTCAAGATTTCTAGTTAAAAAGGAGGATAGTGAAAATAAGTTCATGTTTGCATCTCAAAACCTCACATATGTTATAATAAGATTACACAAATTAATATTGGTATATCTGTTAAGAGGTTGGAAAACAAATAATATGTAAGAGTCCCAGAGAGATAGTGTATCCTCTTAAGAAGGTCCATTGTATTATGTAGTGGTGAAACTTGAGACTCATGTGACATTTTCAAGATACAGTTTGGTTCTTCTACTGTTAAAATTTTGCCAATAAAACCTTTACCAATCTCTTGAACAATAGAAAAGATAGCGCATTTAGGAACTGAAGAGTTAATGACATTATCCAAGTATCCTAAGTGATCAGTTCAAATCATCCCTAGAAGTACATTTCTTGCATCATCAAATGGACTTCATATTCTAAAGAAGAGTTTTAGAAATATGACTCCTGATCATCAAGGCTGATTAGTGTAAGAAAGTTAACATAAACTTATATTACAGGAGACTCATATATAAAACATACTAATTAGTAGTCTTACATTGGAGATTAATCACTTTCCTAACTATAAACTTTTCCTTTACTACACAGACCTTCTCATTGTTACAGAATGGGAAAACTTGAAACTGCAACTATAGAGTAATTTGTTATGGCTGAAATCAGAACAAGGGAAGTAGAAGGTTTAGGAATATTCTTTTTATATCTTTTATGAATTAACCAGTAGCATAACAAAGAATATGTCTCCAGAAATAGAAAATGTTTTAAAATCAGATGTGTTGGAAAAGTTAGAAGTATATTTAATAAATGATGCTCTGTGTGTGCATGTGGCATGTGTTTGTGTGTGTGTGTGTGTATATATATATATATATATATTTCAGTTTCACAGATGTTCAAAATAGGAATGAGCTTAAATTATATGCACTGGTTATAGCCTTGTAATTGACTTAAGAATTCATATTTTAATTGGGTTAAAGTTTATTCCTAGAAAATTTTAAATTATCAAACTAAGCAGAGAGTTCATGGAGGTATCTGATACCTTGAGGGAAAAAAAACTCTCAGGGAGCAGTAGATACTTTCATTCTAATCATTTTAAGGCAAAGCTTCAAACTTATATAGTTTTTTGTTTTCTGATGGTTACATCAGTTCCACTTATAACACCAATTGTCCTTCCTTGTTTATATAAACAACTTGCCTGAAAACCTTATTCCTGATTCATTCATTGAGCTGATCCATAGGTATCATACACTGGTTATCCAACTTTTGCATATATCAAAATTATCCAGAATATGTAGTAAAATTTCACATTACTGGGATAAGCCCTGCTTTTTCTCATCCTCATGATCTGACAGATGTTGGCCAGGCACAGAAGCTCACAACTCAGGAGGTTGAAGGAGGAGGATCACAAGTTTGAGGACAGCCTCAGCAACAACTTGGAAATACCCTCAACAACCTAGAGGGGCCTGTCTGAAAAAACAGTGAGACCCGGGAGCAGAGGGATGTAGCTCAGTATGGATCAGACACCAGGCTTTGTGAAAGACTCTCATACACTGATTTCATGACATCAGCCAATGTCCATCAGTCGCATTACCCTTTGATGTTGGCTGGGCTGGTGTCTGTTCTCATCCAAATGTCAAAATGAGTTATCCTAGAACTCCTAATCTGGTCTAGATGTCAAATGGTATAATCGGTGGTGTGTGTGTATCCAGCACATGTTCAAATGGAAAGACATCTATTCTCATCAGTGGTTGCTAAAGTACTGTTTAGCATTCAAAAATTATTCCTGCTACAGCAGTTCTTGATCCATCTATTTCCTAAAGAAGAATCCTTTCTTCAGTTATTTTTTTTTCTTTCTCTGGAGAAATATATCTGCTCAAATTTCTCAAAGAAACAAGGCATACTTTTTGCAAGTCAATAAAGCCTTGAAAGACTTGAAGTCTTTACTGGAAGACTTGGAAATAGAGAAAGACTCAGCCTTTCCTTGTTTTCTTTGTATGTAGGATTGACCTAGTCACACATCTGTAGTCAAGATTTCACATTTTAAATCACCCAGTTCCTTCTAAAAGTGTCATAAGTATTCTTAGGCCCAATATTTAAATCTTGAAACTTTCTCTACAATTAATAAGGTTTGCATACAGAAAAGAAAAAAAACAATCACTGAATTTAGAATTTTAAAAGAAATTTTCTATCAAGGGATTGTTAAAAAACCAAGATATAGGATCAGAAGAGGCAGAATGTTTTTTTCTTTTTTTGCATTACAGATTTTAAATAAGTAGTTTAACATTCTACATTCAGTCATTTTAAATAAAACGTTTAACATTCTATATTCAATACATGCTAAGTATACTTTCTAGCATGGTAAGATGGTAAGAATGATGGTTGGTGATGGTGATGAGCAATGAAGAATACAGGGACCATGGAGATCCAATCCATCTCAATGAGTGAGTTCTTTCCCCCTGTTCACATGTGCCAATGATGGATGTTCCTTGCATATGATACAATGCCTCCAGCTGGAACTTGCATCATGATTTTAATGAGGGAGGTGCATATCTTGGCTACTCGTCTGTTTAACATTAACTTCTAACAAAAGCATGTTAAGCACAAGTGATTAATTGTTTTTATAGATATGCTTTCTCTCTGTGTTTGGAAAAGTACATTTGAACCACAAATTATATGTATTTAACCTGATTTCAACAATCTAGAGTGCTTTATTTTATAATATCTACTATTTAACACATACTCCTTCTCTCTTTCCTTACCCTTTAAACTTTTGCCTTTAATTCAAATTATTACTATAACCTCTTCCATCTGCTAACTTGAAGTAATTAATTTTATGATATACTTGGAAGTAGTTGCATATCCAAACACTAATGAATCTTGTGTTTATCTCTTTATATTTTGTTGTTAAAAATTCTATCTAATTAATAAGGGGCACACTGTTGCCACATGTACCAAGCCTTCATTTATTTGTGCATTTGTTTCCTGTGGGGGCATATAACATTTTGAAGAGAGAGAGAACTAGGGTGGAGGAGTGGCAAAAGGAAAAAAAAACCTACATATTTTTTTGTGTGCTTTAAAAATAAAATAATTAATAGTGAAAAAGAGATAAACATAAAACAACTTTTTTTTCTCCCCTAGAAAAGCTGTTTTTGGAATTTGCTTTCTTCTCTCATCTTCTATTATATAGCAATTCCTTGGGGGCACTGTAGTTTGTCTCTGCTCATTGGTTTGAAAGCAAATCTTGAGCTCTTCCATCAGTGTGCTGTACTCTGTTTTCCTATATTCATCATCATAATTTTGATGTCTGGATATCGAAATTGTTTCAGGGCATAACTGGATAGGTCGTACAATCTCCCTGAAGGTGGTGTTATTCTGATGTGGCTGATGGTAAATCTGAACTCACCAACAAGGGTATCCATGCAGAGCAGTAAGCAATGACTTTAATAAAGATTCTAAATGTTCTTCTGATTAAACTGCTTTCCAAAATCCTTTGATTTTATGAAGTCAGATTGGGTGCTTTTGTTTCTCTTTTGTTGTTTCATTTCCCCAGACTGATTTCTCTTAAAAGCTAAAGCTAAAACTAAGACAAAAATTACTGCTATTTGCCTATAAATCACTTTTTGTTTTGCATGTGAAGCACATACTGTAACTGTTGCTTATAGTAGAAAAAAAGAAAATAAATGAGTCCTTGATTTTTCTTGTTACTAACATTTTCTTTTAACCTATAGACAGGGTGCTGAATAAAACGCTAATTATATTGATAAAATTTGAAATTTATCAATTCAAATTGATAAAATTGAATGAATGAATGTTGGCTCATAGCTGAATGAATGAGTGGTGGTTGATTGGAGGCTGTCACCTTAAATAATGGTCTCTCATTTCACAAATGCTGCAGTCACCTTGTACACTTTTAATTCAAAATTTTGGAATTGTTTTTTAAAAATAGGTTATTTTTATGCTTTCATTTTTTCACTTCCTTGCATTATCTTCCTACTATCTCTTTCTTTACCTTCCCTCTCTCTCATACTTTTCTTCTGATTACTTCCTGGTTGGACTCCTAGAGGTAAAAGCCACAAAAATATAGCTGTTTCTTTTATTCTGGGTCCCACTGGAGTTTTTAATTCTCACACTTGTCCAGATTGAACCTTCAGCAACTCATCAATTACAGTTTAATCTGCCTACCCCAACAGTGGTTCCAACAAAAATTTTTGCTTCTTGGTTTTTATTCCAGCAAGGTGTGTATTTTTGTATTTGCCTGTATTTACTCTGATTGTTGGGGCATTGCATTTACCCTCTGACCTTAGTTCTCATTTGTATCTAGGAAAACTTATCAATTTTTAGTTTGCACAGCCCTTTTCTTATTACAAAGCCAGAAGTGATGACTGTTAAGCTTTTTTCATGCTAGACCAGATATCAGAAGTCTCTTTGAGTACCTTTGAATGTAAAGGAAATTTAGAGCTTTGCAGAGAGTCTGGTACATTATAAGTCTTCTCTCGTTTTTAGTTGTCAATGTTACTATAGTTAATGCATCATATCCTATTATTTTGAAAACTATATTTTTAGATTTCAACAATTCTGAAATTATGATATGGTATCTTACATTTACTTGTATTTAATTCATTTTGCTTCTGACACTGACTCCACCAAAAGAGAAGCTAAGAGACTATTGATAGAGTGAGATCTAGGTATTTGCCCCCTCCTTATGTTATACCTCCAAGATTCAGTCTATGCAGTGCCATTCCACTGAGGCCTCCCTATAAAGTACAGCCTGTAACAATACTAAACCAAGTTTTACACAAGGCAGGTTCACTGGAAGCCCACCAAGATATGTCTGAGCCCTGTGTTAATCAGCTTTTCCTTATTGTAGCAAATACTTGAGATAATCAAAGATAATCAATGGTTTGAGAAGTTTCTGTATAGGATCAGTTGGCCCTCATGGCTTTGGGCCTATGGTAAAGCAGCATATCATGTGGGGAGAGCATGTGGAATTCATGTTGATCTCCTAGTGAAGAAATAAAGAGAGAGCAGAAGAGGAAAAGACCAGGGTCCCCAAATCCCCTGCAAGCGATGCCCTCAATGATCTAAAAATTCCCACAAGGCCTCACTCTAAAAATTTTCCTCACTTCCTGGTTGCAGCAGGCTGGGGATCAAGCCTTTAACACATGAGCCTTTGGGAAACATTTAATATTATAGTAGACCAAAACTTATTTTTGATATTTCTAAACTGTGATGGCACAACCATCTAGAACTTTCTCTTCTATTTCTCTTTGCATCTCTTTCTCTTTCTCTGAAGTTTAACAGAAGATAGGGAAATCTTCTAGGCCAGAGAATGTTTTTAAGAAGCCTTTCTAATAAATGCAAACATTAAAAATAAATGATAAAAAATTTTCATAGTTTAATGGGCAGCATTATTTCTTGCATATATGTGTGTGTGTGTGTATATATATATATACACATATATAAAAATATTAGACAATTGGCAGCAAATTATATTTGATCAAATTATCCAGTGGTACGCTGAAGACAGCTCTTACTGATCTGTGAAGAAGATCATGTGTGTCTCTTCCCTCCTGTGTGTCCAGTGATGTGAATTCATAACTTGAATTTAGTCATGGAGGAAGTATTAAGTCTACATTTGCCGCAGTCTGGCTGGGCACAAAATAACTGAGCCACCACACAAATTTGTAGATTCAAACAGCAACTCTTTATTGCCGAACTCTCACTGACACTCTACCCACACTTCCCGTGAACACACTGCCTCCATCCAGCTCTGTGCACCAATTCTCAGAATACCCCACCCCCCACCCCCCACCCCCCACCCCCCAACTCAACGGGAACTCCAAAGGAGTGGGCTACTAAGGTAGCAGAACATGCCCTAATCCCAGCAGGATCCACCCTAAACCCGGAGCCACTTTAATCCCTGATCAGGGTCACCTTTCAACCCAAAATGCCATGCGTTATTCCTACTTGGCTATGGCTCTCAGCATACATTAAGATGCAAACATTAGAAATTAGCATGCCAGCCCCAACAGCCAGTTGTAAAACTGTTATCAGAACACTACTGATTTTATCTCTGAGTTACCAACTTCACTCTGGAAAAACTTTATATGCATATGATTGATCTCATAAGATACCAACATGTGAAGTTAAAACATTTTAAAAATGTGCACATATCACCATTTATTTAGATGAGCCAGCTATATTCTGAGAATCTATGCTAATTCTCAGCATAAAGGTTTATACAAAATAAAAAATTATATTCAAGTTCATAATAAAGATATAACTCCAACAATTTTTTCCTCTTCCTTTGAAAAGCATTGAGTTTAAAAGTTTTTAAGCAATGTTTTTTAATAGCAAATCAGAGTTAGATTTGTCCATTGTTATAAAGAAGATTGATAAAGACTTTCTAGAACTTCCAAATTTATAGCAACTGAAGATTCTTAGACTTTTTAAAAAGGTGTTCCAGATTTAGCTGGTAGTTAAAAGATTTTCTTTTTTTCAGAAAGAAACTTTGTAAAGTTGAAATTTTTTTACAAAGAGCAGAAACTCCTTTAGCTAATATTATTCTCTTTGACTATTATTAAACCGTGACCTTAGAAAGACCAGTTTCTTTTCCTTTTGAGATATAGCAATGAAGAAGCAATGCTTTGTTTATGGTATAAAAGAAACAATGTCCTTTAGAGAACAGTAGGTGAGGATCCATAATTGTCTGTAGAAATCCAGTACAAATGAGTTATTAGTATGAAGCTTTTATTATGGTTCTTATACCTTTAACTGAAAAGGCAGTAGAAATTAAACAATAAAATAAAGTTAGATACCTAAATCACTTCTAAGTCTACACACCACTTTAAAACTTTTGTGTAGGTCAAATGGAAAAAGTTATCAACCATTGTTTTTACATCTCTAAGTTCTTATTGTTTATTTATTTTCAGTTATTTTCATATGATATATTCCCTTTGCTTAGGACAATATCCTATTATGATAGGAACTCAGTATATTTGAAAATATGTGTGTATGTCATATATATAAATATATATATTTATATATATATATATATATATAAATATATTGAAAAGGTAAAGTTTCTAAGCTGCAAGGCCTGAGTTAAAAAGTGAAGGACCAGGTATTGTTAAGTTCCTCTGCCACACCCAGAACCTGAAATTCCTGAGGCAGTTAATACAATGCCCTACTGGCCATTTAGCCTAGGGCCCTGTGCAGCTTGTCACTTAGGCATACAGGGCCCGAACCAATCAGTTTGAATGTGTACCCTGCTTAGGAGTGACCAATCACCCCCGCCCGACCTGCTCCCGCCAATGAATGTGCTAATCCTGTATGAGAGTTGTTGTTCAATTTCCCCGTGCCTCATGCTGATTTGTTCAGATGTATACAAAGCCCCCACCCTCCCCAAAAAGTGTACTTAAGCACTGCTTAGCCTCTGCTCTGGGCTCTGGGCTGCTCTCGCTTCTTGAGTGAGCCTAGAGCCTCAGCACGCTGAATTGGATCCTCAATAAATCCCCTTCTGCAATTGCATGAGTCAGTCTCTTGGTGGTCTCTTCCTCCGACTTTTCACCGGACCCTTACAATATGTGTGTGTGTGTGTGTGTGTGTGTGTGTGTGTGTATAAATGAATTGCTGACAACATTCAAATGAATCTATGATAAGAAAAAAAAGAAATGAGTTTTTATAAATTATTAAGGACCTTTACTCTGGGCTAAATGAATTCTGTCCTTAATCACGTTCAACTTTGACTTTGCTTTCTTTCACTACAAGTCTTTTCCAATTTGTTTCTTGAATCTTTTTCCTATTCCTTTTGCTGTTTTATTCACTACTTCTTCAATTACCTTTTTTATTCATGTCACATCTTTGTAAGATTTGCTGAATCATACAGGCACATGAAATATTGACCCTGATTCCTTACTTTCTTTCATATTAAAATGTATTTCCTCAGTACAGGTCACAAAAATGATTGGTGACTAGATGCTGTTGTGCAGTTACATTTCTATGCATCAAATGATAAATACAGAGCAGACTGCTGGGAAGCAAGAAAACATTAAAACCATTGAAATGGAAAATCATACTGAACTGTCTGAAATGCTACTCTGACTTTATCAATGATAAACAATAAATTAAACTTTATTTTCTCAAAATGGCTTGTCAATATTTTATAATGTAAATAGCATCCCATATTGTATACATGGATATTTAGTAATATATACATGGATATTTATTGAATAGCTAACAATTAAATTTTTTTCCTCATGCTAGGGATTAAACACAGGGCCTAATACATACTAGACAAGCATTCTTCAACTTAGCTGCCCCCTCAGCAATTTTTTTTTACTTTCATTGTGACAGGGTCTCACTAAGTTGCCCAACTGGTCTCAAACTTCTGATCCTCCTGTCTCAGCCTCCCAAGTAGCTGGGATGACATGACAGGTGTATGACAATTTGACAAGCTACTTTCTTATTGTTTTAAGAGTGTATTTTCTTAATCTGAAAACCTAATCTATACTTGTAGAAAGGCTTGATTCAGTTTTACTTATCTGTTGTTGTAAGGTTATTATTTTTTTCACATTTTATTTATGTATTAATTCATTTTTTTGGTATTGAGGATTGACTCTAGGGCCTTCAGCATATTAAGCATGAACTCTCCCACTAATCATAACCTGAGCCCCCATTATTTTATATTTTTAGATAAATAAAGAGTAATTATTACACATGTGGCATAGATAGTCACAAACCATATAATGATGTCATGCATAACCATTTTTGAGTCAACAAAGGATGGCATGTATGAGGATGGACCCATAAGATTATAATACAGCTGTAAAATTCTCATCACAGATACTTTTAGTGTACTGTTCCTATAGTTAGATATTTTCAGATATAAAAATATTTACCACTATGTTACAACTGTCTACAGTATTCTTTATAGTAACATGCTATACAGATTTATGGCCTAGGAGAAGTAGATTGTACCATACAGTCTAGGGGCACAGAAGGCTATATTTTGTGATGGTCATACAATAAAAAATATGCCTAAGAATGCATTTCTGAGAAAGTATCCCTGTCACAATGTGACACAAAATTGTATTAGGAATAAATACTCCAATTTAAATTGGAATATAGTAGGATAATTATCTTTTAATGAGTAAGATTAAATATTTATGTAAAAAATAGAAAGTTCAATATAATTAATAATATCAACCCTAATAAATTATATTAATTTGTTTATAAAATATTAAATATTTAAACACATAACACATATCAAGTGATAACATTTTGTCTGTAGGTTGCAGTATGGAAATGTTTATTAATTCAGAAGACAAGTAGAACTAAGATTTAAGTGAAATTAATTGCATACTAATAATGGACATATCAGATTTAAACTTCAAAGTCCATCTTGCCTTCTGGTTTGAGATTATGGAAGCATCAAACATAGAGAAATGAAGGAAAATATCTGCTGTTCATCTGGCTGCATGTCCTAGAGGAATACTCTAAGCTTGTAGATCCTTGTCTAATTAGGAAATTCTGCACTTGAGTGGGTGCTGTAAGGTGATTTTTAATGTAAGAATTGAACTTATGTAATCCTGCTTCTATTTTATTAAACTATCTTAACCTAGGAAACTTCTGATCAGTTTATGATTATTTTAAAAAATATTCATTCTAAATGTGTGGCAATTACCTATGGAAAATATTAATCTTGAAGTTAATCTCCAGAGAGGAGTCATCAGGAGCCTTTGAAGGACACACACACACACATGCATGCAAGTGCACACTCATACACATACACACACACACACACACACATACACATTTAAATTTCTAACTCTTCATTTAGAAAGTCTTGGAAGACTGGTATTTGAAAAAATGAGAAGACTCTGGCTAGCAGAAACAAACAATAATGATCATAATGTAATACTTACTTATGATCTGGTCAATCAGGTCATTCATGGTGCCAATTTTGAACCTTTATTTCTTTAGGGTTGAGAATAGTGTTACTCATCTCTCAATAAAATGAATAAAAAAAACAGAAATTAAAGATAGTACAACTTAATGTTTACTGCTTAGTAATGTTTACTGGTTAGTATCTTCATTTGCAAAATATTTCTCATATAATTAAATATCACATATTTGATATTCATATACTCTTTAAATGTTTTTAGATTTTAAAATTCTATTAACTTTAATATATATCTTTCCCTTTTCATTAGCCAGTCTTTTACAAGAAATGTGCAGAAGAAGATCACATGTGCCCCAGAAGGCTGACTTTAGTTTGGTGAAGGTAACAAACAAACAACAAAATGTGTCTTGAAGCTCTTGAGTTATAATTTAGCAGTGAGGATGAAGGGTCCTTTGTTTTCATTTAACCACCTGAAATCAGCAATCATATTATTAAAAGAGGCAGGCAGGTGATTTTTGTTCAGATTAAAAGAAAAAAAATATCTTTCAATTCTAAAGATAAAATCAATCAGAGGGATAATATTCTGAACTGAATATATAATTAATATGATTTAAAAATTAACACAAATTTCGCTCAAGATTTGCAGTGTGCCTTCACACAAATAAGAAGAGGAATTTGTTTTTATTAATCTGGACATATCTAACACTAGAGACAGTGATCTTTCTGTTTCTCAACAGCCGCTGTGTATCCTGCCACTAAACATGGGTTTCAAGTTTTCAAAATGAATTATTTTTGTGTAACTATGTCAGAAATACGTGGACTCTATAAAGTTTAAATAATTATTGAATGTGGCAAGATATTGAGTTAAATCAAGTTTGATTAATAAGACCTTGAACATAATATATATAACAACCCTGGAACATTCCTTTTGTCTGAGTTAATGATTATTAATATCATTCAACCTGTGATAGAAAATGAAAAATAAATGCATCATAAATATCAGTTACTATAATGAATACAAAACAAAAAATATTAGAACATAGAGTAGACAAAGTATATGAGTCAAAAAAAATCCCATTTGAAGTCCAAGTCATTTTCCCTACTAGTTGAACTTAGGACTCCTTCTTTTTTCAAAAGAGTACTTTCTTCATCTGTGAAATAGGATAATATTGCCATGTGTTCAGTATGTTGAACCTTACAGAAATGATTTGGCTTGTGAATTACTCAGAAAAACTAGCTTTTATAGTTTTCAAGATATAACATTTCAAAGAATTAAAGTATCATAGCATAGTTACAACTTTTCAAAGGTGTTATTTTCTATTTAATTCCATAAGCTAGTGAAAAACTTATCTTGTTATTGGAGGGATATAAATAAAAGTTAATTTAGACTTTTAAAATGTATCTCTTAGGGGTTGGAGTTTTAGCTCTGTGGTATAGCACTTGCCTAGCACATGTGAGGTACTGGGCTCCACATAAAAATAAATAAATAAATAACACCACATAAAAATACATGAATAAATAACAACTAACATTTTTTTAAAAAATGTATCTTAGAATTACAGAATATGTGCATTTGTGCATACACACATAGAAATTCCTATTTGTCTGATATGTTATTATTATTAAAGTAACTCAAGAAATAATACAATTTTGTAATAATTTCATTATGTTCTTTTTTTTAATGTGGTATTGGGGATTAGAACCAAGGGCCTCTTGTATGCAAGGCATGCACTTTACCAACTAAACTATATCCCAGCCCTCATGATGTACTTTTAATAGATTTACAAATTATTCCTAATGAAAAAATGTTTAGTATCTCTAAAGTAGATTTTCAAACCTATGCCATATTCACTTCTGAATCAAATCACAAAATAACCCTTCCGAACATTTTTGGTATTCATTATTTTTTCATACTTTCTTTGATTTACTTGGGAAAAATAACTGTATTTTTCATCATTAATTTAATATCACAATATGATAGATCTTACTGCTCCATCTTCATTTTAAAATACCAAATTTAGAAAAGGATCTGTGTCTGTACTCTGTTGTGTTTTCGTACGTTATTTTTCTGTTTAATTTTGTTACAAATCTATTGAATCTGGTTCACAGATGCATTTTATTTGGTTAGAACAACTGGTATTTGTCTCCATGTTCATGTTTTTGCCTATAAATGTACAAATAAACAATCAAGGGAATGAATATCTTTTTGTTGGGGTGTGCATTGTCCAGTTCACCATAGGCTCTGCCCCTCTCCAGTGCCTCACTCTGAGCAGTTTCACATTCCATGTGCCAGGAAGATGGATGAGTTGTGACTCCATCTCTAGAGGTCTCCAGATTGACAGAGCCCTGTAATAAATCATGACCATTGCCTGGTTGAGACACAGTCGTTTTAGTGTCCTCCAACACTTTTTCTCTGCTTATTTTTGTTGTTGAACTTATTGCTTAAATATATGACAATTATTTATTTTTAAAACCATGCAAACTAAATTGATAGACCAATAGAGATCGTAGTGTTCTATGTAACAGATGGCTAAATCTATGTAAAATATTCAGAAAATTTTTATTCTGATGACATTACATTTATCAGATATAAAAAGCAAAACAGATAACTTTTGCTATGAAAGCACTTTCAGAGAAGAAACTGAGATATTTTCACTTTTTTATGTGTATCTAATGTAAAAATGAAGAACTGAGTTTTGCTAATTTCAAACTACAATTTTACATACATCTGCCCTTGGTGTATACACTATCATTATTGTTTCCATAAAAGGGCAGGTTCAATCAATTCTAATTTTTGCAAAATGACAAGCAGACAGCATTTGTCATTGCCAAGACTAATGTGGGCTTGTACTTGGCCCTTTTCCAAGAACAGCTCTTCTAAGGGTCAGCAGACATTTAAAATTTATTTTTGAATTTTGTGCTTCTCTTAGTAATTACAATACATGATGTTTTATCTTTAGAGTTCTAAGTTTCTAAGGAAAGAATATAACATGTATATCTATCTATTCACATACATACATATGTAAATATAAAAAATGCATCTATGTGCAATAGTTATATAATTATATTCATGTTTATGTGCATGGACATGTATATTCACATGTTAATGTATATGTATATATACATATCCCTACATCCCTTTTGTATTAGATGGATTTAGGCATTACATCTAATAACACTGTAAGAGCATAATGATTTGTTTGAAAAGACTGGGCTGATGGATTGCAGGAATCAGCACTGAATCAGAAAAGAGATCAAAGGAATTGAAAAAGATGCTGACAGTGGAATTTGGAACAAATGAAGACAAGACAGTCTAACTTTTGTGAAGTTTGGTCAATACAGAAGGAAACATTAATTATGTCTGTCTGAGATGGAAAAACAGGGATTGTACCTGGCATCAGAATCTATGTGGTTGTCATTTATGTCCTTCTACACAAAAAGATTCAAAAATTTAGTACAAGGTAAATAAGTGTAAAACTTAGGTTTCAGGTAAAACTTTTTTCTTCCAAGAAAATCTCTAGCAAACATGCTGTGTTTTAGTTCTCATCAGAAGTTATGGAAATTGTACAGAAAGCTTGGGGATTTATGGAGTGCTTGATACTGGGTGCTCTGATGGAGTAGGAGGTTAAGCATGCATTTAAAACAGGTTGGGAGAAAACACCCGGAAATGGAAGAGGCAAGCTCCCCGAGATTGGGGAGCAAACAGCCAGGTCCCAAGGACTCTATGCCCAAAACTTGACAAAGAAATTCTCCCTGGACAGCTGAAGGACAGAAAAGGAAAGCCAAGACATCTAAACAAAAAACATGTATTAGGGCTGTTCCTTCTTTAAAAAAAATATTGTTTTTTTTTTTAAAAAAATAGATGACAGTGGAATGTATTACAATTCTTATTACACTTATACAGCATAATTTTTCATATCTCTGGTTGTATATAAAGTATGTTGACACTAATTTGTGTCTTCATAGTGTACTTTGGATAATTATATCTATCACATTTCACTATCCTTGTTAATCCTCTGCCCCCTCCCTTTCCCTCCCACCCCTCTGTCCTATCTAGAGTTCATCTATTCCTCCCATGTTCCCCTACCCCACCCCACTATGAGTCAACCTCCTTATATCAGAGAAAAAATTTGGTATTTGTTTTTTTGGGATTGGCTAACTTCACTTAGCATTATCTTCTCCAATGCCATGCATTTCCCTGCTAATGCCATGATTTTATTCTCTTTAAAATTCCATTGTGTGTATATTCCACATTTTTTTTTATCTATTCATCTATTGAAGGGCATTTGGGTTGCTTCCACAGTTTAGCTATTGTGAATTGGGCTGCTATAAACATTGATGTGGCTGTATCCCTGTAGTATGCTGCTTTTAAGTCCTTTGGGTATAGACCCAGGAGAGGGATAGCTGGGTCAAATGGTGGTTCGATTCTCAGTTTTCAAAGGAATATTCATGTTGTTTTCCATCTTGGCTGCACCAATTTGCAGTCCCACCAGCAATGTATGAGTGTACCTTTTTGCCCACATCCTTGCCAACACTTATTGTTGTTTGTCTTCATAATAGCTGCCATTCTGACTGGAGTGAGATGATATCTTAGAGTAGTTTTGATTTTCATTCCTTCTTATAATCAAGAATAGTTCAGAATCTTGAGTTCCAACTGGCCTCATGTAGGGTTTTGACTGAAGTACAGGTATTGGAGAGATGGAAATAAAAAACTAATATTTATGGCTAAGAATTAGTATTTAAATAATCAAGTTTAAATGAGCCATAGTTCAGATTAGTAAGTGAATAATTTTAAACGTATAAGTATCATTCTTTTATACAATTGCAGTAATAATTCCAATTTATAAAATAGGTATGCTTAAAATGTACATGCATATAATTATTGTTTTAATAAATTGTGTTGGTTTTAGCTGCATAAGGAAATTCGCTTAATATATATATGTGTATATATGTATCAAAAGATATTATCAGAAACGTGAACTTTGTTCTTCGGTGTATATCTTATATTTTTATAGTGATTTACATTTATAACATGTGTATTTATTTTCTCATCTCATTTGAATCTCATAACTCTGCAAGTTACACAGAAGCAGTATAGTTAGTTATATTTTATGGAAGTGGTAGAGATTAAGAAAAAGAAATATTCCCAACATCACACAGCTTTCAAAAATCAATTCTCAAGTCTGGGGCTGTAGCTCAGGGGTAGAGTGCTTACCTAGCCATGTAGGACACTGCGTTCAATCTGTATCACCACATAAAACTAAATAAACAAAATAAAAGTATGTCCATCTACAACTAAAATATGTTTAAAAATCAATTCTGGACCTTGGGACATCCTTGTATTTTTTTTTCTCTCATTCTTCTTTTTCTGTTTCTGCACAGGATGTTGCCTCTTTGTTTTGAAAAATGCATTCCTTCTTCCTAAGAGTTTCAGCGCAAGGGTGGAGTCTAATTAGTGAGAGAAGGTTGCCTTCTCCTTGGTCACATCAGCAATAGTTTAGCCCATTCCCTCAGCATGCAGCACAGCAGCTCAGAGCTGGAGAATATGGCTTCCCTTCCTTACACCTGGCTCCTCTCTCTGCATCCCTTGTTACTTGTGCTCAGTTTTCACTCTGAGCCTCTGATTCTGTGCCCAGGAGACCCCTCCCATTACTGTGTGATCCTTATTTATAGAGCTTAAACTGTAAGTCATAGAGCAGCCTATGTAGTAGCCCATGAGTACAAGGCATGCTGGAAATTTCCTCTTCTTATTCCAAGTCTCTTGTTACCACCGAGATTCTGTTTTGCTGCCACTCTGGAAGAACATAACTGAAAGGGCACTTGCAATATTGAGGATAGCCTGTTACTACACCTTGGTTTTAGATGGTGCATAGTTCCTCATTGCTGCAGTGATCTGTTTGTCTTATAAATGATTTCAATGTTCAAGGCATGTATCTCAGTATAACTCTGTGGCTTAAAAGATTTTAGTCACCAGAAAAATGAGACACCTATCAATCTTACATTAATTACTTTCAGGTAAATAATTTTGTGACTGGACAATTAAATTATTATTTTTTTCTTATTGGAATTACACAGTGTTTCACATGTAGAATAGGTTAAATTGTAAATTGTGAACTAATTTGAGAAATTCATTTCAGATTCCCAAAGACTCATGCAAACCTAAATTTAAAAATAAAATCAACCTGTTTGCAGTTTCAAGGTTGTTTTGAGATGAAGCACATCTGCTTGACTAAAATTTCTAGTACCTTACTTATAATTTCTTCTCGTACAGCTGAATTCCACATACTATCTGCTCAGTAAATTAACTTAAAACCCTGTGGTGGGTAAAGTGAAGTAGTATCACCTTAAAAGCTTGATTATTTAATCATACTTTAGTTGAATTCATGAGTTGTTTTTTCATAAAATGATGTTTGACCTTTAAAGTATCAGAATTCACAAAATAACCAAGAATTACAACATATCTTAAAGAAGAGTGTATTTGGAAAACTTTGCCAATTGAATTAGTGTTAAGTTGAATGGTAAAAGAGAAGGGAGTGGTCGATAGATAGATTTGATGAATAAATGAATTATATTGAAATGGAAAAGAAAGATTATAATAAAATAGGTTACTAGTACAAGTCAGAGGGAAATAATGGATAGAAGAATGTTATGGAGACTGAATACTATTTGAAAATTCAGATGGTAGAAGCAAATAGAGAGAATTTGAGTGACAGTTAAAGGAACACAAATGTGAGAGACAGCTACAAACAACTAAGCTACAGAAAATAATTCACATGGTTTTCCCTAATAGAGAAGCAAACTGCACAGATGAAATATCCCACATTTATCAAGGAAATTCACTCTTATTATTTCTGTATGATCCTAATTTTTTGAAAGCAGACAATCTGGTGAATTTATATCTTGTCAACTTTATTGTTGAATTTTTCAACAAGCAATGTTGAAACTATGTACGTACTGTTGGTATTTGATTGATGGGGATTCAGGAATATGATCATGGCTGTTTTCAAATGAAGAAAGCCATGTAGTGAGCAGAATAGATTCCTTAAATTTTAACAGGCAATACCAGAGCCTATACTTAGGACAAAAGTACAGATATTGAAGAAGTCAAGTTAACTCAAAAAACACAAAAGTTCTTTTTTACTTATTCATTTTTAATGAGTATGGACACAACACAATGAAATGAGCTTTCCAATGAGGAAACAAGGGGATAATCATGGGTGTATCTGTGGTTTAAAAGTTCAAATAGGTGAAGTCTCTGAACTTTCTAAAACTTATTAGAAGAGAAGAAAATGGTACCACTATTACTATTAATAGCCACAGTTTACTGAATGCTTACTGTATTTCAGGCATTATTTAATCTCATTATAAGTTTTTTTTTTTGAGAAGGGTGAGAGTCATCAAAGAGCTGACAACAGTCTAAAGAAAGTCTGTATAGAATCATGCTTTAAAAGATTAGGTAGGCTACTGGTGGTGTGGGTGGATTGTAAATATTGGCTTCTTGAGCTAGATAAAACACAATGGCATGAATATCTGAACCATTTGTTAAAAAGATACTGATAACTTCCTGGGAGTGATGGCACATTACTATAATCCCAGTGGCTCAGGAAGCTGAGCATGAGGATCACAAGTTCAAAGCCAGCCTTAGCAATTTAAAGAGATCTCAAGCAACTCAATGAGACTCTGCCTCTAGATAATATATATATATATATGTAATATATATGTGTATATATATGTATATATATATAAATACATCCCCATGTTTAATATATATATATATATATATATATACACACACACACACACATACACACACACACACACACACACACACACATATATATATATATATATATATATACACACATCCCTATCTTTAAAATATATATATATATATATATATATATATATATATATATATATACATCCCCATCTTTAAAATATACATACAGAGATCTCTTTAAATTGATATATATATATATTTTTTTTTTTTAAAGATGGGGATGTGGCTTATTGGTTAAGTGCCCCTGGATTCAATCTCCAGTATCACAAAAAGAAATAAAAAACCTAATAATGTAAAGAAGGTACTTTCATTGTAATTTGAAAATGGTCTAAACAAACTTAAATATTGATTAAGACCCTGGCTATAGAAATTACTATTTAGAACATCAGATGAGTTATATGAAGAGGGCAGAGAGGTTGTAGGAGAATAATCAAAACATTAGAAATATTAAAAGTAGGGTTTTTAGTATCCAAGCAGAATAAATAAATTTAATTGGCTTCTATCATATTCCCTGAATGTTTCCTTCTAATAAAACACTGTTATTTATTAGTCCATGATCAATTTATAAGATACCAAATCTGACCAGGCACTACTATTTTCTTATTTTTAAAAAAATAATTTTTAGTGTCAGTAGATTTTTATTTTACTTTGTGGTGCTGAGAATCAAACCCAGTGCCTCACACATGCTAGGAAATCACTATATCACTAAGCTATAACCCAGCCCACTACCATTTACTTATTTTATCATTAAAAGTATATTCTACATATATTTTAGTCTACTCATTCTAATTTCAAGGCACAATAAGAACAATTTCAACATGGCATATACTTTAAATAAGTATCATAGAGTGTATTCTGCCAAAAGCTTTTCCCTTCCTTTTTCTTTCTTTCTTTCTTTATTTTTATTTTTTTAAGAAACAGAAATTCACTCTGTCTCAAATTGAAACCTGAGATGGGATTTTTCTAAAGAATTGACAAGCAGCATCAAATAACATTTTTGGGAAGGAAATTCAGTAGAGTGCAGTATCATATGAAATAAATTTAAGAAGTGAAGTAGCTGGAAGCAGATTCTTTTTCTGCTACTGTGTTCCAAAAAGTAGTTTTCCTTTTTGCTCCCATAACTAACTTATTTAACCTCTATTTCATAAAGACTCCAAACAGAAAGAAAATTATGCTAGGAGTAATAATCATGGGTGTATCTGTGGTTTAAACAGAAGTGTAAACAGAAGTGCTCCTGCTAGAAGTATTCAAAAATAATCTTAATAGGAGTAGATTGCTTATGTATTTTTAAAGATCTATTTGACACAGTCATCACTGACACAATTAGTAGTAGTACACTCTGATTTATTTTCATTAGGCAAACAGAAATTTCCACTTTCAATAATGTGTTTCCTTTAGAGATCACCTATACTTAAATTATTCTTCTTGGAGACAAGAAGTTTAGTTTGTAAGTTATTTAAAGATTTTAAAAATATTCTTAGATTCTGGACTTCACCCAAAACCTTGTAAAGACTTAAACAAAAAGTGATGTTCTAAGTATTTTTAATTAGTAAATATATGGAATGTTAGGTTCCAAAAGAGGATATCGGAGTTTCTGTGATGTTTCCTGCTTACTGCCAGCATTTATTCAAGTGGGAAGATCCCCTAATCTAGGGACGAGAACCTGAAATTGTATAGATTAAATTGTTTAACATAAAGAAATCTCAATGAGGCTTTGAGAAGTCATTTTTGAAAAACCTGTTTAAGTCACTAGAAACCATACTTACAGGTATACTTTCTAGAGATTTGTCCATGTCATTTCTAAAAACCAATTAATGAGAGAACAATTTTTCACAATCTATCATTTAAAGTAGTAACTATAGCAACTATATAATTTTTATCATTTCTATTCTGGCTGAAACACAATTACTCAAGATTTATTGGTCATTTTTATATTTTGGCTTCCACGTTTCTTTGAAGAAATGTTTTAATATTTTATACATTAATCTGATAAAATCTATCTACAAAAAACTGTAATAAGCAATATTTCATAGTGAAAGTTTGACAATATTCCCTTTAATGTTAAGAACTAGAAATATGTGACTGTTCCAATAACTGTTCAAAATTAGATATTCAGTACAAAGGCAAAGAAGTAAATCATACGCACATGAAAGCAAAAATATCAACAACCAAAATTCAGTTATTTTGTATAGATCATGATCATTATGAATGAAGACACATTGATAGAATACATAAATAAATTATTAGAATTAATCACAGAGTTTAGATATGGGCTTAACAAAAATCAAAACCACTAGTGCAAAAATATATGGAATTAAAAATAATGAAAAAAAAACCCAGTTTGAATGACAGCAAAAATACAAGTCGTCTAGAAAACTTACTATAAAAAGCTGTAAAAATGTATTTTTTAATATACCTAAAAAAATTTAAAAAGTTAAATAAATGGTGGACATACAGGTTCATTGCTCAAATAGTCAATAATAATCAAAATAAAAATTCTTCCAAACTTGTTTAATAGTAATATCCAATAGTATGTGAATTTATGTGTATACATGTATATTTACTTAAATTAATTATTTTAACCTAAAGTTAAAGGGAAGTAAAAGGAACTAACAGTATCTAAGCTAATTTTATGTAAGAATACACAGGGAGGAATCTCAGTACAAAATATCAAGATTTATGATGCAGTTATAATTATTAAGAGTACAGGGTTGGTCAAAGATATATAGACAAATGTAGCTGAACAAATACACAAGGAACTCACTCCTACACAATCACATATAAGGGAGTCAATGAGGAAGATATTTCTAAATATGTTGCCTTGGAGTTACTGATTATCATCCATTCTTTTTTTGTAAAGTGAGAATTAAATTTTTTCTATATATTATAAACAAACATTAATTCTATATAGATTTAAAATCTAAATATGAAAGGAAACCGTAGAATTTTAAGAAGGCAAAATAGTTTTACAACCGCAAAAAAGGAATGGATTTCTTTATTGAAAAAACAAACAAACAAAAAAAAAACAGATGAAAATCATAAAAAGGAATTGCTGGAGGCGGCTACCTTTGAAAGGAATTTCTATATATCAAAATATACAAGAAAAATATAAAACATGCCCCATATATAATAAATGCAAAACACTTCCAGAACATGTGAAAACCTCTCATGAGTCTATATACAAAAATGATAAAAATCTAAATGTAATATGCCAAGAGTTTTCTACATGCACTGCATAGAGGGGATGGTCTAAAATGAATTATAATTGTGTAAATTATTAATCAGGAAAATGCAGATATAATTATTTTCTGATACATACATTATTTTACACAAAGAGAATGTGAATGGCACACTTTTTGCCTTAATGTAAGCTTGAAATTGTCCCAATTTTTTCTAAGCTTTAATTTTGTAGATAATTAGTCTACAAGTATTTTCTCTTTATATATAACCTATTTTTATGACAATTTTTATCACTCTTACAATTTACACATTTCATAAGACTGTGACTTATTTGCCAGACACTTAACACTTAATATTTTTTATGTTAAAAAGTAATTATACTTAGAAACTTAAATATGTGTGTATGTATGTGTGTACATATATATATATATATATATATAGTATTCATACATATGTAACAAAGTTTGCAAAGAAAATAGACTATAAATAATAAACTTTCAGGAAAAAATATATTTCTCAGTTTTTACCTCTATAATAACCATAAGGATTCCTATAGAAAAGATTTCCCAAATTAATCCTCCTTTTTTTTCTTTTTTTTTTCACTTTTCTATCTTCCATATTTTTTATTTTTGGAGTATGGAGAATTTCCTGGTATTCTCTTTTATTTAGTTCAATGATTTTGATTTGCTTTTCTGACTTATTCAATCTATTTTTCACAGTTTTGGGGAGAAAACATCCCCAGCAATCATGATTTATATTTCCAACTACCTTAATTAGCTATATTCCATGTGACAATTGCCAGTTCCAGATTTACCCATGCAACATGCTTTCTAATTTTCCAAAAATTAAAATAATTCCTATTTTTCTTGCACCTACAATTATTTACAGAGTATGATTTGCTGAATTCTCATTTTGCATGACATAAAAATGTGATCATTGTATAATCAATGTTTTTCGATTTATAGATTTTTTTCTTTTCTCTTTAATTCATGTAAATGGAAAGGCCTATATAACCAAAATTAATATATGAAGTCCTCTGATTTTTTTAAAAAAAAGGAGGGGTGCAAGAGCATAGAATAACAGATGGCTAAATTTAGCATAGACAAGAAAACTATAAGAAAAACTCAAATACAAATTATAAAGTCCCATACTTACACAGATATGAAGACTTTCTTCTATAGGCTCAAGAGCAAACTCAATAACTGAAAGCAGAACCAGTGAATGCAAAGATAGACACTGGAAATAGAAATTAGCTTTGAAAAGCTACAAAAAATAAAAAAAATGAACAAGGTTAAACAAATTCATAAGTGAAAAATAAAAGAGAATACAATAGCCATATATTAATAGTAAAGTTCTAACACATATAACTGACATCTCCTCAAGAAGAAAGAATGAGAAGGGAGGAGATAAATGAGGAAAAAATAAATAATTGAAGAAATAAAGGCCAAATTTCAAAATTTCCCTCCTCTCCTCCCCTCCCCTCCCCTCCCCTCCCCTCCCCTCTCCTCCACTCCCCTCCACCTCCTTCTCCTCCTCCTCCTCCTCTTCCTTTTCCTCCTCCTCCTCCTTCTTCTTCTTCTTCTTCTTCTTCTTCTCTCTCTCTCTCTCTCTCTCTCTCTCTCTCTCTCTCTCTCTTAGAAGTGGATATCCAATGCAGGAGAATAATCTCCTATTGAACTACATTCACAACCCATTTTATTTTGAGACAGGGTGTCACTAAGTTGCATGCACTGGCCTCAAACTTGTGATACTCCTACCACAGGCTCCTGAGAAGCTGGGATTACAGGCAAGAGCCCCTGTGCTTAGCCCATCAAAGTTTCTCTATATTGAAGGACAGGTATCAAATCATACATGCAAGTCATAAAAACACCAAATAAAGCAAGAATGAAAGAAATCATATAAATATTTAAAAATAAAGACCAAGAGAGAATCTTGAGGGCAACCAGAAAAGAAAAGCCAGACAACATACAGAGAAACAAATATAAAAAATACAATAGAAAATCTAGAAATGCCTTTAAATTGTAGTGTTGAACAATAATAACAGCAGAAAGTTAATCTAGAGTTTTAAATAGTAAAATTTCCTTTAAAAATGAAGTAGAGGGCTAGGGATGTGGCTCAAGCGGTAGCGCGCTCGCCTGGGTTTGATCCTCAGCACCACAAATAAAGATGTTGTGTCCGCCAAAAACTAAAAAAATAAATATTAAAAAAACTAACTCTCTCTCTCTCTCTCTCTCTCTCTCTCTCTCTCTCTCCCCCTCCCTGTCCCCCTCCCTCTCTTCTCTCTCTCTAAAAAAAAATGAAGTAGAAATAGAGCATTATCAGAGAAAAACTTGAGGAGCTCACTACTAGAGGATCTCATTTACAAAGTTGTTAAAGGTTTTCATAAAAGGAATGCTACACTGTATTGGAATTTTAATATTCACAATGAAATTATGTATGTTGGAAAATACAATAAATGAGAATTAAAAGTAAATTTTATTGGCCTTCATATTTATAATGTCTCGGAAAAATAACTGAGTGTGTGAAGCAGAATAATGGCCAAGTATACTTTTTTCATAATTTTTTATGAAACACATAAGAGATTAAAAAGGGAAATTAAGCATATAGTTTTCAAAATTCTCGTATAACACATAAAGTGTTTCATTTATTAGAAATTATTGATGTATTAAATAAAGATATATGTTTTAATCATAGGATAGCCAATAAAATTTGAAAAGGGATAAAAGCAAAAAGTGAATAGAGGAAGTAAGAGGGAAAAATACTAAATCAGTCCAAAGAAAAACAGAAAACAGGGTAGAAGAGTGAGAAAAAGCAAAATGAATAAATAGAGAACTGCTAAAATATATTAAATTTTGATTCTATAATATCAAAATGTCACATTAAATGTGAACCAAATAAATCTACCAATTAGAATGAAGAATATTTCAGACTGAATAGAAAAATATGATACAAGTGTATCATTAGATTAACTTTAATATAAAAAATTATACCTGGATGATTTTCAACACATACTTTAAAGAAATAAATGGTGTCAGTTCAACTATAATATGCTAAAGAATGAAATTGGATCCCTAACTCACATCACACACAAAAAGTTACTAAAAATGGATTATAGATCTAAATGCAAGATTAAAACCAAAAAAAGAAAAAGAAAAAAAAATACAAGAAATTTTTCACAATATTGGGTTAGTAACAATGTATTGAGTAAGATGCCAATAAGCAAAAGCAACAAAACCAAAAACATACAAGTGAATTGGACTTCATCTAAATGAAAATCTTTGTGATGTAAAAGATAACTCAAAGGATGGAGAGTCTATTTGCAAAAAAGAAAATATGATAAGAGACTTGCGTCTGGAATACTTCAAAAACATTTAGAGCTCAAATACTAAAAAAAATAATAATGATATAGGGAAAAATTGAAATAGATATTTTTTAATGAAGATATAGACAAATGTTCAATATATACAATAACCTTATTACAGATATTCAACATTACTGGAGATGCAAGTAAAAAACACAAAAGAAATACCACTTTTCACCCACCAGGAAGGTAAAACAAGATAAAAAAAAATTAATAAATAACCAGTGTTGGTGAGGATATAAAAAAACCAGAAACTTATTCACTGCTGGTAGGATTGTAAAATAGTACAGCTGCCTTGAAAAACAGTTTGGAAATTTCTCACAATATTATGCATAGAGCTACTGCATAATTCAGTAATTCTTCATGTAGGTCCTTGTCCAAGAAAAAAAATACATAGCCATACATATAAGAAAACATGAAATTTTTATGAAAATTTTATTCATACTAGACAGAAAATGGATACATCCCCAATATTCATATTCCCATTCAAATATACATTATTTTACACACAGTGAATAAATAAATAAAATGGGATATATCCACCAACTGGAATTTTATTCAGCCAAAAAAAGGAGACAAAATACATATGCATGGTATAACATGAACTTTGAAAATATTATACTAAATGAAAGAAGCCAATCACAAAGATCACATATTATATGACATTATTTATGTCAAATATCCATAACAGGCAAGTTCATAGAGCCAACAAATAGGTTAGTGTTTGGTTGGGGTTGAGTTATGGGGATAGGAATAGGGAGATATTTCTATTCGATACAGATTTTCTTTTAGGAAAAACAAAAATATTATAAAGTTGATTGTAGTGAATATTCTAAATATTCACACAGTTTTATGGTATACTCAAACCACTAGACTCTCGATGTTCTACAAGTAAATTACGTGGATGACAGTCATATCTCAATAAACTTGTTTCAAAAAGTTCAAATAAAAAGATATACTACTTAAATAGTAATGAAAAGAACTAGATTAATATCAGAGAAATAGATTTCAGTACAATATCACAGGGTTAAGGTAGAAATTTGAATGATGAAAAGATCAATTAAGAGACTATAACAGGTATAATTGTATAAGCACTTACCAACAGAGCTTCAAAATAAATAAAGCAAAAACTGATAAGACAGAAATATGACAGAGATATATCCACAATTATAGCTGAAGACTGCAAAACTGCTTTTTCATTAATTGACTTAACAAAGAGAGACAAAAGCAGTAGGAAATAACTGATCTAAATGCAAGAATTAAAACCAAATTCAATAGATATAAAACCATTCAAAATGATTGATAAAAGTTTTTCAGTAAATGAAAAACTTTATCAATTTGAATTAATTGACATAAAAATCTCCATGCAGCAGGAGCAAAATACTTACACTTTAAAAATGAGCATGTACCAAAGGAGACCATATTCTGGATCTTAAATCAAAATTTAACAAATTAAAATAATAGAAATTACACAAAATATATTCTTATAATACAAGGGCATTAAACTAGAAATTGGTGATAGAGAAATATTCATATATCTTCAACCGAAAATTAAATATCACACTTCTAAATAACTGAAGAGACAAATAAGTAGTCTCAAATGAAATTAAAATATATTTGTACTTTTTTGAAAAAAAATTAAATAGCACATAAGACTAGAGGCAAGAAGATGAATAGAGGTATGGTGAAATTAATAGCTTTTAATAATTTTATTAGAATAAGGCTCGAATTAGTAACCTAAGTATCTATTTTAACAAAGTAATGAAAGAAGAACAAAAAATAAATGAATAAATAATTTAAATTAAAACTTAAATACCCAATGAAGAAAGAAAGAAGGAAAACAAGAATAGAAATAAGAAAAGTTAAGTAGAAAAACAGCACAGATTATAAATAAAACCAAACTCTGATTCTTTGAACCAGGCAGTGAAATTAATAAATCTCTAGCTGAGATAAGAAAGAAGAGAGAATATTCAATTTATCAATCACATGAGTAAAAGAGTGGGTATCATTTCAGCCCATATAGATACTACATGAATAACAAGTCAATACTACAAACAACTCTATGCCCATAGATCCAATATTTAGGAGAGAAGGACAAGTCTTTGAAAGGCAAACAAAAACAAAAACAAATGCCAAAACTAACCCAAGAAACAAATAATATGAATGGCTTTATATTTATTGAATAAATTTAAATCACAGTAACAACAAAATGTTTTTTTTTAAAAAAGAAAACAAATGGGTTCACTGGAGAATTTTAGTATACATTTAAAAGGGAAATTCTAATAGAAAAAGCTTGTTCTCAAATCCATGTGTCATGATGTGATTATCACACTACCAAAATTGGATGAAGATATTACATGAAAAGAGAGTACAGATTGACATCCTCATGGATATAGATAATAAAACCATCAATGAAACATTCATATATTATAGTTGACAATATATCACATATAAGTAGTTTTTATCTCAACAACTAAAATCTGTTTTATTGTTCAAAAATTAACAAACATGGACTGGGGATGTAACTCAGTGGTGGAGGCCTTATTTAGCATGAGCAAGGTTCTGGATTTGATTTCTACTACCATGAATTTCTAAAAATATAAATTATTATAATTTATACAAAAAGTTCAGAAAAGAAAAAAAATGACCATCTTTATAGACTTAGAATATGGTTGAATAATTTAACATCTATTCAGCATATTAAAAATGTCTATTGTAGGAACACACTGATGGTAGGATGCATCACTTTTACACCTGGACTGAGACAGTTCTCTGGGGATGCCTGGATATCTGACTTTGAGTCTTAGCTAAGATAAAGTTCACAGGCCCACTAACCAATTACCTACTGGTCTATGAAGTGCTGTTTAAAGTTCAAAAGTACCCTGGAGACACAGGCAGCCAGCATGTTTGTTCATGGCTTTTAACTTGTGTAATCCTTTAGCCAGGTGGACTTGGTTACATGACCAGTAGGCCATTAGAGACCCTGCTGGGAACTTCCATCATGAGTTCTCCTGAGGCCAGGATTCCTTGCACAAATTTTGGATGTGTAATTTGGAGACAAAGTGCATGTTGTGTGACTAAAATGAACCCTGAGGAACCGCTCCTTGATGTCTCTCAAACCCTTGGTGCTTGTCTGTACTTTCTTCTCCTGTATCATATGCTTTGTTTTATGGAAAGCTTTTGCCTGAGTACATTCTGTGATAATCTTTGAGTCACTTCAAATATCAAACATGAATAATCTTTATAGAAGAGGATTTATTTAACACAGTAATAGGTGTCCACACATATCAAAGCTAACATCATACTCAATAGTGACAAGGTGAATTCATTAAGGCTGGAAATAATTCTATTCAACATTCTACTAAACCTAACAAATAGTTCTAACTATTGAATAGGCAAAGAAAAAATGAAGGCATACAGAGCAGAAAGTTAAAAAAAAATGTCTCTATTGGCATACAACATGATTGGCTATGTGGAAAATATCAAAGTATATAAAAAAACAACAACAACAAAGATTAATGAGTTAAGCAATGGCATAGCCATAAGATACTAAATTGATATGTGAGAGTCAATTTTGGAGAATAACATTTGGGCTGGATCCTTATAGATGACAACAAAAAGAACTATAGCCCACAAACACTGTACTCCATAATTACTAAGATTATTTTAACTATTCTAATATTACTTTGTTTGTTAAATTTGAAGACTTAGGTAAGTATATTGTTGATAACCGAGAACTAAGTTTCTCACTCTCAGGAAAAGAAAATACAAATAAAGACATCTTGAAGACTAGAATAAAACCTGTGGTTTTCGTTGGAGACTCAGCTCATTTTTAAAATGCAAATACATAGAGATACAGAATACATATGGACACAGAAATAAATATAAATGTGCACATGAATAGAGTAGGTGTGCAGATATATTTTCTGGTTCTGTATATTGAGAAAGCTAAGTAGCAGCTGCACCCCAGAAATATTGGCCAGAACTTTTGTTCTAAAATCATTTTCTAATCAGAAGAACAGAACTCCCTTAGATGGTTTCTAAGGCTGGAGAAGGAAAAACCCAACAGTAATGTAAGGCACCTTATATCCAAATAGTCAGGGAGTGTAACTGAAAGATAAAGGACAAGTTGAAAGGGACACAATCCAGTCCAAAAGGCATTTCTAATGGCCAAGGCTCTTGTAATTTGAGCACCAAAGTACTTAGTATTCTTTCATGATAATATACAAAAATATATCTATGATCAATTATAATATAAATAAATAAATGATCATTTAAGAGAGAAAAGGGACAGGTCCCTCTTAGGGAAATTTCCAATTCATATATCTAAAAGGAATTAAAGAATTAGAAAACCACCTCTAGAGTCTCATGGCAATATCTGGGCCTCCAGCTATGTACTGGAAGCTATGTGAAGGTTATATTCGATGTTTATACTAGATTTCAGCTTTAATTAGAGCTTAAAATTATTTCAAAATAAAAAGGTAGAAAAAAATTTTTCAAGTAAATTTGCAAATAAAAATGAAAAGATTATTTTATAAATAAAAGCTTAAATTTAAACACTCCATTGCACCATCCTTCTCACCCCACACACCCCTTCCCTTAATTATAAAAAAAATAAAAATAAAAAAATATATAAAAAATAAATAAATAAACACTCCCAAACTTTTTGGGTTTAAATGTGGTATATAATTTATCTCTGTTTTTACATTTTTGCTGCAAAGCCTAGCTAGTGTCTGTATTTTTCTGTTTCTTGGTTCTTCTCTGCTTATTTATAATTGGAGCACAGCTTTGGACTGAAGCAAACAGAAAGGTATTTATTATAAGTGTTCTGAGAGAGTTGCACACCACTGAAATTCTCTCCTTTTCTCTCTCATCATGATTCTCTTTGAAAAAATGACTTAATCTTGACACATCAGTCTGTTACCACATCTCTGCAAAGACTGCTTCTGAGAGAACTTAACTCGCTGGTTTAGAGCCACCTTGTTGGGAGACAGAGTTCCTCAAAAGAAACACAATCTCAGAGAGTAGCATCCAGGAAGACAAAAAAAAATAAGTGTCTCCAAACCTAAACCAAGTAAAGTATATTTCATATTTTCTTAGAATAGTCAAGAAAAAGAAAAAAAAATGGGGCAATGAAATAGCACAAAACAAATTGAAATAGGATTTTTGTGACAGTTTAATAATGTCCTTTCATATTTAATAACACAATTATAAATGTTAATGCATATATTCAAGGAAAATCTGAAAGGAACTCTTTTGAAAAAAATAAGTAACATTGAAATAGTCATAGAATAATTTAAAATTGTTCTAATATTGATTTAAATAATTACCTATACAAAAACAGATCCTTTGCTCCACTGTTAAAATGAAAGCAACAGCAAACATATTCGCTTGCTAAGTTAAAATCCAAACATGATATTTTTCCTTATTTTAAAGTAATAATTATGTCATTAATTATTTTCACCTCTAAATTGTTATATGTGCTTTTCATTTTGGCCCCTTGCTATTTGAATAAGGTATATTGTTAATCTGATAAAAGGAATTATTGTTAATAACTCTTCCTATTTTTTTGCCTTTCAAAAATGTTGGCTTTCTCCTTTAAACTTGTTTTCTAAAAGCTTGCCCATAACTGAATGTTCTTCTGATGTGACTAAAACAGAGCAAACACCTGCAACAAAGAAAAAAAAGAAAAAGGGAAAAACTCTGAATTTAATTTGTGCCTCTGCCTATAACAAGTAGTGTGACCCTGAATGCATTGATACTTGACCCTCAATTTTCTCACATTTTAATTGGTAATAAGAAGGCTTGCTGTATTATTTTGCTGCTTCTTTTTGCCTAGTTGGGCACTATAATATAAAAAGGGCAAACAGGGAACAAAGACAAAACATAGATTAATACCCTGACCAAGTCAGGCTGCAAAATTCTTTTAGCCTCCCAAGCTGCTGTTGGAGGAGTTTGGTGGTGAAAGATAAGAACTATCCCCAGAGAAAAGGATTTCTGAATAGTACAAGAGACTCTTCCATGTGAAATTCTTCCTGGAAAAGCCCCTCCACCCCCACATTGCTCCAAAAGAGAGTGGTTATATATTTCACCTGGTACAATCCATCAGGAGAGCTGCAGAAAGTAATTTACAGAAATGTTGTAGCAGTCATTTATTTATTGATTTTTTTTCAGAGTGTTGGCGGAAACCATTCAAATATTTAGGTAACTCAAACATCAGCTGTACTCCAGCCTTCCTGGGCCAGCTGTGTTTCAACCTCATGCTAACTGATGTACTGAACAGTTCTTTTCTGTCTTTTAGTTTTCCATGTATTCTAGAATTTTGTGGCTATTTTGTATGTGAGTTATAACTCAACAAAAATTTAAATAAAGTATAGGATCACTTTAAAATAAATATGAATGAGACACACACCTTTTCTTTTTCAAAGTTCCCTTTAGACCACAGGGACAAACAATCATGCCCTTCTGGCAAGCCAATCTTCCTATTATTTAATTACACTCTTGTTTTCTGGCAAGCTTTTAAAAAACAAGTTTAAAAAAAGAAAGCCAACATTTTTGAAAGTCAAAAAAATAGGGAGCATTATTAACAATAATTCTTTTTATAAGATTAAGAGTATACCTTATTCAAATAGTGAGGGGGCAAAATGAAAAGAAAATGTAACAATTTAGAGGTAAAAATAATTAAAAATTTAAAAATATTAAATTTTTCTTCCCTTTTCCTTAGGAAAATAAGGACCTTCTCTAAGCCCAGGTTCTTGACTCTTGTATTTATTTGGCAGAGGTATCATTTTCAAAAAACAATGTCACTACTGTTAAAGAAAATTAATTTGCCAGGTGTCAAGGACATAATTTTTTTCTCTAAATTATCACATACTAATTATTGAACATCTTGGTTTCCATCTGTCCTACATCTTCCTTAGCTTTTCTTGGAGGTTTATAAAGAGCAGCCTGTCATTTGTGCTCTGTCTTCCTTTCTGAACAGCTAACCACATCTACTAAAGCATGGTGTTCTTAGTGCTTCTCCTAGCTACACAGGGGTACATCTCTGTTGTGCATGGATAATTGCATGCTTTTAGAACTTTAGTCATAGTTTAAAAAGCAACTTTTTGAATACTTCACTTAGAGTGCACACTGTGAGAGCAATGTTTACTTATGATTCTCTCTGTTGGTTCTCTGGATCTTTTACTTGAGTGGAGTAAGTAATACATAAAAATAGTAGAATGTTGATATATATGTATATATCACTGCTAGTTTAGCCTCATATTTATCTCTAGGTAGGACCATCTATGTTTTCATTTGAGGAAGATTTCTCCAAACATAATCTTGCTTGATATTGCTATTTTGGTCTTCCTTTTCTTATCTCTATGAAAGCTGTCTTATCCTACCACCCTTAATTTCACCTTGATAGAATATATTATTGGATGTTACTTTTTAAAAACTAAAATACAGAAAAATTTGCTTTTTGATATTAATTTCTATTTGATCTCATACATGCATACATTCTTGGAACCATTAGTACTGAGAGAATACAGTATACTTCCATTATCCCAAAGAATTTCCACAGGTTGCTCCTTTATATTGAGACCCTAAAACACTCCAAGCCCTTGCAATCATTGATCTTTGTTCTCTTCTATGGTATGCCTTTTCCAGAATAAATGGACTTATGTATTTTATAATCTTTTGAAGCTAGATTCTTTCCCTTGTTGTAATGTTTTTGAAGTTCATTTATGTGTGTATTGAGTGAATTAATAGGTTTTTTCCTTATTGTTGCTAACATACCATTGTGTGGATGTACCATAGCACATGCATTTATCCACTGAAAGATAGTTGAATTGTCTTCAATTTTTGTCCATTACGAGTAAAGCTTCTCGCTACACAAGTCTTTTTGTGAACAATGTTTTCATTTCTCTTAGATAAATACCTATGAAGTAGGATTACTGGGTTATATAGAATATCTATCCTTAATTTTATTTTTTTTAAATCACCAAACTTTTTCTAAGTGGTTGTACAGCTGCCCTTGCCTTCAAATTTTTTGCTTGATTTAGTACTTATATAATTTTCTTTTCTCTTATAAGAAAGGAAAATTGCAGCTATTTTCTAAATGTGTTTTTAGACAATTAATATATACGATGGGAAGACTTCCTCTTTATTTTAACATAGTAGAAGTTGTTTTATCTTGCATAATTAAAAAATACATTTGGTATATTTTTCTTCTGCTGACTCACTGTATAATCTCTTATTTGCTTTTTGATAAAATTGTGAAGAAAAAACAATCATGTATTATATCCTATCATCCACCTTGTAGGTATGATAGATTGATTTGCTTCTTGTATTGTAGAATAAGATCTTGATACTGTCACTTCTACATTCAGAACATCTGGACATATAACATGAGTTATAAATTAGAAACCTATCAGTAATAAACCAATTTATGAATTAGAAGAAAACATAATATGAGAGTATATATGTATTATTTGCCTTTCTTAAAAACTTTCCTGAATTTTAGGGATTGTTACAGTTGGTATCTTCTCTGGTGCTCTCTAATCCAATAAGGTCCTCCAAGTAGAACAGGTATCAATGAATCTGAAGTCCTGATCTTACAAGAGGGGATGTTTTTAAACTGTCACATCAATGATCTACAATAGAAATGAAGGTATGCCCCCAAAAGAGCTGAAAATTTAGAATCTGTGTTGGTTTGAATATTGCTATGCTTGCATTTTGTACCTTAATTCAACTATTTCGAAACTTTAGGTAAGTTTTGCAAATTTTTTAAAAATTTTTTCTCCTGAACTCCTACATTTTGGATTGCACATAGCTGTGGCAGACTCCTAATTACTGATACTATTCTTTTTATTCAGGTATTAATAAAGTAGGCAAGGAGAATTTTTCTAACATCTTTCTTCTATGAGTAGCTCCAATGTAATTCTGGCACAGGCAATCTTCTAATCGGTACCTGGTTTATCTATCCTACACATCAAGATGCCAACTTCCCTCAGGTCAGGGATTTGCCTGAAAAATGCCCAATAGAATGTTCATCCAGGGCTATGTAAAGAGAAAGATTATAGGGTGGCTGACGGAATTCACAAAACATGATGAAAAGTGTATACCAATTACAAAAAATTCTCTAATTGTAATTACACATGAGGAGCTGTGTATTATCCTCATTACAAACACAGTGAATAGTTTCCAGGTATGTCTAAAGGAAAGTTTTATTTTTGGTCCAAAATCTATGCTGATTTGAATTTGGTATCTGCTTTATTGCTTTAGTTCTATGCCCTATGTTTTTCTTGTCCCTGATAGAACACTCTGGAAAAGCATTTTTCTAATTTTGGGATCCTTAGTCCTAACTACCCTCATTTTCGATCTATAATTGCCCACAATTTTACTATCAAGAATTTTCCCTGTTCATCATTGCAGTTTTGCTTAATTAATATATTCTGTAAAATGTGACCTCCTGATTACTTAACTCTTCATGGTTTGCTGTATTATTCAGCTATCAGAGGCATAGGGTAAGCCAGCAGCACCATTCTGAATCCTTCTTGTCCAATCTTGTCTCTAGAGGAAGCATGTACAGCTTTGTATTTTTTTTTTTGCTGCTGTTACCTCAATATCAGGTAACATGCTTCCACACGATTTTTCATTTATTTGCTTTATATATGATATATTTCTTTTTTTAAAGGCAAAGATTTAGCTAGTTTACACTTATTTTCATCTTTATTTCTTTTTTTAAAGGCAAAGATTTAGCTAGTTTACACTTATTTTCATCTTTACGCTTCCGTCCAACAAAACAAACACATATGATGTTCAATTCAGTTTTCCTATTAACCAAAACATCATCTTCAGAAATATGTCTCTATAGATGTAAAGCATCATCAATAAATTATTTTTAAATATGATGTCTCAAATGTTACATGAGCCATCATATAGTCATCTCTAGGGGAAAGTATGGTTCTATAATTCTATTAATATAATTCTATTAATAATTTCTCTCTGTGTATTTTAGTTACAAATGATGAAATGAAAGATCTAAATGTAGAGCAGCTTAAAGCACATTACAACAGCAAACATCCTCTGACTTGGGCAAGATTTATAGAATCCAATGCTTCTGAATGGAAATACTAGTTCTGTTTCATAGGGTTGGATATGGAATTGAATATTTTCACATATAAAAAAAAATTATAAATGTGTGTAGTGGAGAGAATCCATAAAGTGTACATTGCCATAAAAATAGTTACTTTTATATTATTCTTTGCTTTCTGTACACCGTGTCTGAGAGTTTCATATGGGTTATCACCTACCTCATTGGATACTTACAACATCTCTGTAAGAAGATACGATTATCTGCATCTTACACATGGAGATGTGAAATAAAGAAAAGTTATTTATTCAAGTTGGCATTGCCAATGATTGAAGGAGGAAAATTTAAACATGGGCAGTAAAATTTCAGAGCAAATTTTCAGTCACCAGACACCAAACCAAACTATTGGGTAATAAAGTATGAAAGTCAGTTAGGATAATGAAAAAAGTTTACAATAGTTTGGGATTGGAACCTAAGTAGGATTCAAGTTGATATAGAAAGGAGAAATACAGGGACTGGCAAGTAGAGGTCAGTAGCACAAACCTTGGGTTGATATTTATGATATTAGTGCAATGAGTTCATCTCTTTCAAGATTTAGTTTGAGAGTTTTTCCAAAACTAGAATAGTGTTAATACCTAGTCAAGATAATGTTAATGATAGTAACACTTCAAAGTGAATTGAAGATAAATATTAAATGCTAAGTACAATTACTTTTAGAGATTTTTTGAAGAAATTGTGCAGAAAAATGAAAATATTGAAAAGAAACTTGTGAAATCAGAAAAATCATAAAATGTTGCTTACTGCATCTAATAGACATTTTTTTCATGTGCAGCAATAACTGCACAATAACATCTATGTTCTTATTCTATGACTATTTTATTTTTGTTTAAGTTGTTATGTCTTCTTTTAAAATTAATTAATTAGTTAATTTTAATTAGGTATATATGACAGCAGATTGCATTTTGATTCATTGTACATAATTGCAGCACAATTTTTCACTTTTCTGGTTGAACACAACATAGCATCTCACCATATATGTAGTCATATATGTGCCTAGGGTAATGATATCAATCTCATTCCACCATCTTTCCTACCCCCATATCCCTTATTTGCCTCTCTGTTTTGAATCGGTTATTTAAGTGTTTAAGTTTAAATTCCATGAGCTGTCCATTTCCTTGGTAGAGTTAAATGCAAATTCATCACCAATCTCTTGTTTGATTTAGGAGAACAGATTTCATTCTGCATTGTAAATAAGGATACTTTGAATATGTAATAGGAATGCTAGTTCTCTCTACCCAATCCTCATTCTAGACTTTAAGTTATTCATAGCCACTATTCCCATAACACTTAGAGTGATTATATCTATTGCCAACTTCTATAAATCATTAAGATCAAATCTAGCAATTCCCTGGCACCAAATCCCAACTTTCTACATAAAGCACAACTGGGGGAGGCTTAAATAGATTAAGGAAATGAAACTGGTAACACGGTCACTAGAAATTTAGTCTTTATTTACAAATGCTTTTCATTTCTTTCCTTACTAGTTCTTATTCACAAGACTTGGTTGTCAACAAAAAATTCTGTGTAAATTCCAAGAGTCCAAGTGTGATTTTACTGAGGAAAACTTATTCCACCCAACCTTTTCCCCACAGTTTTACATAATGAGGTAGCAGAGTCACTTCTCACTTAACAACACTGTGCAGTTATTACAGTTGATTCAGCAAGGCCTTACAGACTGGATTCATAAAACAAGAACTTATTGAATTCAAAAAGAGGAATGATGAAGATAAATTGAGAAATGTCTAAATGAAATTAAAAATTATTACTTTCTCAGAATTCAGAGAGTGGCTGGCAGTGGTACGCAATATCCAGTTAACAATGTTAGGAATAAAAGGTATGTATGTAACTGATAAAGATGGATGTCTTACTTTTGTGCATATAACTTGAGAAGTTTATAATAAATATTGTAATAATTGATCTTTCTTTATGATGTGCAAGTGTTAAATGACACTTGATTTATGATATCAACTTCCTGCCTTTGGCACTGATGGATGGTTCTCATGTTTCTTCTAATAAAAGAATGGTCAAGCCTTCAATTACAAATACCAAGGTGGTACACATAAACTAAATGGAGCTGGGAGCAGTCTCTACCACCACCTTCTAATATTAGCCCAGACTAAAACCATTTCTCCCATGCATGTTGACAACAGGAAGATATCACTGCTGATTAATGAGACTTGGATTACTCTGTCATAGCAAAAGAATGGGGCAGGGGAATTTAAACTCTTTTTTTAATAACAGCTACTTGGTTACCTAAATAAGTATAAAGAAGTTTCTGAAAGATTATTAATAGCTATATTGACATTCTGATTGAAAGTAATTTTTTAGGAGGCATGGGTATAATTTAGTAGAGATTCTTTTGGCTTTCAACCACAATTTCTAAGAAATATTTCAATTATTAATGTCATGATCTATATGCAATCATGGTATCTGTGTGAAATTTTTTCCTCAGCTCAGATCTGAGTTTTTTCAAAGATAAGAATTTGACAATTTGGAGCTGCATCATTATGGCTCTTTAGGCTAAAATAGTTAAACATAACCTAAATTGCTTAAGTAGATCAGGGTATGTTGGGGAATATTCTCTCATTTGTACCCAGAGCTATGATAAGGCAACATTTGATTTTATAGACCACATTTGAGACATAGGTTCTTGTAGTTAGTGAATTTTGTCTTTTGTTTTCTTTAAAATTCTAAAAGTATATTATTTTTTTAGTTTTGACCCTCATTTAAAAAATATATCTTTGTTCCGCCTCTGAAAGACTGATTTGTAGATTTCAAACCTCATGAAAAGATATTTCAATAGAAAAATAATTCAGAGTTTTGAAAACAGTAATTCAAACTAAGTTTCTGTGGGAAACACAATCCCTAAATTTTGTTGTTTTCCTGAACCCAATGCTATCTGTGGCAATTAATTTAAACAGCTACATATCCATAAAAATATTTTATCCTCTGTCTTCTACCTTATTAAGAAGTGTCCCCAATGTGAGAAGGTGTTACATAAATTTAAATTCAGTAATAAAGAGATATTTATTTATATTACCCTTGGAGTGCAGAGACTTAGGTTAGATAGAGCAGGGCTGTCACAAAGGAAACTTGCTTTTCTGCACTGTACGTATGTGTTTCACCATGTGTGGACATTTGTATTCTTTAAATAAAAACTCTTAAACATGGTATCAGATTTCACAAAATAAACAAAACCAGGTAAACATGATTCAGAAACTGAACATCACCTAAGCTTCAGTATATGTTCTCCCTTTGGCCATTACCTCTTTAATGACTCCTCTGAATTAATATGGTAGATATGAACTTTATCTTTTTATCTCTTTTCTTTTTAAAAGAAATATGTAAGAGATAAGAACTAGTCAATATAGTTCTCTTCTAAATAACCATACAGTATGTGCTTTATTGTGTCTGGCTACTTGTACGCAGTTAACATATTTAGTTTGTTTTTTTTTTTTTTTTTGCTATTTGATATTCCGTTGTAGGAATTTATTTATTTAATGGTTGATGGGGTTTGGGAGAAATTTCAAGTTGTTGTTGGCTTTTTGTAAACATCGACACACATTACTGATGGGTGTATGTTAGGAGTGAATTCTGGAGACTGGGTGACATACACATGTTCAGGTTTTTTTAAATATATGTATATGTATTTTTAGTTGTCTATGAACTTTTATTTTATTTATTCATTTGTGGTGCTTAGAGTTGAACCCAGTGCTTGCAAAATACTAGGCAATCATTCTACCACTGAGCTACAACCCCAGTCCCCATATGTTCAGTTTTAATAAATACTTTCAGGCAGCTCTCCAAAGTGGTTGCACTTGCATAGACTAATAGCACAAGTGTATGAGATTTCTAATCTTAAATTCTCACAAATGACTAGCATTTTTATGTGTGTGTTTCGATTTTAGCCATTCTTGTGTTTTGTGTGTGTAATTGTATTTTTTTATTGTTTCAATTTGTATTTCTCTGCAATTTAATACTTTTTCATAGGCTTATTATCCATTAGTTGTTCTATTTAGTGGTCTCTTTTGAATGTTTATTTTTTTCCTGTGTTGTCATTTTTAATTAATTTATTGTTTTTCATATATCCTGTATATAAAGTTTTTGTGAGATATATGCATTTCAAATATTTTTCTCCAGTCATTGCAGTGAGTAACCACGCTCTTAAATATTTTTAAGGCAAACAAATTATTAAATTTATTGTAATCCAAATGAGTAGAACATAATTGACAACATGTCTGCATCTCTCTCTCTCTCTCTCTCTCTCTCTCTCTCTCTACTGAAAACTACCTGTCAGAAGAATGGTTGAAATCAAAACTTTCTTGTAAACAAATTAGTGACCATATATCATAGCCTTCAAGCTTGTGGCATTCACTAGCAGGATGATAAACTCCTAGCCACAAAATGATTTTGAAGTAGAATATACCTGGTATTATGGTTTAGATGTGAGGTGTTCCCAAAAATTTCGTGTGTGAGACAATGCAAAAATCTTAGAGGTGAAATGATTGGGTTATGGAAGTCTTAACCCAATTAATCAGAATCGTCTCTTGATAGGGATTAGCTGGGTGGTTACTGTAGGCAAGTTGAGTGTGGCTGAAGGATGTGAGTCATTGGGGGTGTGCTTTGGTGTATACATTTTGTCCATGGTGAGGAGACTCTAAAACCAAGGCAACAACTTTTATGTGAGTAATGTTACCACACATATTGAAGAGGAATAGGATATTTTATGAACTTCCTAAGACTTTTCCAAGAAAGTACATTATTTTAAAAATACTAATTTTCCTTGCAAGAACATTTACAAAGCTTCTATGTACCCTATATATTTAAAAAAAAACATATGTATATGCATATTTAAATATATTCATATCAGGTCTTACCGTAAATCATTACAAAGAGACAGAGCTATATCATTTTTTGCTTTATTTCATTTTAAAAATTAATAAAGAGAGAAGATTTGAAAATCCTATTTGTTCTTCATAAAACATTATATACTCAGTCTCATATAATCTGACACATGACCTAAAATTTTAAATTTTTTAAAATAACTTTGCACAAATGTTATTTTAATAGGAGATATTTTGAAAAAAACTACTTTGCACATGTGTTATTTATGAGTATTATTTAAGCCTCACTTGTCTCAATTACCAAACTCATAATTGTGAATCATAAATCTATAATTCTATGAAGCCTTTTCTACCATTAATATGCAAAAATATTGCTAATATATTTTGCTGGTAATTGGATAAGATACAAAGCTGGGATGTAGAGAAAATTGAGAAATGAATGTTTGCCTTGACATATTTTATATTATTCCCACTTTACTATCAATTGGCTAAGTGGAGTTTTTCCAGGAGAAATAATAGACCATTATCAATGGCTTTGACTTTGATAGATTCCTAAACTGGGGAGTCTTTTTAATATTTTAAAGCCAAGCATATTTTTTATGTAAAAAGCACACAGATATCAAATTTAACATTTTGTTATATAATTAAATAAAAATACCACTTTTAAGTCTAGATGGAGTCCTCTATTTAATATGGAGGTTAAACACAAGAATATCTAAAGTCATTGTCAGTTTCTCAAAAAACAGTTTGATTTATATTTATTTTCCAAACACATACTTTGATGTAGGCCTAGACTTCTGATCCAGAAGCATGCAAGACATTATCTTATCCTGGGAGTTATTTTGGGTGGGAGCCAGTCTGCCTCTGTCATAAAGAAACCTATATATGATTCCTAAAGGATACTTTCGTGCAAAACTGCAATCAATGAGTCTACCACGGAGAGTTAACTGCAAAACATATCCTTTGACAATTCAATCTTTGAGTAGAATTGCTTACTACTAACAACCTGGATGCAGTAGATTGTGCACCCAAGAAATTTTTAGTTTCATATGAGCTGTTTGCTTAAGATAAACAGAAAAATTAGTTTATCCTTTAGAACTAAAATATTTATTTTGGTACTTCTTTTTTTGCTTGCCATTGTAATGTTGAAAATAATATATCTTTATATTTATTCTAAATTCAATTTCCTTCTTGCTTCTTTCCTACCACCACCTGAATTTGATAGGTGCAGAGTTTTAATTCATTGTAAATTATGTTTATAATTTTGGAGGTTATGCTTTAATTTGTATTTCTCAATTCATCATCTTGATGCTGACTTACAGATCATGAGTAAATGAACAGAGGTCTGTAGTTTGTCCCAACTCCTTCCCTTCATTCTTCCTTCCTTTTTTCCACTTCTGACAGTTCTTCCCTTGCTTTTATGGGGTCATAGTATTAGTCATATGCATTCTACTCTCTAAATCAGGTGTTCCATGGTTTTTAAACAAGATGAATTTAAGAAGTAAAAAAAAAAGAAAATATCCTCTAAAATTTATGGTTATATTATTAAAATTCACTGCAGATTTTTCATTCTACCACTAGAATATATCCTTGCTATCAATATTTTTTAATTTATACTTACTGACAAAGTAAATCTCTTATCTTTTTAGACCAACAGGAGTAAAACAAATTCCTTAATGTTTGAGGATCCAATGCTAGCTAAAACAGAGTTTCATCCATAATTTTCATACATAAAATTTACTTTGGTGATTAAGTTCTAAATATAACAAATAAAGGCTTAGCAATATGTCTTTCAAAGAATGTATTAGTAGCTGGAAATGAATCACCCATTAAGATTTCCATTTACTCTTTATGGGAGTAAAAGACACTTTCACAGTAATCATTGTTTTCAGAAATACTAACTTAAAAGGAGCAAAAAAAGGGTCTAGTATTTGTGAATAGATGTGTGTATGTATATTTCAATCTTTTCAGACTGCTATAAGAAAAATACCACAGACCATGTGACTTTGACAGCAAAACCTATTTCTCATAATTCTGGAGGCTTGAATCGAGGCATTGGGTGAAGGCTCACTTCCTGGTTCATACTGATATATATATATATATATATATATATATATATATATATATGCATTCATATACATACACTCATATATTTTATATATATATATATATATATATATACATACAAACATATAGGCACCTAATATAGGGACCTACCTGTCACACACACACACACACACACACACACACACACACACACACACACGCATATATATGACTCACACAGCTTACATATTTACATTTGGTCTCTTGTTTTCTAGATATGTGACCTTGGACGATTAACATCTCTGAACCACAAAGATCCTATCTCAAAAATGGGGTTAGTAATCATTCTGACTATTTAAACGGTGGGAAAAAATTGAAAAAAACACTAAGGGGAGGTTTTTGTTTTTTTTTTTTTTTGGATACCAGAGTTTGAAATCAGGGATGCTTGATTTTGAGCCACATTCTGGGTCCTAATTTGCATTTTATTTAGAGACAAGGTGTCATTGAATTGCTTAGCACCTCACTTCTGCTGAAGCTGGCTTTGAACTCATAATCCTCCTGCCTCAGTCTCCTGAGCCACTGGGATTACAGGTGTGTGCCACTGCCCTGGCTATAGGGAGTGTTTAAAATACACAATATTGTTATTATCATCTGTTTTAATGGACATTCAACTACTACTAAAACTAACTTTATACTAACAGAAAGATTCAACCATGTTATAATGGTGACTGTATTAGCAATTCATCTTTCCCTTAACAATTGTAATCTAGAAATATAGGTCAATTTAATTAACATTAAATTTGATGTTAATAAACATTAATTGGTGTACTTTATTTTTTTACTATTACTATACACAAACGCAGTTATACTTTTAACAAGCTTCCCTCTCCTTTTTTCTTCTTCTTTTTTTTTAAGTTTAACTTCTTCTGGCAGAGTATTTGTTTCAAAAATCATGCGAACACAAAAGATTATTTTTTAAAGTAATGTTGATATTGATTTAGATTTGTGGTCTGCTTACCAACTTGGTAACAATGTTATTAAACTTGTGACTCAAATTTCTCATATACCAATTTTGATGATATGCATCTACCTTATAGAATCGGTAGGAGTCAATGAAATAATGCATGCAATAAACTTTCACTTTACACATATTATACACATAATAAATGGTAGTTTTTAAACTCATAGTTTTAAATTAACAACTATAGTTCCTAAATTACTATAAAATGCTTGTTTAAATTAGAAAAACAAATATATATATATATATATATACACACACATACACACACACACATACTGTTTGGAGTGTTATAAGAGTTTTAGTCTAGCAAGGCAAGTATGGCTCTTGCCTGAAGAGAAAGATATTAAACATTAATAATATGCAACACTCTCAATTGAATCATGTTACGTTCTCCATGTCAACATGTTCTATCTTTAATTAACTGCATAAAGGTTACATTAAATGAATCAGAAGGAAGATTATACAGAGCACACTTCAGACTTTGCAGAGTTTTATCCAACCATAATCTTTGCAATAGTGATATTCTGAAGTGTCAGATGAATTGAAGGAGGTGTAAAAGCATAGACATTTAATGAGTGCTTTATCAGTGCTCTATCAATTTATATCTAAACTTCAATAAAATAAATCATTTCAGTGTGGTTTACCTCTCAGCACATTGACGTGTGCCATGATGGTTTATTATTTATGTATGTGTGTGTGTGTGGTGGTGGGGGGTGTCTACTATATTATAAAAGAATAATATCATTGGATCAAATTTTAAAAGTAGGATTGCTAATTGTATCAAAAATTTATTCAAATTTATAAAATATTACAATGATACTGTACATTTGATATAAACAGAGACAAATAATCAAGATAAGGATATGATCTTACCCTCTTTATACTTACATATGCTATGGTCTGAATGTTGGATTCCCTGAATCGCTAATATGATAGCATTAGGTCATGAGGACTCTAACCTCGTGAATGGGATGACTATCCTTACCAGAGAGACCCCAGAGAGCTAGCTCTTTCCCCATGTGAGTATGCAGTGGGAAGGCATGTCAATGAGGAAGCAAGTCTTCATCAGGCAAGCCTGGTGCCTTAGCCTGGACTTCTGTATTTCTAGAACTGTGAGAAACAAATTTCTGTTGTTTATAAGTCACACAGTCTAATGCACTCTGTTATGGTAGCCCAAACAAACTAATATGCCCATAATTACTTTTATAATAGTAATGAAATACTTATCTAAATTACAGTTTATTATATTAAAGAAAATAAATCTCATTAACAAATTCAATATACCCAAAATGTGTGAACAGATAATGAGAATCAGATTTATTTACTTGCCTATTTTCTTATTTATGCACAAATTCTTCCAGAAGGAATTACGTTGTTAAAGGTTATCATTTAATTGATATATAAATAAGAAATAAAATTTCACATACACATCACAAAACTTTTGATAGAATGATTTTAAAAAAAATCTTTATTTTTTAGTGTAGTTGGACATAATACCTTTATTTATTTATTTCTATGTGGTGTTGAGGATCAAATCCAGGGCCTCACATGTGCTAGGTGAGCACTGCTGAGCCATACCCCCAGCTGTTGATGGAATATTAATTGAAAATTTTCTCATGTGTTATACAGTAATACTTGTAATAAAAATTTTAGGACTCATCATTGGACTTAAAGTTATTAAGAAGTAAAACCCAGACAGTTACAATTCTAAGTGAATTACATTGGAAATGCTGTGGTATCTAGTTGTAAATACCCTGAATACAAAGTAGAAAGCTTTGTTCCCAGAACAATGTGGACCTCATTGGACTAGCAGTATTTTGAAAGTCAGCACCTGTGACATCAGACAATGGTTGCTACTTTTCCAAGGACGTAGATAAAAAGCAGTATTAAAATTATCCAACTCTTATCTACCTCTTAGAACACTTTAATTGGCTACTCCACACCATCCTCCATTAAAGATGATGCACCATTATTGGAGGTTCACTCTAGAATCATCCTGTAAGTAGTGGAGTACCCACTAGGATCCTATCCCTCACTTTTTCTCTTTCCACTCAATTCCTATGTTTTAGGTGTTGTCATTTAAATCCCATGGTTCTAGATATCATTTTACATGGTAGTAAATCTCAAATCAACATCTTTGGTAACTATTTTCCAACTAAGTACAAACCATCATCATCTGTCAGCTGAGACTCTTTAAGTTTCCTCTACAAACTACTCTCCTCAAATCAACTAGACTGACTTTGGCAAAAGGTATAAGTAACTACTGATTTCTTGCTTAAAAGACCTGTCAGTCAATCCTGCTGCAAGAACAATACAATCCATCTCAGATCAAAAATAATTTAAAAAGATATTTCCTATCCATCCACCTGGACACACACACACTCATACATAAGAGTTATTAAGCATGTTTAAATGTTTTCTAAATTGTACATAACTTTTTTTGTGTTAATCGTGGTGGTAGTACTAATGATGATGAAGATTCTGATGAAACAATGCCCTGACAAGACCTTTTGTCCTGGGAATACCAGTAGGTAATTCCAACTAACAATGTGACACATAGTTTCTATCCAGAACTAAGATCATATATTTGCCCTACATTGGGCTCAATTCTCTCAGTGATAATGTGGTTAAAAACTACTGATTTTATTAAACACTGTGTAAAAGATTTATAAATGCTACTACATATGGATTTCTTAGCAATGTATAGAGTGCACCAGATGACTTTAGAAACTTTGCTTAAATAGGCAGAACTGATATTCATTTCCTCTTTTCTACTCTTTTTATTTATTTATTTATTTATTTTTCTTTTTTTAATTAGTTGCTCATGACAATACAATGATCTTGACATATCATACATTTGAATCAAATGTTACAGGATCTGATTCAAGTTACTTACAGAGGTATTCTATCTCTAACTTAGTTAACTTTTCTGTTTTCATGTATTTTAGTTAATTTCACAATTTTGTGGGTTAACTTTTCTGTTTTCATGTATTTTAGTTAATTTCACAATTTTGTGTACTCTTAGACATTCTTAGAAAGTAAACACATATGTGCTTATATAATACATATGTATGTACACACAAACATGCAGATACATGTAGATACTAATAATTTTCTCATTGAAATTTTTGTAAAAACATTTTAAAAGACTTAAAGAGATACAGCATACATATAAAATATTGAGTTTTAGTAGTGTAGGTTTTGTAAGTGCTGAAATTAATAAAGCTGAGCTTAGCTGAGATCAAGTTTGAAGGTTCAAATTCCATTATTCTCAATCTTGTTTTATTTGTCTTCCTGAAGATCTCAATAGCTTTAGTCATAAGCAGATTTTTTCCTCTCATAAAGGTCAGCTTCTACTACTGAAATTCTGATTCAGCACAATAATTAGACTCCTGTTACTAGGCAGATGAAATTTTCAGAAGATCCTTCCCATATACATAGTCCACTTAATATCAACATTTTCTTCATTAGAATATTACCAACTTTTCTCACTTCCACTGAATTGAGCTCAATATGTGTAATATTGCATAATTTGATGGCAATTTTGTTCAAAAATTGTAGTCTTAAAATATTTAAAAGAATAAGTGTGGTTCAATCACTTAAGAAATAAAATATTTCAATTCCATTGAAATATTCTCTAAATAGTAATCATTTTGCTTAATTCAGTATTCTTACAGTTTGGTAAGAACTTACATTATGCTTTATTTCTAAAATATACTTTATATCTATTTTATTAAAATCCATTCAAATGTTTTATTGTCTATATTGTTTTCCAAATTGCTAATTTTTCTTCAATGTCATTTTGAGAATAATACACCTTGACTATCTTACTAATGATCATCCATCTCACATATATTGAATAAATTCTACATATATGTGTGTATATACATATAAATATACACACACTTATGTATGAACCTTTTTACTTTATGAAAATATAAAGGTAAATATAAATTACCTTTAAATATAAAAATTTAAAGGTTGCTGCTAAATTTTCTTTATTATAAGTGATTCTATGAGCATATGGCCTTGTACAGCTGCCTCTTTAGAGAAAAACTGTTGGGTTTTGAAAAAAAATATATATATATACACACACATACATATTAAGTTTATCTAGATATCATAAAGTTACTCTTCAAATTGGTTGTATTCATTTAAATTCCCAATAACAGGACACAGAAATATTTTTGCTCCATATCCTTGTCAAAACATGTTATTGTCAGACTTAAACGTTCCCAATCTCTTAGTGTGAAATGGTTTCTTATAGTAGTTTTAACTTGCAATCCTCATATTACTGTTGAGATTAAATATTTTTACACACAAATCACGTTTCCTCTTCCTTCAATTTTCTGTAGCTGTATTTTGTTCATATTATTGGATTACTTTCATTTCTCTCCCTCTCTGCTTCCTTCTCCACTTTCATCATTCTTTCTTCCTTCCTCCCCTCCCTCCCTCCCTCCCCCTCTCTCTTCCTTCCTTCCTTCCTTTGTAAATCAACTACATAACTAAGCATGCCAATTTAGTTGAAATGACATTCGAAGCCAACCTCTCTCAGGGAAATAAGCAGTGTGTTGATTTACATTCTAGTATAAACTTCTAATCCAACTGCTGATCAACAACAATCAGCTAATTGGCTATTTCAAGAAACATTTTCTATTACATAGTATTAACAGAATTAATTTGGTAACAGCTTTCCCTTACTTTTCTTAAAAGGCTTATTTAGTTTGTACTTATCAATTTCTTGAATGTTTTGACAATTAAAATTAAATCACCATTTTTTTCCTAATAGTTTTTTTTTTGGTGTGTATTTTTGGGGGATAGATTTGAAAGTTCTGATGAAACATTTTCTACTTGTTATATGATATTTTTTTTCTTCAGTTACTATTAGAAGAAATTTTCCAAGTCATACAAATTTTACATTCATCCATATAGGGAAAGTCATTGTATTTTCATATCACTTGAAATCTCTTCTATATCCTTAATATGAATGACAAATTTCATGTCTACAGATTGGGTAGGGGATGCCGGTATAGCTAGTGAAACTTTATGTCAGTGTGCATATGGGAGGATGTTTTTCCTATATTTTTACATTTATTTTTGCCCAGAATCACACATTTCTCTTATTTTTTGCATTGAAATTAATGTATTATTGCCTTGAAGATCTTTCTTCCTTATAACTCATTTTTATCCTTTAGTATTTGTTTTCCTTTTGAAAGACATGCTTGAGATTTTTCTCAGATTTGAATGTTACCTCTCTGCGAATGTTTATATGCTGCTTTTTTCTATAATAATACTTTGACCATGTACAAAATTATAGGTTTTCAATTATTGTTTTTCTCATAGGTTGAAAGGTATTATTTATTCTTTCTTGAAAATGACTTTTCAAAACTCTGGTGTTAGTCCTGGTCATCTTTTATTTCTTTCTGTCACTGTTTAAAATCTCCCTGGCATCTTTTGTGTTTTATAGTTTTAATTCTATGTGTCAAGGGATGAGTTTTTCTCTTTGTCATGTGACATCGTTTGGAAGATTTGTGAATCTCCCCAAATAGAGTTATTTTAATTATTAGTGATCTACTTACACATTTAAACTGTGACTATTCCATATCATTTATCTTACTTTGGTGTTTTTAATGAGAATATTTTCAGGACATATAATGTGTTTTATTGCTAGATACTAAAGTTTCATGAATTAAATTAAAAACTGGAAATTATTTTGTTTATAAAACATGTGTGAAATGGTGATATAACAGAAATATTTAAGGAAATATATTATTTGAAAACTAAAACAAGAGAAATGTTTAAGAGTTTCACCACAGGTAGATGAGAAATCAAACACATATAACTTTTCCAAGAAGATACTATCTTTAGTCATGCATTTAAAAGCTCAGAAAGAAAATCTGGCAAAGGAAACTCATCTTCATTTTGTGAGCAACAAATAGAAACACATTTGCCTCTATCTACTGAAAAGAAGGAAAAATATTAACCACTGAATGTAATATGGACAAAGCCTTATCTTTAATTATTCAAAATTAAATGTTCACCTTTCATGTGAAAGAAAAGAAGGGTATATCTCTACAGATTGTTGAAGAAACTTTATTTGGTGTTTTAATCAGCTATTGGTTGCAATGTAGAGAAGGAAAGGTTTATTTTGACTCAGGGTTTCAGAGGTCTCAATCCATGGTTTTCTGAGTTCATAACTCTGGGTTAAAGGTAAGGTAGAAAATCATGGCAGAAGGGTAAGAAGGGGATATGGAAATCAGGAAGCAGAGAGAGAAGTCTACTCACTAGGGACAAAATATAATTCACAAAGGCAGGCTCCAGTGACCTACCTCCTCCAGCCACACTTTTCCTTCTAGAGTTACCACCCACTTAATCCATATTGGTGGATTAATTCACTGATTAAGCCACATCTCTTATAATCTAATACTTTAGCCTCTGAATGTTCTTGTGTTGTTTCATACATGAGTATTTTGGAGGACACTGCATATCTAAACCATAACATCTGGGAAGCAAACAAGGTAATTGGAATAAGGAAAAAAACAAAAACACTTTCATTGTGCAAATTCTGTAATTAATACTTAATTCTGTAGAGATGACCTTAAGCATTTTGTCTATTGTTAATTACTATAAAAATAAAAACATTTAAACATATTTTAATTATTTTTTTCCTAACAAAAAGTGCCTGTTTCTTTCTTAACTTGAAAATTACCTTTTTGGTGGTATTTAAGGAACATTATGACATTATAGATTTCCTGTGCTGAGGCATCATGCTGATTCATACAAGTAGAGAGAAAGTATCACACTATGATGTGCCAGCCTCTGAGACTGAGGAGACATATTTTCTTAACAAGCCACACCGAGGAATTTTCTTCAGTGTAAAATCTCTTTTATTTTTTTTTCCAATATGATTCTTCTAAAATACATATATTTCAAAACACCTCACTGAAAAAAATTTTTACTGGGTGTTAAAGGAAATGATCTGGATTAAAATACACATATCTGATCAGTACATTCTGGAAAACTGATGTCATCACATGTGAATAATTTTAAAAATACCTAAAAACTTTAATTTTAAAACTGATACATTTTCAGAAAATTATTAAATATTATGTTGAATTGTTGCAATTGAGTTAATCAGGATTTTGTAAGTATTTTGTATTAAAATTTAATATTATTTGTTTAAGGATAAAAAAATTAAGTGTACCATTTGAATTTGAATAGTAGAATTAAGAAACTAAGAATAATTAAGGAGAAAGGCAAGGGAATGGAACAGTATGAGAAACACAATCTATCTCTCATCACTAATCATTACTGAAAAACTGTCAACAGAAAATGTCTAAATGTCTTCATTATCCAAGAAACATAAATCATGAAGTAGTAGTATAAGCCTGATATTGGGGACATGAGGGAAACACAAAAAGATTTGAGAAATGAACAAGTAAATGTGGTTGCCACTAAGAAAAACTGTGATTGAAGCAGCTACCAGATGGATCCTTCTCATTAAATCTTCTATATGCCTAGGTTTTTCTTTCCTTTATTTGAAAACCATGTTTATGCATCACTATGGAAAATCATCAATAGAGTTTTATCAAGTTGAATATATCTATCATAGGGTCCTACTCAGTATACAAGATAGTTCTGTGAACTGAGGTTTTTTAAAAAGAAAATGCTGTAGGAATTTGTACACCAAACTAATACCTTTGTTAGTTTTCAGTATCAACCTGAAGAAAGATATGTTCATGTTTCTCGTCTTGGGTCAGGGGGTTATTATTTCTGTACTAACATACATGCTATATAAAGAGCTATGAATCTTTTCAGGAACATTCTTGATCTGGTTATTTATGTCTATCCTGTCTATTAGAAGCAGGCATGAAATTTTTTTCATTCAATGTAGCAGTCTACATGGAACAACAAAATGAATGTATTCTTTAACTCATAACTTCTATATCCAAATATAATAATCATAACACAAGCACATATGTATTTTGTATTCACACGTTTTTCTATTCATTTTCATATTTAATTACATAGCAGAATATAGAATTCAAGCAGAATATAGAATTTCTCTAAAGTCACACAATTAGCATATTGAACAGACTACCGTTGTCTTATTTATTTATCTATTGTGATTTTCTTCTAGATCTCCAATGACATTTTTAATCTCATGTATTTGAGAAGCCTTAATTGTCACTTCTAGATAATATTGCAAAATGTTTTTTCTCTTTTTGGGGGTGTTATTTAATTAATAAATTAATTACTATGTTAATAAATTAGGCAAGTATGTTGATATTTCCAGTTATTGATTATTATGTAACAAACTATTCCAAAGTTAAGTAGCTTAAAACAACCACCATTTTATTATGACCCATCAAGAATTAGGGGGAGAGTTCAGCTGGGTAATTGTTCGGCTTCTAATGTCATTACTCTATAACACTCAATTAGCTAAGAGTTGTCTGCAGCATCCAATATGACTTCACCCACACAATGTGTATAGCTGTAAGGCTAGACTCAGCTCACACTGTTGACCTACCTGCAGCTTCTTCACTATATGATCTCAGGGTTTCAGAGTTTCTTAAGTAGCTGCTGGCTTCATATAGTTGTTGGCATTATAAGAGGTTTTGGTGAAAGCTAAGAGCCCTTTCTTCTTTGAAAATCCTAGACCAATTCACCCTATTCCACTTGCCAAGCTAATTAATTAATCCAGCTTGTTTAAAGGGGAATTGAATTTTTCCTGCACTCTCAATGAAAGGAGTAGCAAAAGATTTGCCAATATCTTTAATCTATTATGATAATTTGGCAAAATGATGCTTCATATCAGTATTCTCTATTTCTCCTAAATTTTTGAATTTTAATATACAAAACTCAGAGTATGTGCTCCTTCATCATTCCACACCTTTGTCTTCAGATTTTCAAATTATAGCCCTGTCAAAATCATGTGCTTATTAAATTTGAAAATGTATGGCTGTGAATGTGTATTTCACACTTTTATTTTTATTCTGACATACTAAACATTTTCCTACAGAAAGTTTAAGAATTGATCTTGAACAAAATTTATAAATTGGTATAAACAAAATAAAAATCGTGAAAGATGCTGAGAGATTGAACATTTTCTATTGGAGTGTATGAAAACTTTAGCCCCCAAGCACTCCCCTCTGGTCCATCTGAAAATCCCAAATGGGCCAATAAACAGTAGCTAAGCTGAGACTCCAGGCTTGCTTTCCCTGCATTCCATCCCCTACAAACATCTGTTTCCTCCTCTTTTCTAACATTTTTAATAGTGAACAGCACTGAGCTAGGTACTTGTCTATGCATGTATGATGTAATATTTACAATTCTTATTTACTAATTTAATATCAAATCTAGGCATTAATTTAGTAATCCAATGAAGTAAGTGAGATACAATTTAAACAAAGAAATAATAATAAAGAATCTTATATTTACATTCTTCCCAAATTCTCAGATTTTGTAACAAAGGACTAGAGAATAGAAATATTGAAAAATGGCAGATTATAACCATTTTGTGAAATAGAACATTATTTTGACTCTAACGTAAAATATTATTTATATTAGCTATCAATGGCTGTATGCCATTATTCAAAATTTAATTGCTAAAAATATTACACACATATTATTTCATAGATTTTGTGGATCCAAAATATGGATGTGACTTAGGTGGATCCTTCTTTTACAGGCTGCAATGCAAGAGTTGAGCTGAAGCATCATCTCAGGCTTGAATATGGGTTGGCTCCCCTTCCAACTCTCTCAGTGACTGTTGATCAGGTTCATGTCTCACAGGCTGAGTAAGGTAATTCGTTCCTTGGTGGCTATTGATGCTGCTAGCCATGTGGACTCCTCATAGGACAGGCCAAAACACAGCAGCTGGCTTCATCAGAATGAGCAAAAGAAGCTCCAAGACATTAGGACACTTTTTAAAAAATGATTATCTATTATTACAGGTAGTACCACACCATTTTTAAAAATTTTGTTTGTTTGATTCTTTGTTTGGTATGCAGGAGCACTTAACCACTGAGCCGCATCCCCAGCCCTTTTTATTTTTTATTTTGAGACAGGGTTTCAATAAGTTGCTTGGAACCTTGATAAATTGCTGAGGATGGCTTTAAACTCATCATCTCCTGCCTTAGCCTCCCAAGTTGCTGGGACTACATCACTTTTGCAGTATTTAATTCCTGAGAAGCAAATCATTAGGTCCACTACATACTCAAGAGATTACCAGAGTACTAATACCCTATGCAGGGATAACTGGAAGTCATTTAAGAAGCTGTCAAGGATAATTATGAGCATATTTAAAACTTTTAATTAATTTACACTTCTCTAAGATAAATATATTGTCAGTTTTTGTAAGTGTAAGCTTATTTCTTGTCAACTGACATATTTGAATTATGATGTGTCTTTATTTCAGTGGATAAGTGTAAGAGTATAAATCTTTGGTTTGAGTTCTTTTATTTATTTATTTTATCTTTGCTTTTTCTTAGCCTCAAAATACCAAAGCTCAATGAATCATCCCATCTTCATTGTGTTCAGCTCATAAATATTACAAAATATTTATACCTAGAAAAATCACAAAGTATTTATACTTAGAAAATGTTTTTTTTTATATAATCTTTCAAAATCATGTACAATGGAAGTATAACCCTTGTATACATCTAGCCAAATGCAAAGCACATATTTTAGTTTCATTAAGTGTTATTTAGGGCCGGAGCACAAAATCTATAAACATGGTTCCAGAGTAAGATACACATGGCATATGGTGTCTTAAGTAAGTTGAAGCACATAAAAGGAAAATCTTATAATTGTTACACTTAGTAAAATTAGCACAAGCAAAGTTAAATAAAAAGTTTGAAATTCTTTAGTAGTAATATGAAATAAATATTATTTATCTATAATAAATGATATTTCTATTATTATAATGATACTTCTGTTATTATTATTTCATTGATTCCGTAAAATTTATAAAAAAATAGAATATTATGTAACATTGGAATAGAAATTCTCTTGTTATATAGTTGATGATTATTACCAAAACAGGATTGACATAGGTGACAATGTTAGTTGAATATTAAATGACATTATGTTTTCTACCTTTCTCCTTTAACTTTAAAAAAATTTGATATTCATCTTTAATGACCACGTAGAAGATATTAGGATATATAGATCCTGAAAAAAATTTAATTTGAATGTTTTGGTTGTACTTATGTATAATTAATTCTTTTATTTATATAGAATTCAAGTACTTTATAGAAAGCTAAACATTTTTATAAAAAGCATTTGTATTTTTTTCACTTTTCCTTCTTTGAGATCATTTTATTCATTCTTGGCTTTCAGGGTATTTCCACCTTTTCTGGGCAGTAATCTGTCTTTACTTTCATTATATTATGGGGGAGAAAAGATGCTCTTCAAAGGATAGGATCACCAATAAAACTGTTTATGACAATTTGGAATGGAAAGATTATGTGAAGAAAAATAAAAATGTCAAAGGTCTGCATGTCAATGAATTAACTGGTGGGCACATGGTCATAAGATTTCTAACAATGATGGATGATGTTATACTGAAAAGATAAACATGGAAAATTAGTCTGTTTTTACAATAAGCAGGTCTTTACTTCCTTAGTAATTCCGGTCCTTTATTATCATTTTATAAGGGTGAATGTTAAAATATTTTGTTAATGTACTACTCTTAGAATCTATTTCCAGATTAACAACAACAACAAAAGCCTAATGCAAATGAAAACATTGGATTACTATAAAACCCATTATGTATTTTATCTACAGTTAAATAGACTTATTTGTATAAATACCTGTTTAATTTCATCAACTTATAATTAATAACTTTGAAGTCTGTTTAATTTTTGTAAATATGTAGATAGTATAGGTAATACTATTTTCCTGCCATGCTAATACAGTGTTATAACTCTGATTTCTATGACTTTTGTTGCTCCCACAGTTCCAACTAGTAGGAAATCCCAAACCTCCATCTTCACACAACTTCCCCCCATCCATTAATTTAGTTCCTTCTGTGGGTTGAATGTTTGTGTTTTCCCACATTCATGTAATGAAGTTCTAAATTTGACTATTTGACAAATCTGCTATTTGACAATGTTTGGAGGGGCTTTACTTTTTTTTTAATTTCAAGTACAGGATGTTTTATTATGAACATTTCCAAAATACAAGTTTTTAAAAATTCCATTATTAGTATGTACATGCTTGCTCCAGTAACCAATATTTTTAAAAATATTTAATACTCCTGCTTTGCCAGAGAGTGAAGCATTGTTCACCCTTTCTATGATTCTGTAAACTAAGATGCTTCTTCCTCCTGTCCCCAGGACTGTCAGAGTTGGAGAGGAAAGGCTACAGTTTCATTCACTTCCCACAGCAGGTTACCACAAATGTTTGCAAATTCTTTTAGAGGAAGATAATAAAAGATGGCATATCAGAAGGCCTTACCCCTTTTCAAAGACATCTGCAATATCTCTCACCCCACATGCACTTCCACAATGTGATTTTGTCACCTACTTTCTGCTGCTTTCCCAAGAAATGAAGTCTTTTTAATCTCCTTGAATCCTGGTGATCTACAACTACACAGACCTCTAGAATATGGCAGAAAAGAAGTTGTGTCCATTCTGGGTTCAGCCATCAACTGGCCTAGCAGCTTCTGTATCCTTCCATTTGGATCACTTAGTCTTGACTTGTTCCATCTGAGAAACCAAACAACGTGCTATGAGATTTACAAGCCAAGAGGAGAGACCACATGCAGGCATACTGATTGACCAACAACCACTACTGCCAGCCACAAGAGGCTGCCATCTTGGATGACCAGGACAGTCTAGTCTTCAGATGACTGCAACCCCAGCCACCATCTAACTGCAATGACATGAGCTATCCCCCAGAGTGTCATTTGTTTTTAATCAATACAATTTAAAAAAAATCCTCGTTGGGTGATGTGGCTCAAGCTGTACCATGCTTGCCTGGCATGCGCTGGGTTCCATCCTCAGCACCACACAAAAATAAAGATGTTGTGTTCACCAAAAACTAAACAAATAAATATTAAAAAATTCCTTTTCTCTCTCTCTCTTTAAAAAAAATCTGACTTAGTCCTATTATGATGTTTCACAGATGGTAAAATGGATGCGCAAAGAAGAGTGGGAATTTTGAATTGTTCCTTCATGGACACAGTCACCCATGTGGTGGCCAGGTCTGATATTATTATATATACATGACAAATTGGAATAGGGGTATCTAGTTATCTATTACTGTAAAAAATTTTCTCTAATTTCAGTGGATTAAAACAACTATTTATCATCTTTTACCATATTTCTGTGGGTTGAGTGGATTTATTTAACCTTTAATTAAGTTTTAGTGAGGTCAAAAGGTGAGTTCTGATCCAGTGGGATCAGTGTATTTATAATAAGAGCCTCCAAAATTCCCTCTCTTTGTCTGTCTCTCTATCTCCTCTCTCTCCTCTCTCCCTCCTGCCTGCTTCTACTATGTGATGATAGAGGCAAAAAATGGTTATCCAAAGTCAGGAAGAAAACCACCATGAAAAGCTGAGTTGGCTGGCAAAGTGATCTTGGAATTCTCAGTGAGAAAATGAATTTCTGTTGTTTAAGTCCCACAGTCTGTGGTATGCTGTTATGGCAGCCTGAGCTGACTACAGCAGCCACCATTTCACTCAGTCCACAAGGTGCCCTCAACTTTCTAACAGGAGAACCAAGAACTACACCTGGAAATAAATTCCTTTTATATTTCCTTCTTTGTTCCTTGATGAAGGATGGGCTGCTTTTCCAATGCTGTCAGAAGGAACTGTTTTAGTTGGTTTTTTTTTTCATTCTTGAGACCAAAAGACCTGACAAGAACAATTAAAGGAGAAAAGTTTATTTTGGGGGCTCACAGTTTCAGATGTCTCTTACCATGGATGGTGAACTCCATTCCTCAGGACTCCAGGGGATGCACGACATCACAGCAGAAGGATATGATAGAAGAATTCAGGTCAAGACATGGCTACTGAGAAGCACACACAGAGATTCCACTTGCTATGGACAGAATGTATACCCCACAAGCACACCTCCAAGTACCCACCTCCTCCTGCCACACCCAACTTGCCTACAGTCACAACTCAGTTACTCCCTATCAGGGGAGATTACTCACTGATTAGGTTAAGGCTTTCATAACCCAGTCAGTTCACTGCTAAACTTTCCTGCATTGTCTCACATGTGAGCTTTTTGAGACATCTAATAGTGAAACCATAGTAGGACCTGACAGGCAATGTCTCAAAGACTAGAGTGCTGCTGGCCCATACTAAGCCCCTAGGATGACTAGCTCTTGTATCTTAGAATTTCATGTTAAGCCATTTTTTTATACTGTGTATCTGCTGGCTTAGGGTATCAGAGAATGGAGGATTCCTAGAGAAAGGAATGAACACTTCTCAAAGAACCATTAGGCTCTGGACCCACATTCTGAGTCTCAAGACTTCCTTCATCATTCTTGTTTTCTACCTAATGACACATATGTCACAAAGACCCGTATAAAGCATGCCTTTTGTTATTTTATTAAACTATGAAACTTACAACTCTATTTTAAATTGCATTATCTTAAAAATGCTCATATAGGAGCTGGGGTTGTGACTCAGTGGCAGAGTGCTTGCCTAGCACGCATGAGGAAATGGGTTTGATTCTCAGCATGCCATATAAATAAATAAAATAAAAGTCAATTGACAACTACCATGTTTTTTTTTTTTAAAGTTGAGGTAACTTTTGAAAATATGTGAGTGAATGTATATGTGTTCAACATATATATTAGAATATATAATTATACATTTTAGTACACTTACTAATATAACAGCTGGATTGTTTTGATATAATGGAAAACATGAGTAATTTAATTTTTGATATAATGGAAAATATGAGTAATTTAATGTGTTTACTTCATAGTTAAAATTTTTTATTGCATAGAACAATTTTCAAGGTATAGGTTTATAAAATTACTCAGGGGATATACTTCAGGGAACTATCCATGAGAAAGTAAAATTATCAGGGAGTTGAAGTTTACTAATAAAGTTCACAATGATTACTTATTGAATATGATTGAATTTGACCTACACTTTTCTGGAGATATCACATCACTACCACATTAAATAATGCTTATAGTGTGTCTGAAGAACTAGAATTTCTTATATTATACCTCTGTTCTATCTGGCCCAAAATATAAGTGTCAATCAGAAGATGAAAAGAGAGAAGTTGTGGAAACTCACAGGTCATTTGATATCAGTGAACACAGAACTGCCACTGTAAAGAATTTGAGTAAACTGAGCTAGACCTTCAAAGATTGAGTGAGCTTAGAAATCATATTCATATCTCACTAAATTTTTGTGAGAGTGAATGAGTTTGTACATGAAATATCTGGGGAGCAGCTCTGCCTATATTCTTTGGAGTTTTATAGATCTTTATAAAAATTTCTAATTGTGTAATTTAGGCAAAAATTATTAATATCTCTCTCCATCAATTTAATCAGCTTTAAATTATTTTAAATGACTGCCTCAGAATTACTTTGAAAATTATATAATGTGTGTAAGATCTTCATGCCTTAATAGATTCCCGGAAAATGATAAGAATCATTACTTGAGAGTTGGGAACACTAACTTATTGCTTCTCATATTTATTTCAGCAAGGAAAGGTGCACATTAATGAGAACATCACATGCCGATGTGGTCTGAGCCTTTATTTTGTACATTTGTTCTGTCAGTCACATGGGTTAGACTGCAACTTGAACTTACACCTCCTCTATCCAGTTTATGAGCTTGGGTGAATAAACACTTAAAATATTATACAACCAGAGATATGAAAAATTGTGCTCTATATGTGTAATAAGAATTGTAATTCATTCTGCTGTCATATATAAATACAAAATACTATGTAGATGTAGAAAAGAAAGGAAAAGCATGTTTTATAATTTATTTTTAATTGGTAAATGAAGGAAATATACATATGCAATATAAAAATGAGAGAGGAAAAATCAAAAATAAATTTAAAAATTAGATTAGCTACCTAATTACAAATAAAAAAAAATTCAAGACTAACAGTCAACTTGAATTCTGGTTCCTTTATAGCAAGAATTATCTTTATTCATCTTCATATTTATAATGGTCCTTCACTCAGCACTTTACTCAATAAACAGTAGTTGATTGACTGTCATTTGAACATATGCTGACAGCTTATTTCAATTGTTCATATCTTAAAATAACCCAACACATTAAATATCTCTAAACAATGTCTTTTAATGATTGACAAGCTTTATTAATTAATATAGCTTGTAATGGACTTATTAAGATCAAGCATAATTGGGTTCCATTTTGACACCTTTGAGTAATACATTTTTTATCCATTGTACTGCTTTTTAAGCCTTGGCAATCTTAATGGCATGTCTGAGTCACCTTTTCTGTGGCTTAATGCAATATCGGATAGAGGACATAATGAGTGGAAATGTATTTAAAGGTACAAATATGCTCCTAAATTATCATTCCATTCTGTGACATTTGGTAGTTAAAATCTATTCCAATTAAACTCTTTTGAGATAGTAATTTATGATGAGAAGCAAGAATATTCAAAATACTTAAATGCTCAGAAGCTTTATTCTATTAAAAGCATAGATGTCCAAGAAAGATTTCAGAGCATATCTACAAGAAGCAGAATCTGCCTATGGTAAGGATTATTAGTGACATTAAGTTTACATAAAGTATTTATATTTCTAAAATATTGCTAATGTATATGGTAAACAATATAATTCCTCATTGTGGGGTATATTTAGATGACATTTTCAAACAAATAAACATGGATATGTTTAAGCCATTTAGCTAAGGTTCAAATATTTCTTATCAAAATTTAATTAAAGTTTATTTTTATATATATCAACCTTTTTTGGTTCAAATATTTTGCATATGGATTAAGTATCACTAGTCAGGATGAGTAGTTTTGTTTAGTGGAAATATGACTAAACAAGATAAAATTGAAATTGTTTTATTTATTTTAGAAAATGGCTTGAAGATGCAGTTCTCAAAACGAATTCCATGAAGTGTTTGAGTTTAGGTGAAATCCTAATATATTGAATCAATATATATTCTCAGCAACACTGTGTGTCTGGCAGGAAATGAAACAGACAAGGTAGTTGCCCTTGTGGAACTGATGTTGAGGGACTTCCATCTCAAAGAAATGAACATACACTTAATAGGTTAGATTATGATAAGTGTAGAGAGCAGGATAAAGCAGTTTAGGAGGTTGGAGTGCAATGACATGAGTGGATAAAATTTTACACAGTGTATTACTGGAAGGTCTCTCGAATAAGTAGTTGTTAGAGCAGATGTAATGCCGTGTGAGTGAGCCATGGACTACCTAGTGGCCGAGTCAAGAAAAGAACAAACATAAGGGCCAGTAGTGTTAATGACCTTGGAACTGTAGGATGGTTGAGGAGTCCAGTGGGCTTGGGGAGGAGAAGAGAAAGTTAGAAGATGAAGCTAAAGATGTTCAGAGCAGTGAGAATGGTGGACATTGCAAAGACTTTGGAATTTATTCTGAGTGGGGAAAGTGGTTTGGGGAGGGTTATGAATAGAGATGAAAATGGCAATGAATAATTGGTAGCAACTATGTATCACTTCAAAATGTTAACCATATTAAAATGCATTATATCAGTATGATGTTATATATACATTATTGGATGTATTAAATTCTTATTTCAAACATGTATCATATTTTGAGAAAATATAATAATTATTTTTCCTAATTTAAAAAATCTTGATGCATATTACTTTTGATGAATATGCTAAGAATACATTAAACATTTTAAACTGTTTTAAGGTGAAGTTTATTTGTAAAACTCTGATCTAGACACATAAGTTTGAAACATGTAATTATGCTACTTAATTGCCCAATCCTGAGTCAATCAACTGAATTTCTTTGTAACTTGCTTTTGTTTTTGTTTTTCTGCTATAAAACAAGTGTATTGGTTTGGATGACTTCCAAGGACACTTATAGCTTTCATGTCCTGTAAAATTTCTATTTTCCCAACTATCAGAGAAACTTCTAAGGAAGTAATATTCTCCAAAATCATATTTTAAATCTTAATAAATTTCAGAATTTGGAGAATCATTGATTTCTTGATGTAAACCACCATAATACTAGAAATATTCAATACTTTGATATTGTATACTTTGCTATTATAAGTAATTTATAAAACTATACTTTGTGTATACTTTGCTATTATATATACTTTGCTATTATACTTTGCTTTATAAGTAATTTATAAAACTAAATATACTTTGCTATTATAAGGTTTGGTGCAAGAAACCTATGAGCAATCTTATGCAAACATTGCAAGCTCCAAAAAGTGTTACTTTTTTTTTCTCTTACACACTAGAAAGCAGATATTTAAACAAAGGAAAATAGCTCTATAAGGCAACATACCAATGTGCATTAAACTCCTTATGACTTGACTTAATTACATGTATTCTTTTGTAATTTGTCCATACATTCTTTTTAATTTTCTTTAATTTTCCCTGATCAGACATTTTAAAAATTTTCTCTAAGACCTGAGGTAGTAGGACTCATTTACAATGTTCCTTTGCTTCTCTGGCAGCTTTATGTAACAACTGATGCTGAGCAATCTTTACTTAAAGTTCCTCATCCCAGGCTCCCAGTTGTCCAATTAAAAACAGAATCACTGCATGACATTTGAATTATTTTTATACACCCAATGAAACTATGTCCAGTTTCCATTTCTGCAACTACCAAGAGAGAATCCCTTGTAAACACATTTTTTAAATGAAATAAATTCAGGAATACATTCAAATTAGGAGCCAGATATATCTTTAAAATGAGTGTTGTTTGAATAAACTGAGATTAAGAAGCACAAGGGGCTGGGGTTGTGGCTCAGAGGTGGAGCGCTTGCCTGGCATGCTTGAGGCACTGGGTTTGATCCTCCTAGGTTTGATCCTCAGCACTACATAAAAATAAAAAAAAAATAAAAGGTACTGTGTCAACCTACAACTAAAAAATAAAATTTTTAAAAAAGAAGCACAAATATTCATTTGTGTATGTGCGTGTGTGTGTGTCTGTGTTTGTTGACATTTAAGGATGAGGGGACGTTTCTTTACTATGCACTTATGTTTCTAGTTTTCACAGATACTTTACAAATAGAGAAGCATGAGGTTATGTTTGAGATATGAGGTATCCCCCCAAAGCTATTATGTAAGACAATGCAAAGAAATGTGGAGGTGAAATGATTGGATTATGAGAGCTTTTTTTTTAAAAAATAATAAATTTATTTTTAGGTGGTGCTGAGGATCAAACCCAGTGTCTCACACATGGTAGGGAGAACTCTACTGCTGAATAACAACTCCAGCCCATAGATTATGAAAGCTTTAACCTGACAACTGATATGGATTAATCTGGCTATCACCATAATCAGATGGAGAGTGGCTGAAGGAAATAGATCACCGGTTCATGCCCTTGGGGTGCTGCAGTCTGACTGGGCACAAATAACTGGTAGGTCACTAGACACTTGTAGGTTCAAACAAGTCTCTTTGAGGTCTGGTGCTAAGTCCTGAGCTTCTTTCCTCTACCATGCCCTTCTGCTTCAACTTTAGGCCCAGAACAATGAACAGAGCCATTTATGGATGAAGTCCTCTCAAACATTGAAGGCTAAATAAATTCTTTCTCCTTTAAAATTTGTTTTGTCAGGTCTTTCTGTCAAAGCAGTAAAAATGATGACTAAAACACCTGACAAAGTGGTGTACATAAATGGGAAGAAAAAATATGTGAAAGACCTAGGGTTTAGAATAATCACAATTCTGAGGGGTGAGGGTATTGTGTTCCACTCCTTAGTTTTATAAGTAGAGTTTTTTTTTTTCTTTTTCCCTATTTAAGTAAATGTAAATGATTGCTTGTCATGGGTCCCAGAAGCAACATATCAATCTTAATAAGGATTTCTGTTAGTGATAACAGTAGGATGAGATTGGAAAGTGAGAATGCAGTGCTCGTTTATTGTGTGGTCCTAGTGCTAAGTAAATGGCAGAGGACATTTGATATGAGAAAGGAGCTATGATGTTTGTTTGGCAAGTAGAAAGAAACATTAGGGAAACGTGAATGACCAGCTAAAACTTGTAGACCAGCCTTTAAATTTTTATTTTGTGTTTTAACTGCTTATAAATCCAACTGCCTTACTCTCAAATGTTTACTCATAGGTTATGAAATCTCAAGTTTATGACATCTAATTCATATCATATTGTGGATAATGTCATTCCATAATTTCTGGAACAGATAACTTTGAATAGGAAATTGTGGTTATTTCCAAATGGCTTAAGCTAAATTGATCATAATTGACCACAGGTTGTCCATCATTCCTTGTATGAAAACTAATAAAATAGTTATTTGACTTAAAGACTCATTGGTCTTCAGATTTAGCATTTTCACCCATGAAGTGAAAAAGAATCTCTTATACAGCTAGATAAAGCATTCATGTAGTTGTTTTTCAATTTTCTTCTTGAATCACATTCTTAAGACCTATAATATAAAAAAAGTAAAAGGACTGTATTTTAGTCAGGTTTCTGTCACTATAAAAAAGTATTGGAGACTATCAACTTATAAAGAAAAAAAGGCTTATTTTTAGCTCATAGAGGATCCAGTCTATGATCAGTCGGCCCCAAGACTCTGGGCCAATGGCAAGTCAGCTCACCATGGTGGGAGTGCATGGTGGAGCAAAACTACTTAGCTCCTGATGAGCTGGAGAGCAGGAAGGTGATTGGGGTCCTAGTATATCTTTTAAGGGAACACCCCCAATGACCTCCTACTAGGCCCCTCACCTCTTAAAGATTCCATTACCCCTCAAAAGGCACTTTATCACATGGGAATTTGGGAGAATTTGATATCTAAACCATAACAGGCAGTTAGTGTAATACAATGTAAAATAAACACATAATTTTTTAGAATGGTAGTAGTATACAATCTATGTGATCTTTGAGGGAAAATCAAATTCTTAAGACATTGAAAGCATGATTCTAATTTCCTTAGCACTTCTAATAATTTCTTAATCTTTTTCCAGCAGTTGGTGACCATTCCAACTTGACCTATCTTTACAGACTTTGGTGGACAATACCTGGGATTGGTTCATAGTCTGAATGCTGAAAACTACATCTCTCAGACTCCTTTGCAGTTGGTGCTCTGCATGTGCTCAGGAATTTTCTACCACACACATTCTCATGGAAAATACAAAGGGAAGATCCTTCCACAAACTGCTTCTTGACTTTGACCAGAGGAGATTTTTAAACTCTGCGGTTAGGAAGAAAACATAAAGGTTATTTGAACGTGACACAGCAGAATGAGAACCATATACAGTATCTTACTCGTTCATCTCAAAGGAGTAACTAGGGCAACAAGAGAATGAGGAACATAAGAAAAATAGGTCTTACTTGCTGTCCATTTGCAACCTGGTGGGTACCAGAGTAGAGGCTTTCAAATAAAGTAAGTCCCACTGTGAGACACACAATAGCTAGTTTCCTGTTCTCAGGTTCAATAGTTAGAAAATGCCAAAGCTGGGATCTGAGCCAACTCTGCTCAGACTAGTGCACTACAATACCTCCACTTCAGGAGACGTCTGTATGATATACAATCACATCTTTGTACTAATATTTTTGTATCTTTTCTGGTTGGGCTAGGATTTGTGTCTTTGTTTAACTGACTCTGGTCTAGGGTTATGTTCAGTGTGTCTTAAACCATTCTTGTCTGGTGCTGTCTAATATGGGGCTGCTCTGTTCTCTATATCAGGGTCTTTATAATTAATTGCAAAAAATCATCAGTCTATTTATTGGTCTACAGTAACTAGAAATCCAGGTTATAAATATGCTGCTGACAGTCTTGTTGAAAGGATGCAGCCCTCCTGAACTTTCTTCCTGTAACCTAAAGGCCTCCAGGTATTTAGCACTCTGGGAGTAATGTAACTGAGGGCTTTCGGGTCCTGAATTTGTGTTTCTGAGCTCTTTGCTTGCTGCCTTCATGGTCAACATTCTCTTGCTTGAGGGGCTGGGGAGATTTTTTTTTTTGAAGAAACAGGCACTCCTGAACACTGGGTCAGAGCTGAAAACAAATAGTTGTCATACTTCTTAGGAAGTATCACGGGAAGTATGCACTTAAATCCCTTGTCTGGGTAATAACAGTTCTGGTTTCTATGCTTGAATCATTTTATGTCCAAGAATCATGTCAATATTGGTTTTAAAATATGCATGCCATCCAAACTGGTTGTCTACAATTTTTCCATTGAAAGTGTTTTTCTTAACTAAATATTTCAGCATTTCCCCTCACATAGACAACAAAAAATGAGAAACTGAAGCTTATTATGAAAATAAGCTTATTATGAAAATAAACATTTAGACATCATCTGAAAAATCAAGATTAAATTCAAACTGATACAATAAATTATACTTTGCTTTTTTGACAGATCTCCAAAAATGCATTTTTGACACATTCTGCCCGTATATTCCAATTTACTAATTATAACTCAATTTAAAAATTTTTTAAAGACTGCCTGCTATCTGCTTTGTCCATGAGAGTATTCCCTAACCCTCTAACCCTAACACCCAACCCTAACCCTAACCCTAAATCATAACCCTAACCCCTAACCCTAAACCCTAAAACCTAACCCCAACCCTAACCCTAACCCTAAATCCTAAACCCTAACCCCTAAACTCTAACCCCTAAACCCTAAACCCTAACCCCGACCTCTGACCCCTGACCCTAACCCCTAAACCTAAACCTAACAATAACCCTAACCCTAAAACCCTAACCCTAACCCTAAAATCCTAACCCCAAAACCCTAACCCTAACCCTAAAACCCTAACCCAAAAACCCTAACTCTAACCCAAAAACCCTAACCCTAAAACCCTAACCCAAAAACCCTAACCCTAAAACCCTCACCCTCACCCTCACCCCTAACCCCTACACCCTCAATCTAAACCCTAAAGCTAAACCTAACCCTAACCCCAAACCCTCACCCTCACCCTAAACCCTAACCCCAACCCCATCCCCAACCAACCCTAAGCCTTAGCCCTAGCCACAGCCCCTAACCCCTAGCCCTAGCCCCAACCTCAACCCTAACCCCTAACCTTAACCCTAGCCCCAGCCCCTAACCCATAACCCCTAACCCTAACCCCTAACCCTCTAACACTAACACCCTAACCCTAACCACCCCAACCCTAACCCCAACCCTACCCCTACCCCTAACCCTAACAACCCTAACCCTAAACCTTAAACCCTAACCCTAACAACCCTAACCCTAACCTGAACCCCTAACCTCTAACCCCAAACCCTAACCCTAAACACAAACCCTAACCCATAACCCCTAACCCAACCCCAAAACCCTAAAACCTAATCCCACCCCTCACCCTAAACTTAACCCTAACCAACCCTAACCCTAACCCTAACCGTAAACCCTAAACCTAACCCTAACCACCAAAACCACCCTAACCCAAACCCCTAACCCCCTAACCCCAACCCTAACCCCGAACCCTAACACTAACCCTAAACCCAACCCCTGACTCTAATCCCTAACACTAACCCTAACAATAACCATAACCCTAACCCTAAAACCCTCACCCTCATCCCTCAACCCAAAACCCTAACACCTACACCTTCACCCTAAACCCTAAACCTAACCCTAACCCAAAACCCTCACCCCTCACTCCTCACCCTAAACCCTAAACCCAACCCCAACCCTAAGCCATAGCCCTAGCCCCAGCCCCTAACCCCTAGCCCCAACCCCAACCCTAACCCTAGCCCCAACCCCTAAACCTAACCCTAACTCTAACCCTAACCCTCTAACCCTAACACCTTAACCCTAACCCTAACCCCAACCCTACCCCTAAACCCTAACAACCCTAACCCTAAACCCTAACAACCCTAACCCTAACAACCCTAAACCCTAACCCTAACCAATCCTAACCCTAACCCCCTAACCCTAACCCCTAATCCTAACCCCTAATCCTAACCAACCCCTAACCCTAACCCCCAACCCTAACCCTAACCACCATAACCCTAACCTTAACCCTAAACCCTCACCCTCACCCCCACCCTCACGCCTAACCCTAACCCTCTAACCCTAACCAACCCTAAACCCTAACCCTAACCCCCTAACCCTTAACCCTTAACCCCTAACCCTAACAATTTTCTCCATTAAATTTCCTCCTGATCAATAAAGATAATTAGAAATGCAATATCGCATAGGCTTAAGACAAAAATAAAACCAATACAATTTTATGAAAAGTCTACTTACCTCTACATAACTCTTCAAAAAAGGGTCCCAAACTCCAGGAGTTTTAATCAATCCACAAATATTTACAGATGTCTTTCAGCTGTCACTGAGCATACTTTGGGTTGCTGAACTGTATGCATAATCATTTTCATCTGCTCGAAGATAAAAAAATTTTTAAAGTCATTTGGTGAAGGCCCAGAGTTCAATACCCAGCATCACAAAAAAACAAAAAAGAGAGAAAAGTCGTTTAGTATTGAGAACTTCTGTTAAGACAATAGTAAACTGAGCTATTGTTAAAAGAATAATACATCATGCTCAAGTGGGATCTACTCTAGGAATGCAAGGTTGGCTTAACAACTGAAAATCTCTTAATGTAAATAAAGATCTACTGATCTAAACCAAATCAGTAGACCAAAGAACAAAAACTACATGATCATCTTGTGACCATGGACAATCTAGGAACTTTCCACAATCTGATTAAACAGTATCTATGAAAAACCCACAGTAAACATGAAATTTAATAGTGATAGATTGGATGCTTTTTTTCCCTAAAATCAAGAACAAGATAAGAATGTCCCCTCTCACTATTTCTATTCATTATACTGGAGGTTTTAGCTAGGGCTTTCAGCAAATTATAGAAAAGACATCTAGACTGAAAAGGAAAACTATATTTTCTGTCTAGAAAATTCTAAAATTCCATTAAAATTTATTAGAATTAATAAATGAATTCATCAATGTTGCCAGGTACAAGATAAATACAAAAAATGAATTTACAATGAAGAAGCAAACAATGAAATTAGGAAAACAATGCCATTTGTAAAAGCATCAAAAACTAAAAATAAAAGGTGTAAGTTTTACGAAAGAGATGAAAAGTTCCATCTGAAAAGTAATATTGTTGAAACAAATTTCAAAAGACCCAAATAAATATAAAGACACCTCAGATACACAGGTTGGAAGACCACTATTGTTAAACTAGTCTACAGAGTCCTATCATTCCTATCAAAACCACAGGGAATCTTTTTGTATAAATGGACAAGCTAACTAACTGCATTGTAGGTTTTTTAAAATTATATATATATTTTAGTTGTAGATGGACACAATACCTTTATTAATTTATTTATTTTTATGTGATGCTAAGGATTGAACCCAGTGCCTCACACATGCTAAGCAAGCACTCTACCCATTTAACAACTCCAACCTGCAACTGGCAGTTCTTTTAAAGTAAAGAATAAATTTGCCAAGGCCTGTAATCTGTTCAGCTCAGTAGGCTAAAGCCAGGTGGATCACAGTTCAGAGCTAACCTCAGCAACTTAGCAGGGCCCTACGCAACTCAGTAAGACCCTGTCTCTAAATAAAATACAAAATAAGGCTGGGGGAAGTGGCTCAGTGGTTAAGTGCCCCTGGGTTCAACACCTGGTACCCCCCCACATACCCAAAAAGCATTTAATTATGTCAGAAGCAGCCAAAATAAATAATCCATTACTCAACTATTACTATGTTCCAAGCACATAAAGATATTTCCCCTTAATTTTAAAAAATTCAAGCCTAGAGAAAGAAACAATAAAATGCAAATAACAAATACAATACAAATAGTAGTAGCTAATATTTATTGGATCTTTACTACATACCTGGTCTATTATTTAATTTGGGGCTAGGGATGTAACTCAGTGGTACAGTGCCTGACTAGTGTGCATGAGGCCCTGGGTTCTATCCCTCCCACACAGAATCACACACACTCACACTACATACTAATTGTTTTCTTCCACATTATGTTGAAAAAACTAAGGGAGTGAAATTATGAAACTTGTCCAAGGTCACATACACACACACAAAATGAGGACAAGGAAATTCAGAGAACATAAAACTACTAGGCATGACTAGAACTAGGACAAGAGATAGGTAGGAGGCAATGATATTGCAGGTGGCAAACGAAACTAGAAATACAAATGCAAAAGCGAGTTTGGAATTAATCCTCAAGAGGCTCAGTTTCTCTCTCCCTCATTTCCCACATCGACCCAAGCATTAAAGCTTCTGATCCTACCACCTAGAATTTCTACAATATTTCCTCTTCTCTGGAATTCTACAACACCCTGAAATTGTGTTAATCACTGCATTAGCTTTCTAACTAGTTACCCTGCCTAAAATACTGCTTTTCCACATTACTACCAGAATTAAATCCTTTAAAGTCAATTTCCGGGGTTAAACACCTAAGTTTGAAATAATATGTGACTCTGAATGCGACCCAGCATGTACTTTGAGGAGTTATAACACAAATTCTCTTTTCAAATCCTCAAAAACCAGAATCAGTAACACATGGTTGCCACAGTAACCAAAGCTTCTCCAGCTGGCTCACATTTCCCAGAACCCAAGGTTTTAGAGCATAAGGGGAAAAAACTCGGAAGGAAAATCCTCAAAAACCAGAATCAGTAACACATGGTTGCCACAGTAACCAAAGCTTCTCCAGCTGGCTCTCATTTCCCAGAACCCAAGGTTTTAGAGCATAAGGGGAAAAAACTCGGAAGGAAAACACGGGTAAATCCAAGCACACCCTTTTTGTCTTCTAAACAAGTAAGCTCGCAATTATACTCGCGGCACTCACCCACCTACCGCCGGAGCTCCGCAGGAAACCGCCTCCACTCCAGAAGAAAGCTCTCACCGGAAATTGTGAGCGTGGGCTTGCTCTGAGCATGCCCCAAAACCTGCCTTGGGAGCATGCGCAAAACCTAGCCCCGCCCCAACTCCTCCTTTGAAGGTTGGAACGAAGTTGCCCGCCCCTTGAGCCGCTACCGGCTAACGGAAGTGAACCAAGAACTGACTATAGGATGCTGCCTTCCCATTTGTTTGGCCAGAGATTTGCATCATTCTGTCCCATCCAGAAGGTGTAAGATTTCCATTGCAAATAGAGATTGTGGAGAGGGGACGGCGGCTGGACTAGGGGAGTAAGATGTCACTTTACCTGGTGGTCCTTTGGATTTTGCTTCGCTTTCCGACGGGAGTGGTGGTGCACACCTGTAATTCCAGTGGCTCAGGAGGCTGAGGTAGGAGGATTTTGTCAGTTCTACCTTTGGTTAAACAATCCCTGCGAAAGGAAACCACATAAGCAGTAATAAATACCTAGAGCAAAGGACTCATCAGGTTATGTAAAGCCAAATCATAGAATAAGGAAAAAATAACAAAGAATTTTTATTTTAAACCATTAAGTTTATTACACAGTTAACTAAAACACACAGTGCATCTGTTTCTACCTGATGGATCATCTCCTTTTATCCTGAAGAGGTTCTTTTAGCATTGTTAATAGTAGAGATCTATTGGTATTGAATTTTCTTACTTTTTATTTATTTTAAAATGTCTATTCTGCTTTCAGTTTTGAAGAGATTTATCCTGGATTAGCAGTTTTTGTCTTCTAGCACCTTAAACCTTTCCATTAACTTTAACCTCTCATTTCTGATAAGAAGTCAGCTATCATTTTAGTCATTTTTACCAATGCATAACACACCACTTTTTTCTAATTGCCTTCAAGACCTTTTTCCTTCTAATTGATCATTTACAGTTGACTCTGATGCATCTAGATGTGATTTGCTTTGTAACTAACCTTAGTATTCACTGAGTTTCCTAAATCTCTTGACATCTTTTTTGTTAATTTGGGATAATTTTAGTCATCATTGTCTTAAATATTTTTTTTCTGTACAATTTATGCCTCTATTCTTCTAGAAATGTAATTATATGTATGTTAGGTCACTTTGTATTGATAGTAACCAAGTCTCTATTTTTTTCTTTCTAATTTTTAGACCAGATAATTTTTATTGGTCTATCTCCAAGTTAACTTTTTGCTGTTTTTGCACTATACAATCTGATGATAGATTTGTTTCATAAATTTTTCGTTTCCAATACCGTACTTTTTATTTCTTTTAAAAGAAATTTTTCATTTATATGTTGACACCCATATCTACGTATTCATTATGATTAAGCTTTTCTTTAACTCCTTGAAATTAGTTATAAAAACTATTTAAATTTTTTCTGCTAATCCTAACATCTGGGTCAGCTCACGGAACTTTTTTTATATGTGATATTTTCTCTTGTGGTTCTCATTTTTCTATCTTCTTTGCATTCTGGCAAAATTTAATGATATTCTACATGCCTATAATCCCAGCGACTCAGGAGGCTAAGGCAGGAGGATCAAGAGTTCAAAGTTAGCCTCCGCAACTAAGGGATGCACTTAGCAACTCAATGAGACCCTGTATCTAAATAAAATGCAAAAAAGGGCTGAGGTTGTGGCTCAATGGTTAAGCACCCCTGGGTTCAATCCCTGGTACCAAAAAAATTTTTTTAATTATATTCTGGTCATTTATAGATGATACATCATAGGAAGTCTGGATTATGTTTTCTTCCTATAAAGGATATTCTGTTTTATGTGTCATGCAGGCTAATTACTGGTGAATTGTTTTGATCATATTAGATTTGGTATTATTATTATTATTATTGTTATTATTATTATTATTTGGTTCCAGAGATTGAACTCAGGGTACTCAATTACTGAGCCACATCCCCAGACCTATTTTGTATTTTATTGAGAGACAGGGTCTTGCTGAGCTGCTTTAGCACCTCTATTTACTAAGGCTGGCTTTGAGCTCGTGATCCTCTTGCTTCATCCACCTGAGTCACTGGGATTATAAGCATATTCCGTGCCTCACTAGGTTTGGTATTTTTCTTTATTTCCATATTTCATGGTGCATTATACTTGTACATAATGGTGGGATTTGTTGTTATGTTTTCATACATATGTACAATATAGTGATAAAACTTAGCCAATATCATTCTTGAGTATTTCTCTTTTACCTGCTTTCCTCTCTCCCCTGATCCCTTTCCTCTATTCTACTGATCTCCCTTTGATTGCCCTCAGATTCCTTTCACACACACACACACACCTTTCTTTTCCTTTTTCCTTTCTGGCTTCCTCATACATTTTCAGCATGAATCAATTTTGGTTTCAAATTTAGGTCTACCATTTTCCCTTTACTCTTTTTTGTGTGGTTCTTTTTGCTAAGGCTTATTTATGAACTCTTAATTAAGTACCTGATATATTAGTGAAGCTGCTGCAACCTGACTCTGCTGAAAACCTAATTTCTTCCAACATTGCCATTTAGCATCATCTTCAGTCTCCTTTATAGCAGTCAAACTCTGCTAAGCCTTAAAGAGTCTCATCTGGTACATTCATATCAAAAATAAATTTCCTCCAGGCTTTTAGTATTCTCTCTCTCTAACACACACACATAATCACATTGCACCCACCATAAATAGCTCAGACATTCTTGTCCACAAAATTCCAACCACTATGATAATCTTGCACTTTGATAATTTTCTCCTTAACTCAGTATGACCACCATCTTACTTGAGCTTCATCCCTCTGAAATTAATACCTGAAAATGTTTAGTTTTTCTAGTTTTATACTCTTTTGTGTCAGGAAAACAAATCCCGTACAGTAGAACTATAACAGTTTCAAGTAAAAGTACTAAATTAGTTATATCCTTGCCCATCAATAGTGGTAGAAGAACTTAGGTGAACTTACATAGAAACTGCAACATCTTACATATTCAACAACAATTTCATTGCCCATGGAACCCAAAATTAATTGAAAGAGTAAACCCCAAAATGGATATCTGAAAAATAAACTGGTCAAAATTAGTAAGGCAATCAGAGTTAAATAATCATATATTTTACCAATAGCACTAGCTTAAAAGTATGGGTCTACAATAAGTAGAAAAATACAAGTTAATGGCTAGAGTCATAAAAGTTTCTATTATGATAGGCAGTCTCTAATGATGCTTTAATATTATATGATAGTTGTGAAATGATTACAAACTAATAATGAACATAATCTATTTGCAGATTAAAATGTTCTTCCCTGTATTATCTACAAATTTTAGATACACCTCAAAATGCCCTGGAAAAGAAATTTCTTAAGTCTCATCAAAATGAACTGCCAGGTTTTTTCCTACATTTGACATGACACAGTGCCAAGATTTCTAGTCCTGAATACACACTTTCTATAGGGAAGAGACATATATCTTGGCAATTAATAGATCATTTATCTCATTTCATACAGCCAATTTTAGTCGTAAGAAAAGAAATGTTTATGTATTCATTCTGCTGACTTTAGTCTATAATCTAATCATGGATCAACAAACTTTTTCTGAAAAGAGACTGATAATAAACATATTAGACTTTGTAGGCAAGTCTTAATTGCCACTCAAATGCCAGTGTAGCACAAAAACAGCCTAGACTATGGGTAAATAATATAAGCTTCTGTGTTCTAATAAAACTTTGTTTACAAAAGCAAGTGTCATTGTTGGACACCGTGGTGTGCTCCAACAGTCACAACTACTCAGAAAGCTGAGGCAGGAAGATTACTTGAGCCTAGGAGTTCAGGCCAGCCTGGGAAATAAGAAAGAAAGAAAGAGAGAGAGAGGGGGGGGGAGAGGGAGGGAGGGAGGGAAGGAGGGAAGGGAGAGAGAGAGAGGAATGAATGAAAGAAAGAAAGAAAGAAAGAAAGAAAGAAAGAAAGAAAGAAAGAAAGAAAGAAAGAAAGAAAGAAAGAAAGAGAAAAAAGGAATAAAGGGAACAATTTAAAAAAACAGTGTCAGGCTTACAGCTATGATTTGCTCAACACTGTTCCAGAGTATTAATGTTATGCTCACAATAGATGTTTGGCTAGGCTGTATACATACATACATACATACATACATACATATATACATGAAAGCAATTTTGTTCTTTTGTTTGCTTTCTTTTATTTTTTCCATTTTTTTGTTGATACATTATAGTCGTAAATCATGGCAGTATTTGTCGTTACATATTTCCACATGCACAATATAACACTACAGTTTGGCCAATATCATTCCCCAGTATTTTCCCTTCACTCCTCCCTCTCCTGGTCTCTTTCCTACACTCTACTGATCTCCATTTGATTTTCACTTTTTTTTCCTTTTTCCTCTCTTGCTTCCACATCCGAGAGAAAACATAGGCTCCCTTGATCTTATGAGTTTAGCTTATTTTGTGTAACAGAATGTTCTCAAGTTTCATCCATTTTCCAGCAAATGACATAATTCACCTTTATGGCTGAATAAAGCTCCATTGTGTGTATATGCCACATTTTCTTTATTTATTCATCCTTGATAAGCACCTAGTTTGGTTCCATAGTTTGGCAACTGTGAATTGTGCTGCTATAAACATGGGTATGCATGTACTACTCTAGTATTATGACTTTAATTCATTAGGATAAACATTGAGTAGTTGTATAGCTGGGTTATATGGTGGTCTCCTGCCTAGTCTTTTGAGGAACCTCCATACTGATTTCAATAGTGGTTATATTCATTTATAATCCTATCAACAGAGAAAAAAGTGTCCCTTCTTCTCCACATTCTCTCTAGCATTTATTATTGTGCATATTCTTTTTTTTAAGTAGTTGGACACAATACCTTTATTTTTATTTATTTATTTTTAATGTGGTGCTGAGGATCGAACCCAGGGCCTTGCACGTGCTAGACAAGCAATGTGCTGTTGAGCCACAACCCCAGCCCCATATCGTTCATATTCTTGATGGCTGCTATTCTGACTAAAGTGAGATGAAAGCTCACTGTAGTTTTGATTTGCATTTCCCTAATTGCTAATGATGTTGAACATTTTTATAGATTTGTTGTCCATTTTTATTTCTTCTTTTGAGAAGTATCTGTTTAATTCATTTGCCCAATTAAGCTAGGTTATTTGAGGTTTTGGTGTTAAGTTTTTAAAAGTTTCTTATATAGTTTGGATATTAATCCTGTGTCAAAGAGTAGTTAGCAGGGTTGGGGATGTGGCTCAAGCGGTAGCACGCTCGCCTGGCATGCATGCAGTGCAGGTTCGATCCTCAGCATCACATACAAACAAAGATGTTGTGTCCGCCAAAAACTAAAAAATAAATATTAAAAAATTCTCTCTCACTCTCTTAAAAAAAAAAGAGTAGTTAGCAAATATATTTTCTCCAATTCCTTAGGTTCTTTCTTCATGTTACTAATTGTTTCCTTTGCTGTGCAGAAGCTTTTTAATTTGATGCCATTCTGTTTATTAACTTTTGTCATTATTTTCTGAGCTTTAGGAGTTCTAATAAGAAAGTCATTGCCTGTACCTATATGCTGGAGTCTCAAATGTATATTTTCTTCCAAGGATTTGCATAGTTTCTGGTCTAATTCCTGGGCTTTTGATCTCTTTCAAGTTTGTACAGGGTCTAATCTTATTTGTCTACATATGGATAACCAATTTTCCTGGCACCACTTGTTTAAAGCCTGTCTTTTCTCCCAATATGTTTTTGGCATCTTTGTCGAGAATCAGATGAGTGTTAACTGTGTTGGATCTTTTTCTGTGTCTTCTCTTCTTTCCCATTGGTCTATGTATCTGGTTTTATGACAGAGCCATGCAGTGGTTATTTCCATAGCTTTGTAGTACAATTTGAAGTCAGGTATTGTGATGATGCCTCCAGCTTGCTTTATTGACTTAGAATTGTTTTGGCTATTCTGAATATTTTATTCTTCCAAATGGATTTCAGGACTGTTTGTTCTAGTTCTGGAAAAATGACATTTATTATTATTATTATTATTTTAAATTTATATATGACAACAGAATGCTTTACAATTCATATTACATATATAGAGCACAATTTTTCATATCTCTCATTGTATACTAAGTATATTCACACCAATTCATGGGTATTTTGATGGGAATTGCATCAAATCTGTATGTTGCTCCTAAAACCAATTTCAAACATATACAATCATATTAGTAGTGATTTTAGTGTCCAAAAAGAGATCTACTAAACAATAATTACTGGGCTGGTTTGGTGACTTGTAGTCCTAACTACTCAGAAGGCCAAGCCAGGAGGATTGCTTGAGTCCAGGTGTTGGAGATCAGGTTAGGCAACATAGCAAGACCCCCATCTTAAAAATAATAATAATTACTGATGTCAAAACACATCTCAATCATTATGCTAGTTACCAACTCTTCATTGTTTTCCTTGAAACTCTAATATACAATTAGTGAATGTCAATTTAGGACTAATTGTGCTGTTTTATAGAGGAGAAAGCTGATTATAATAGTAAGTGAAATCATCTGTCATGAACTGATTTGTGTTTATTTAATCACAATTATCATGCTGATGACTCTACATATTAAGTCTCCACCTATAGTCCCCTAGGTGCTAATTTTAAAAAACGTGAGTTTTCATTAAAAATAAGAAAAGAAACCCCTCCATATGCATTTCAATAATTCAAATTGTATCATAATTTGACTATTAACACAAGGGAAAATCAATGCAACTAATTCAGATTTAAATTCAAGATTACACAGTGCAAAAGAGGGAATAGTCTTGGAAAGGGAAGTAGAAAAATGTAAGATCCCTCTTAGAGGTCAGAAAAAATAAAATAAAATTTCCTTCAGAATAACAACTGGACATAAAGCTTTCAAGAAATGTTAGCTACTAGCTTTCTTCTCTGACAATCGGTTTTGTCAGTTGGTTCCCACTAAGTTGTGGACTTTTTCCGACCAGGACCAGATATCTTGTCTTTTGATTTTCATCCACTCCCACACCATGCTAGGGCTTTGGTAGCACAAAATGAGAATTAAAAATATGCTTTTGAATTAAATAATTTCTTCCCTTACGGATAAAGATAAGAATCTCAAGATCTTAGCCTGAAGACTAATGTCCATCTCTCTGCCCCCACCTGTCCCCGCCTTAAAAAAAAAGCAGGCCACTGTCTCCAGTTTACACCCTCACTCACAGTTCTATTCACCTTCCCCTTTCCTAATCAGAGGGATCTTGGGGTGGGGCTTCAAGGAACCTCAAAGAGATTGAAGGGGAGGGAGCCTGGAACCATAGACTAGCTGTGACAAGTCATGGGTGGGATTTGGTAGTTCAGAAAAGGAGGTACCAGACCAGGAATGGGGGATGGGAGTGATGGTGAAGTGGAGTGGGCTAGTTTAGGATGGACCAGAAATGAGACATTAAGGAAAGCCAGAAAGGACCAGTTGGCAGGGGGGGGGGATGGGTGGGTGACTACTAGAATCATGTGGAGGGTCGCTTGTGAGGTCACAGGAGCAAAGGCAGGTGATTGGACGAGAAGGAGAGTTCTAGTTGCCAAGGCAGCGACTAGAGGAGAAGGTCTTCAGTCCATGAGAAGGTCTTGACTAGAGAAGGACGGAGCTCCAGCTCCGTGTGTTCTCCAGTAGAGTCTGTGGATTGACCCCCAGATATCCCTGCTGAGGTGTCACCCGGGAAAGGCTTAAGCCTTCCCGGGCGCCACCCCTCTGTGCTTTGCTACCCACCCCACCCGCCCCCCTGAGCCCCGCCTCCGCCCCCTGACGCCCGCCACAGCCTACTCCACCCTGTCACCGACTCCCCAAGGTGACCACAACATGGCTGCAGCGCCAGTGCTGCTCTTCTTGCTGTTCGTGCTGTGGCTGACCTGGCGAGTGCCGGGCCAACTGGACCCGAGCACCGGCTGGCCCTTGTGGAAGCACAAACTCTGTGCAGATGACGAATGCAGCAGTGAGTCCACAGGTGGGCGGGCAGCCCAGGGTCTCCGTGGTGGCTCTTTGGGGCCGCATGGGGCTCTGATCCCCCGGTCCCCTGCCCCGTGGGCTGGGCTAGGGGGTCGTAGGATGACGGGTGGGGCGCAGGAGTGACAGAGCCTCAGGACCCTGCGTGTGTCCCCTCCGGCTCTGCCGGTGCCTCAGCCAGCCCGTTCAGGTTGCTGAGATGCTGAGCCTATGGTGCAGACTTCACCAGCAGTCAAATTCATAGACCAATAGTGAATGGAGGGCCTGGGGTTGTAGCTCAGTGGTAGAGCGCTTGTCTAACATGTGAGGCACTGGGTTTGATTCTCAGAACTGCATACAAATAAATAAAATAAAGGTCCATCAAAAACTAAACTAAAAATAATTAGGCAAAAGCTTAAAAAAATAGTAGTGAATGGGAATCTCAGGGTTGAGAAAGACCTTAGAAGCAACTGGTCCAACTTCTTAATAACTGCATGTTGGACTCCTGCTGTTTAATCAAACGTACCCCAGGCTGTAACTCATACTGAAATTCCACCCCTACAAGCTCTCAGTTCTTACTGGAATTCTACCTCATTCACAGAGCCTCAATGCAGGTCTGTATCCAATTCCCTTTAGTCTCTCTTGATATTTCTGTGTTCTTTTTAAATAGCTGTCATCTGTGCATTCAATAAATAATTGTTGAGTATCTCTGCCAGGTGCCAGATACTGTGTTAAGCCTTGGCTCATTCCACCTGCAAATCTGCAAACCAAGACTCCCTCTATTTCAGCTTTCCTAAAATTTTAAACACAAGGTTTCACCAGCACTAAATCCATGTTTGTTGAATGTGACCCTGGTCTATATATCTCTGGTTTTAAATTTTCCCTTGAGTGAATATTGTTCTGGTAGCAGTTTTATGGCCATTGAAGTAGTGGAGAGTAGACTAGAGATTGTTCATTTTATAATTGAAGGGTCTAATAGCTCTAATTAGGATTATGAAGTTTTCTTCTCTGTGTTAATTGTCTTTAGGAGAGCCAAATATTCCAGGCACTGTGACTCATATATTTAGTGAAACACTCGATGAATATTGAAACTGAAGAGAGACAATTCTTATTCTATAGCATAAAATAAAATAGCCATTTCCCCTTTCAATTTTAGAGCTACTTATAACAGAAGGTACTCCTGTTGATGCTGCTGATACAGAAAACCAACTAGAGATAAAGGTGGAAGAGCCAGAAGATGCCACCACCATACTTTTCTTGTTACATTCATTCTTGCTTTATTTGTCTAAGATGGTAAGTTTGACATAGTTTCTTCAATTAGAATGTTGATTATTTATTAGTTTTTAAGTGGCTTCTGGTCATGAAGTGAAGAACTTAAAATGTCTTTATGAAAATTACTCCTGATCCTTTGAGTAGATAGCTCCTGAAACAAAAGCCATAGGGGTGTGGCTTTAATGGCTACTTGGTTTAGCACATGAGGAAGATTTGCTGTCTACCAAGGCTGGACATTTGCACACCTATAAAAACTTGGTTCTTCCCCTCAGAACCTTTCATTCTGGCAGGGAGATAACAGCATTCACTTGAAACACAGTAAGATAATGACAGAAAGAGAGGTATTTATTCGATGGTAGAACATTATTGTCCATAAATGCATTTATTATGGTTGGAAGGGTGATCAATAAGGTCAGAAAGTGGTTGAGATGTGTTTGAAGCACAGGCAAAGGGCAAACAGGAGTCTGACATGTGGTTTGTTGTTGATTAGACAGGCTGGGGTGGTGGGGGAAGCTGGCAGTCAGAAGAAATGTGTTCAGAGAAATGGAAACATGAAGAAAGGATATTTGGGGAGGGCAGGAGAATGTGAATAGTTGGTGTTGTAAAGTGTGAAGTTGGAGGGGGATGGGCCTGTTGGAGAGGCCAGCAAATCTTAACTGAAGTCATGAGCCAAAGTAGCATTAGACCATTAATAGTGGGGATCCTTAGAAAGTTTTAAGAATGAAAAGGAATTAGGTTAGATCTGTTTCTTAGAAAGAGTCACTTAAGGCTGATCTTTCTAAAGAAAATCATGATTCAAACAAGACATTTAATCTGTCTAGAAGCTTATCTAAGCATTTTAGGACTTACCTCCCCCCCATTGGTATTTGTTGATATTGGACTTTTAGAATTTAATTATAGGAATGAGAAAGCTTTTAGAGGTTGGAGGTCCTAGGGCCTTTGTGACAGTAATCCTCCTCAACTGAAGTTGTTTCCTGTAGATTGTGTTATTTCAAGGCTTGTGTAAGAAAGATGATGTTGTTGTTTTCCTTGTAAAATGTATAGATTTTGAAGCCAGGTAGATGTGGTTTCAAATCCCAAGGTTATCATTTAGAAGTTTGGGCAAATAAGTAAACTTTTGAAAAAAGTTTTCCTCATCTGAAAAATGTAGATAATGCTTACTCCAATCATAAGAATTAAATGATTTGACAAGGTAAAATGTCTGGTGAGGTGTCTGGCATTTTGAAGGGTTTTACCCCTACGCACCCCCTAATTCTCATGTAGGCAGTCAGAAGGTGGTATAAATCAATGAATACCTGGGGAGGAAAGACCACCAGGGTGGAAAAGATGTGGTGGGGAGAAACAAATCATTTTTCAGTTGGCTCCATGTTTGTTCATGATGGTGGCAGCCATCTGGGTAAGGGGTATGTACAAGCCAGGCAGTTAGAATAATGATATTTCCAGTGATTAAAGCAGTCTTCCACAGTCATAATTTGATTATCAGAATGAATCAGCATCACTTGGAAAGTTAACAGCCTCACGATATGGAAAGGATTTCTTTATTCATATTTTTAGGTATTCACAGAGCCCTCCTCTAGGTCTAGGTCAGGGGACACGAATGTGGTGCAGGTGTGTCAGTGATTGTACGGTGATAGGTAAGACATAGACGTGAGTGGCAAAGAAGAGGCACAATGTTAAAAGACTGATTTGAAAGGAGATTTCAAAAAGGCATTTTGATGGCCCAGTATGTACAGGACATTGTGTGAGGACTAAAAGAGTCTAACAGGTGTAAGGCATGATTGTGATTTTTGAAAGCCTTAAGAAAAGGACTTAACAAATATATGCAAAAATTATGAACAAATCAATGTAAAATCTTAAACAAGTAGTATGATATCTGATAGGACTGGAGAGTAATAGGCTCTGATGTGTTTGGGAGATGTGCACCAATCAGGTTCATTGATCAATGGAATCTTAGTAGAATCTTAGTGTTAGAAGAAACCTTGGAAGGCTGTTAGTCTAGTTTCTCACTCATTGCTGTTATTTTCTTTACTGTGGCCCTGACGAGTAGTTATGAGGCCTGTACACCAGTATTTCCTAGCATGAGTCACTCTCTTACAAGGCTATATGTTCTTCTGTTGTCTAGTTCATCCTTGTATTGACTCCAAATTTTCCTCCACATGATTTCCTCTATAAAACTGAATTCTTTTCTACATAGAAATCCTTTAAATATTTGAAGTTATATCTTAATTTAAAAATTATTTTTAGTATTTTTATCATGGAAACTTTCAAATAAGAGCAGAGAGAATAGTAGGGGACTATAGGTAACCATAACATACTGTACATTTTAGAATACTAGAAGAAAAGGTTGTGAAAGTTTTACCATAGAGAAATGATGTTTGAGGAGGTAGATATATTTAACTGATTTAAACGTTACATAGTGTAATCATGCATCAAAATGTCATGTTACCTACTTCAATAATTATAATGTTTGTTTCTATGTACTAGTTAAAAAATAAATTTAATTAGAAAAGCTTTAAAGAAAAGCACAGAGAGTAGTATAATGAACCCACGGGCCATCACCCAACTTAACAGTAATTCCTTGATAGCTAATATCAGTGAGTTTTTTTTAATTTGTTCTAATTGGTTATACATGATAGCAGAATGCATTTCGATTCATTGTATATAAATGGAACAAAACTTTTCCTAGTTGTACACAACACATTTGTATTCCTACATGTACCTCGGGTAATAAGGTTCATCTCATTCCACCATCTTTCCTATCCCTATGCCCCGTCACCTGTCCTACCTCCCCTTTGCTCAGTCAAAGTTCCTCCATTCTTTCCATGCCTCTTACCACCCACCTTACCCCCATTATGGGTCAGCATCCACTTTCAGAGAGAACATACAGCTTTTGGTTTTTGGGATTGGCTTAATTCCCTTAACCTGATATTCCCATTCACCCGCAGATGCCGTAATTTTTTTCTCTTTTAAGGCTATAAGTAATATTCCATTTCATATATGTACCACAGTTTCTTTATCCATTCATCTGTTGAAGGGTTGGTTCCACAAAACTATGGAATGCTTCACAAATGTGGGTGTCATCCTTGCTCAGGGACCATGCTAATTTTTTCTGTATTGTCCCAATTTTAGTATATGTGCTGCCAAAGCAAGCACACTCTGAGTTTTAACAAATGTAGATACCCATGTAAAAACTACCATAATCAAGATATAGAACAGTTTTTTCACTAGAAAAGGGGTTTCCTTGGGATCCTTCCCAGTGAGTTCCTTCACCACCTGTTCCAGGCAACCACTGATAACTTTTTTTTTTAAACTATAGATTCATTTTTCCTACAGTACTATTTCATATATATGCCACTATAAATGGACTCATTTATATCTAGGAGTGCAATTGCCTCCTACGTTTAATGTATGTTTTTATCTTATGTGATACTGTCAAGCCATGCTAAAAAATGACCATAATCATTTTATACTTCCACCAGCAATTTAGGAGACTTCCACTTGACTTCATCTTCACTAGCACTTGGGCCATTCTAGTGGGTATGTCTTTGTGAGTTTATTTCCTGATAATTAATGATATTGAGTGAACTTTTTTTTTTCTTTTGAGATAGGGTCTCACTAACTTGCTTAGGCCCTTGATAAGTTGCCAGCCTCAAACTTGGGATCCTCCTGCCTCAACCTTCTGAGTTGCTGGGATTACAGACATGTGCCATGATGCCTGGATCAAATACTTCTTCATGAGCTTGTTGACCATACTGTTTTTGTATGTCAACTCTCTCTGGCTAGCTGGAATCCAGACTTCTCCCAGCTCAGTGCCAACTGTGGGATTGGTTAGCTTATAGTTGTTCTTGGCCCTCGCAGGTACTGCTTAGAATGTAGCCCCAAACTGAAGACCACCTCCATGCAGATTTCTGGAACTCTCTTTCTTTGTGGCTCCCATCTTTCTGGTAGTTTTCTCTACATATTTTTGGCTGCTTAATCTCCTGGAACTCTGGTCTCTCTCTCCTCAGTGAGACTGTTATGCCCTATTTGGGTTCCCCTTCCCAAACTGAGGTCTAGAGGGTGCCTCCAGGTGAAATGCTCATCTATTTGTTCTCCTGCTCTTAGGGGTGACAGTTGCATGTCCCTTGTGGCTTTCTATCTGAAAAATAGCTCTTTAAAAATATATTTTCACTGGGCATGGTGGCACATGCCTTAATCCTAGTGGCTCGGGAGGCTGAGACAGGAGGATCATGAGTTCAAAGCCAAAAGTGAGGTGCTATACTTAGTGAGACCCTGTCTCTAAATAAAATACAAAATGGGGCTGAGACTGGGGATGTGGCTCAGTGATCAAGTGCTTCTGAGTTTAATCCCTGATACCAAAAAAAAAAAAATATATATATATATATATATTCCAACTTTCTGGTTGCTTTCAGTGGGAGAACAAGTCTCATATAAGTTACTCTCTATTGATTTATCCTTTTGTTGTAACTTTTTGCGATAATTGAAAAAAATATGTTTGTGGGACTTCTAGGATATATTGTAGCTTTGGTGAATAAATGACATCCCCCTGGTACAACAATTTAACCTGTTTTCTCTATTGCCTTTTTTTTGTTTGTTTGTTTGGTGGTGTTGGGGATTGAACCTCGGGCTCCATGCATTCTAGGCAAGTGCTGAGCTAACAACCTCAGCCTTTCTCTGTTGCTTTATATTTCTTGGAAATTGGTAGTCAGGTTTAGGTTCAATTCTGTTTCTTATGAAAACTTAATAAAATATTGCATTGACATCTGCATGTCCTCTCCTTTGATGTTGACTACTAGTCAACAGTGACCTTGGTGAGATTTGCTAATATATTACAGGTTGCAAAATAGCAATGGTCTGAGTTGCTGGGATTTTTCTTTCTTCATTTAAAGGCTGGGATGCCTATACAAATAAAAATTTATGATTGATTATTCTTTCTTTCTTTCTTTTTTTTTGTACTGGGGATTAAACTCAGGGGCACTTGGCTAGTGAGCCATATCCCCAGCCTTATTTTGTATTTTATTTATATACAGGGTCTCACTGAGTTGCTTAGCAATTCGCTTTTGCTGAGGCTGACTTTGAACTTGCTATCTTCCCTCCTCAGCCTCCCGAACTACTGGGATTACAAGTGTGTGCCACGACGCCTGGCTATGATTGATTATTCTTTACACAGATATTTGGTTTGTATAGTTAAGGCAGGAGATAAACATTTGATTCCTTTTCTTCATTACTTTTCAGAATAGTAAGGTGGTATTCTAGCATTATCAAATGATACCCAAAGGGGCTTTTGAAATCTTTTTAACTTTTATTTAAGAGTCAATATGACGTCATGCATTTAAAAATATTTGGTGTGTTTAATCCAGTTAGGAATAGTAATTGTTCTTACCTGATGCTCAATTTCTCCCCCTTTTGCCTTGTAGAAGCCTCTTTATCTTGGCTCCTGGGACCCTTTGCCACCACCTAGTGGTCATTGTTACCTATTTCCCTTGCTTTTGAACTATGAGATATTCCAAGTTCATCTTAAACATTCCCTGTCCAGACCTTGAAGGAACTATTTCTCTAAAAGAACTTTGGTTCCTTTCAATAGGAAATGATATTTAGAGGCTACATTCCAAGTACTAGGATTGCTTATTGCTCAAATTGACTGTCATTTGTAGGCCTTTTTAGTGAACGAAGCTCAGAAATATGTGGGGATTTTTCATCATGTCATTTAGATAATTCCCATGAAAATTCAGGAGAGATTTTACTTCACTTCATCTATCTTAGATTTGTGTTTTCTTTCTCTGATGTTGGAGTTCCAGTTTTCAATGACATCAGTATAATTGTTTACAGTCTTGTGCCACTTAATGACATTTTGGTCATTAGTGCATAATAATGGAGCTAAAAAATTCTTGTCACCTAGTATTTTTAATATCTTTTTTGTGTTTTGATATGTTTAGATATATAAACATTTACAATGTTACAATTGTCTACAGAATTCAGTATAATAATATCTTATAGGTTTTTATCCCCAAAGCGATGATATACCATATATGAATACCTACGTGTGGAAATGGCTATATTTTCTAGGTTTGTATAAGTATGCTCAATGATGTTTACATGCTGAAATTGCCTAAGATGTGTTTCTCAGAATTTATTCCCATCATTAAGCAACACAAGACTATATTTATGTTATTTAAAATACTTTCAGGAATGTATTCCTGAAATGAAATTCTCTTGTCTTTAAGCTATATCCCACTAAGGTATGTTTGAACTAATTCATTTCTGTGGTTTGTCACCAACTTGATGTCACAGGTTGTTTCATTTTTGCTTTCAATATTTAGGTATTACTTTATAAAGATTTTTTTGTTTATTTTACAATTATTTAAATATTTAGAAGAGCCAAAGTTAATTTGTAAAAATAAGTTGTTTCTGTTTTCTAGTACTGGTGATTGAACCCAGGGCTCCTATCCACTGAGCCACATACCTAGCCTCTTTATTTTTTATTTAGAGATAGTTCTCACTAAATTGCGTAGGGACTTGCTAAGTTGCTGAGGCTAGCTTTGAACTTGTGATTCTCCTGCCTGATTTTGAAAGAATTCTAGCTTTTGTCCCAGTTCTGTCTACCCTGATGTTACTCTCTTTTATAGTTAACTTTTAAAATTTATTTCATTATGTATTCTGTTATTAAAAAAATAAGCAAATGAGAAAAGGGATATGTAGCTCAGTGGTAGAGCACTTGCCTACCATACATGAGGCCATGTGTTCAATCCCCAGCACCATAAAAAGAAAAAGAAAAGCAAATGATTTTTACATCTAGCTATGATAGCTTTATATAGGTACTGGCTTCACCTTCCCAACTGAAACAACTAAAATAAATATGAAAAAAAAACCCACAAACAGATAAAATTTGAAGATCCAGCAACATTGAAGATCAAGCAACAAAGAATGATTCTGGAAACATAAGGAACAAATGCTGTGAGCTCTTTAGTTTTCCCAGCTTTTACTATGTTAAGAGATTCCCAAGCCATGACAAAGAAGGGGAAGTCAGGCAGAACCAGAGGATACCTTGAATTGAGAGATGGTGCTGAGATTCCAGGAAAACCGAAGTGACTAGAATTCACAGGGTGGAGTACCAAAAGAAGGTTGCTACATTGAGAGACAATTCTGGAAATCTGTGAAAGGCTCTCTGAGTGTTCAGCAGGGTATTGATCTGCACATAAGTGTGATGAAACTGCTTAGCAAGTCAGAGAAACAATCTTAAGTGATTAGAAGGAACAGGTCCTAACACAGGGACCAGAATAGCACCTGGAAAAAACTATCTAAGGAAGTTGGGTAGAATAATCAGAAGGGCGTTACCTCGGACTGACTATTACAATTTATGTAATACCTAGCAAATATTCAGACCCAAGAGAATCAAATTGTTTCCAGTAATTTAATTGTATACAAAATATTAAGAATAGTAATTCGTAATGTATGGCATCGAATCAAAGCTTACCAGGCATGCAAAGAAGCAAGAAAAATACAATCCACAATGATGAGGAGAAGAATCATCCAATCAAAGCCAACCGAGAACTGCCGGAGATGTTAGAATGAGGTAATGGCATTTTTTAAAAAGTTATTACTACTATATTTCGTGTGTTAAAAAGGTAAAAAGAGATATAGAAGATACATTTTAAGAAAATCAGACTTCTAGAGTTGAAAATATATGATAAACACAGTGGATGGGATTAATGTCAGAATAAGCATTTGTGATGAAATTGTTAGTGAACTTGAGGACATAACAGGAGAAGTACCCCAAATGAAACACAGGGAAAATTTCTTCTGTTAAAGAAAAGTGAACCAGAGCATCAGTGAGCTGTGGGACAGTTTCAAGTTGAGCGTTGAGAGGTATTCAGAAAAATATTTTAAGAAATGATGGCCAAAAATTTTCAAAAATTTGTGAAAACTGTACATCTGCAGATCCAAGATATTAAAAGGAACTAGAGTACAAAAAGCATGAATAAAGCTATATCAAGGTATATTATATCATAAATAAATTGCTCAAAACCAGTGATAAAGAGCAATCTTAGCAGTTAGAGAAAACATTTATGTAGAGAAGAACTAAGGATGACATCAGATTTCTTGTCAGAAATTAGGCATAAGAGAATATAGTGGAGTGATACCTTTAATATATTTGAAGAGTAATAATGTTGGCTGATAATATCATGCCCAGTGAAATATCTTTCTAAAATGAAGACTTGTACTGACATACAAGCTGAAAGAATTCACCCTACACTTGCACCAAGACAGCAGATGGAAATAATGGAATAAAGGAGTAAAGAACACTGAAAATGGTGACTGTGTGCATAAATATTTAAAATAATTTTTCTTATTTGAACATTTTAAAAAGTCATTGACTGTTTAAAGACAAACATCAGTGTAGTATGGGATTTAGAAAACATGTAAAGTAAAATACATGACAACAGTATAAATCTCAGAAGGGTAGTAATTATTGTAACGTTCTTATTGAATATGTGAAGTAATACAGTATCATCTGAAGGTATATTGTGACAAATTAAAGATGTACATTCTAAACCCTGAAGCACTAAGATTAGAAAACAGAGTTATAGCTTAATAAGCCAATAGAGGAATCACTAAAAATACCGATAGTGGTATTTCTGCAAAAGAAGACAGAAAGAAAAGAAAAAGAACAAAGAACAGAAGGAACAAATAGAAGATTATATTAAGCTTACACCTATGCACAGCAGTAATCCTATTAAGTGGAAAGTATCTAAATACATCAGTTAAAAACAGAGATTGTCATATTGCCTAAAGAAGCAAGACCCAAATAGATGTCTAAGGGAGTAACACTGTAAATAGACACAAAGAAGTCAAAATTAGAATGATTGAAAAAGGTATCTCATGTTAAACACTAGTGAAAGGAAATCTGGAGTAGCTACATTAAACCAAAAGAGGTTGTGGGGCAAAATATATCATCGGGACTCAAGAAAGTTATTTCCTAATGATAAAGGAATCAGTCAAGATTATATAATAAACTTAAATGCTTGTACTTTTAATATTAGACCTTCAAAATACATGAAGTATAAAAATTGATAGAATTATGAGGAAAATGATGAATCCTATAGATTACATTTAGAGATTTTAATATCCTCTCCTCAGCAATTGGCAGAAAATGAAAAATAAAAGTAAGATTGTAGAAAGTGTGAATGACATAATCAATCCATCCATTTGAAATTAATTGACGTTTATAGAAAACTCCCAAGGAGCTTAGTGCACATGGAACATTTACCAAGATAAACTGTATTCTGGATCTTAAAAAAATTATCAGTAAATATAAAAGTATTCAAAGTCAGGCAAAGCTTGTTCTCTTAACACAATAAAATGAGAAATCAATAATGGAAAAATCTGGAAATTTCTCAAATATTTGAAAACTTTAGTGCCAGACTGCTAAATATATATATATATATATATATATATATATATATATATATATATATATATATATATATAAATGAACAACACAGTACATTTATTTTTATGTGGTGCTGGGGATCGAACCCAGTGCCTCACACATGTGAGGCAAGCACTTTACCACTGAGCTACAACCTTAGCCCCCACTGCTAAATAATTTTTGAGTCAAATAAATCAAAGAATAAATTCATATTTTGAGTTCAATAAAACTGAAAACAACATATCCATTTGTGCAATGTCACTAAAGCGTTATTGGAAAATTTATAGCACTACCAGGCCCAAGATAGCTTTATTAAAAAAGAAGTCTCCAGTCATTGACTTTAGTTCCTACTATGAGAAACTAGAAAAGGAAAAATAAGTTAATCTCCAAGTAAGCAAGAAAAAAAGATATAATAAAGACTATAAGTCAGTAAAATTTTAAAAAAGGAAAATAAGAGAAAATCAATGAAACCCAAAGCTAGTTCTTTAAGATGAATAAAATTGATCAACATCTAGTGAGGGAAATAAAAGAGGAGACACAGATTACCAATATCCGCAATCAGAGAAGGGATATAACTACAGATTTCACAGATACTAGACTGATAATGGGGATATTATGAACAGTTTATGTTAATTAACTTGACAATTTAGATGAAATGAAGAAATTCTATTTAAGCCACAAATTGCAAAAGTTCACTCAAGAAAAACAGACAACTTCATAAACCTTGTTGACTATTAAAGAAATTGAAGGTATAGGTAAAAACCTTTCTACAAAGAAAAAAATATAAGACCCAGATAGCTTTATTGGTGATCCAATTCCTGTAAGGAAGAAATGATACTAATTCCTAATAGTATTAGTAATACTAAACCCTTGTAGAATATTAAAGCAAGGAAATATTTCTCCTATGAAGCCAGTGTTATCACTACACCAAACCAAGACAAAGATATAACAAGAAAAGAAAATCACATACCTCTCAAGAGATCTCCAATGAATCTGTACAGAAATTCTAAACAAAAATTTAAGTCGAATACAACAATATGTAAAAGGAAAATACATCATAGACAAAAACTAGACTGATGATGGGGATTTATGTCAAGAATCCAAAATTTATTTAACATTTGAAAATCAATGAAATTTACCACATTGATGTACCTAAAAGCTGAATAAGAGAAGCCATAGAAAATACATTATTCCATACACATATCCCATACTCTTGTTTAGCTCAAGAGATACAAAACAAGCATTTAAAAAATATAGCAGAGGGGGGAAATGTTGGGGAGTAATATTGGCCAAATTATATTGTTATTTTGTGTGCATGTACAAGTAGGTGACAATAAATCCCATCGACATGTAAAAAAAAATCAGCCCTGATTATTATTTAAAAATTTTTTTTAGATTTTGATTGACTTTTATTTTATTCACTTATTTATATGTGGTGCTGAGAATCGAACCCATTGCCTCACACATGCTAGGCAAGTGCTCTACCACTGAGTATCAACCCCAGCCCCTCAGCATTTATTATTGATGTAGAAAAACAAATAACAAACTAGGAATAGAAGGGAGCTTAAAATATCCTCTGAAAAATTGCAGCTAACCTCATACTTAATGGTTGATAATTGAATACTTTTCCCCAAGATCAGAAACCAAACAGAGATGTCCACTCTCATTACATCTATTTAGCATTGTACTGGGGTGCAGTAAGGAAATAGCTAGTATACTAAGGCAAGAAAAAGAAATAAAATGCACTCAGATTGGAAAGAAAGAAATAAAATTCTCTTTATTTTCAGATAACATGAATATATATAGATACAATCTGGTATGATCTAGAAAAAAGCTATTGTAAGGTTGACAGATAAAATTTACATCTAAAAGCAATTATATTTTCTATATATTAACAATGAATAATTAGAAATTGAAATTTTAAAGATTTCCATGTACAATAGAATAAAAATATGAAGTATTTAAACATAAACGTGGCAAAAACTAAAATGTATATATTAAAAACTATAAAATATTGCTGATAAAAATTAAAGAGAACCTAAATGGAGAGATATACCTAATTTATGAGTCAGAAGACTAAGGTGTCCATTCATCCCAGTTTAATCACCAGAGTCAACATTATTCCAATCAAAATTCCTGCAGAGTTTTGTAGAAAATGACAAACTGATTGCAACAGACCTAGAATACGTGGCTTCAAGACTTAATCTAGGCCTGGGGATGTAGCTCAGTGGTAGAGCACTTGCCTAGCATATGCAAGGTCCTGTGTTCAATCCCTAGTACCATACGAAGAGGAAAAAAAGAAAAAAAATATTCTAAAGCTACAGTAATCAGGATTGCAGACAAAACATTGGAACAGAGCCAAGAATTCAGAGATAGATACACAATATATATGGCAACAGTCATTGACAAAGATGGAAAGACAAGTAGAGAATGGGAAGTTTTTCAGCAAATGGTACTGAAATTACTGCATATTTATATGCAAAATATTGATCCATGCCTTGCATTAGACACCTGAATTAACTCACAGACTTAAATATTAAACTCAAAACTACAAAACCTCTAGGAAAAAAATAAGAGAAAAATTTTTGTTGAACTTAGGTTTGGCAAAGATTTCTTAAATTTGACAACAAAAGCATTAAAAAGGATTTGACAATGTGGGATTCATCAAACTAAAACCTCTGTAATTCAAAATACACTTTGAAGTGAATGAAATAGACAAAACACAAGCTGGGAGGAAATTACTGTAAAGCATTTATCAAGACTTGCATCAAGAATATATGAAGAACTCTTAGAACTCATTAGAAAAAATATAGTCCTGTAAAATAACACTTCATCAAAGAAGATAAACAGATAGTAAATAAAGACATTAAAAATGCTTGACATAATTATCAGGGAAATGCAATTTTGAAGCATAAGAGTTACCACTACACACTTATTAAATATCTAATATTAAAGACAATTGTGCTGAGTGGTTGGAGATGGAGGAACTGGATGGGTACACAGCTGGTGGGGATATAAAGTGGTAGAATCACCTTCTTAAAAAGGTAAACATATACCAGTCATATCCAACCATTCTTTTCCAAAGAAAAGATAAGTTATATAGCAATAGGAGGAATTTTATATTTGTAAAAGCCCCAAACTGGAAAAAAATCCAAATGTCTATCAATAGATGATAGACAAATTGTGGTATGTACATATAATGAAATGCTACTCAGCAATAAAAATAGATGATAGATAAACTGATGTAGATGAATCTCAAATTATGCTGAATAAGAGAAGCCATAGAAAATACATTATCCCATACACATAAAACTTGAGGAATACAAAGCAATCTATTAAGATAGACATTTTGCTGGAGGAATGGGAAAGTGGGGGGCAAGAAGGAAGGGTGACAAAGGGCAGAATTACCTAGAGAATGAGAATATTTTTGGAAGTAAAGGATGTGTATATTATCTTGATTATAATGGTGATTTCATAATTTCATGTTAAAATTTATCAAATTGCACACTTTAAATACATGTAATTTATTGCATGTCAATTTTACCTCAAAGCTATAAGAAATAATATACTCATCTTTTTTCACTTTCTAAGATACAATTAGTATTCTACAAATATTTTTCTCTACTTCATTTTAAAAATATATATTCTGGAAACCAGCTCTTAGCAGTATTTAAAATTATTTTCTTTCTTCTTTGGTTTATTCAACAACTTTCATTGATGACGGTTGTTTCAGCCTTTTGTGACCATCTTGTATTATTATAATTAATGCTTGAATAACATAGTTTTGTAAATACAAGTTTTAAACATTTGTTGTTGTATTCCCAGTATCTTTAGAAGTTAGGGCTGGGGGACTATAGCTCAGCAGTAGAGCACTTGCCCTAGATACCCTTCCCCAGCACTGAAAAAGTTAAAAAAAAAAGTGCGATTGTTGAGTTAATAGGTAAATATATAAGCAGTTTTGGGAGATGTTGCCAAATCTCATTCATAAGGGTTGTATCATTTTGTATACTTATCTGAGAATTTGTATTCCCCCACATTCTCTCACCTACTGAGTATGTGGTCAAACGTTTGGATCTTGCCAATGCAAGTGAGAAATGGTATCTTGGTGTGGTTTAATTTGTATTTTGTTCATTATGAGCTAAGCAGAGCATGTTTCCATATGTTATAGCTATTTGCATTTCTTTTCCTGAGATCTGTTTATTTCTTCAGCCCATTTTTGTATAGGTTTGCTGGCCATTTTATTTATAATGTTCTTTATATTTCAGGAACATGATTCTTTGGACAATAATAGGTTGCAAATATTTTTTCTCAGGTTGTCATTGTCAAACTGTGTGTGTGTGTGTGTGTGTGTGTGTGTGTGTGTGTGTGTGTGTGTGTAGCAGGTTTAGATACAGCCAGGAAAGATTTTTTCAATGAGGCAGGTTTTGCCCACTCATAATACATAGAAAATTTCACCCAATATTTTCTAGTACTTGTTTATTTTCTATTTTTACATTCATGTTTCTTATCCATTTGTAGTTTATCTTTTGAATAAGTAGAGAAAAATCCAATTTTATAATTTTCCATGTGGTAACGCTACTTATTAGAAAGTCTATTTTCCCCAAACTAACTTTTATTGTACCCCAAGTGTCCAGTTGGTTCTGTTTCTGGATTCTCTCTTCTGTCCCACAATCTCTATGTATTCTTGGGCTTGGACGAGGGTACATGAATTAATTATATAGTCTGCCCTCCCTGTACCCTTCATTGCTCTTCTTTTTCAGTGCTTTCCTGCTTATTCTTGTTCTTTTGAATTGACTATAATCAACTTGATGACAGATTTTTAAAGATCCACATATGTTCATTCCCTCCCCAAGTTAAACGTCCCCAGTTTCTTCAATTTTTAGCACGTGCTTTTCGGGGGCTATTCATGATTCTGTTCTTTTCCACAAGTCATGCAACCTTAAAATGTGGCATCCAGAAATGAAGCCACCGGAGTGGGGTGATAATGACATGATTCCTTAGGGTAAGGCTTTTTAAAAAGAGTGTCATCCACAATTGGAGAAAGTAACAGGACTGGATTGAGCAGGGAAGGAAAGCCCAGTCCAAGCAGTAGTCCTTTATAAGGGAGCAGGAGAAGCTTCTCCTCTTCTGTCTGCACTTTTGGGGCAGGTAGGTACCTGGTGTCTCAACACGTTGACAAAAGGGTTTTGCTCTGGGAGGAGCTGGGAGGCCTGACTTTCTCCTTTTTCCTAGTCTCTGCCTATAATCCCCTTTTGCTAGTTCCCTGGCTTCCTCCAGGGCCTTCTAAATCGCTGGTCCTCTCCCAGTTCCGGGGACAGGTGAGCCTCTTTCCTTCTGGAGTCCTTTCATTTGGACTCTTCTGCTGGGCTCTCCTTGCGCTGTCCCCCGCTGGGCTCCGCAGTTGGTTCTTTCCACTCCCTGCCCGCCCCTCTGCATCCTCTGTCCTCTCACTGCTGTGGGCCCAGGGGCTTCCTCTGATGACGCGTTTTACTTGCGTTGGGCGGAAAGCGCCTGCGGTGGAGGAAGGCAAAGTTCACTCCCAGTACCTGCCCCCTGCGCTGGGTCCTACCGAAGTAGGAAACGGTGAAAGAGGGTCCTGTGCTGTTCTGCATGGAAGCGTTGCTTCCGCTCAGCTGTCCCTACACCATGGACTCAGTACCTGCCACTGTGCCTTCTGTCACTGCTTTACCGGGGGACCCGGAGCTCCTGGGACCCCTGTCGGTGCTCTACGCAGCCCTCATTGCCAAGCTACTGGAGGTGACGGTCCCATTCCCAGGGAGGGACCCCAGCTCTGGCAGGCGGGTGGCTGAGTTCTGGCGGAGTGGGTGCACTGACTGTCATGGCAACGGAGAAATGGAGTGTGTCGGGCCCAAGGCAGGCAGGACTTGAGTGTATTGTTAAGCGAGGCCGGTGAGAGTGTACTTGAGCTTTCCCCACTTGCACTTTTTTTTTTTGACGGAATAGAGGTGACAACCTCATGGTATGTTCCGAAATGCAGCCAACAATCCAAACAGCTAAGGTTACTACAGGTGTTTTCCCTACGGAGACTGCTGGGGAATTGGGCCCAAATGACAGTTATCTCCTATTACGTGTAGAGGGCGGTGAAAACAGGGAAGAATAGGCAGGTGTTTACTGCACTGCCTTTGAGCAACCATTTAAAATTAGGCTTTGAATTTTATAGAAGGATGTTAAATTCAGAGAAGTTTAAGCCAGTTTTCAAGAGTTGTCTGAAATTACATGTCACTTATCTGTTTATATAAGAGTGGAATGGAAGTAAGATTTAAAATCTTATATCATCATTGTTTTTATTTGTTGCCATAAAATTAATTAGTTCTTTCATATATTTAAGTTTTTGTCTTAAATGAATTTTTTAAATTATAAAAACCAGGTTATCTAAGAGAAAAGAATGATCCAGAGGGATTCTAGCCAGGTGTTAGACAATGTGATGATATAGGGCCTGTTACAAACTGGAAATGTATGCTCAATTTAAAGTATTTAGATTCGGGCTGGGGTTGTGGTTCAGTGGTAGAGCGCTTGCCTAGCATACATGAGGCACTGGGTTGGATCCTCTGCACCATATAAAAACAAAACAATGTGTCCACCCTAAAACTAAAGATACATAAATAAATATTTTTTAAAAAAGTATTTAGATTCATTATACTTGAAAACACTGCAAGCCAACAAAAAATGTGAGACTGCCAGTATCCTCTCTCTTGAAGAAGCTATTGGAAAATATTGAGGAGGTTGATTTCTGATGAGGAGGTTGGTTTAGAATTGCCATGATTCTTTGTGACTGTTTTGTTATAAATTTAAGGTTTCCCATTTCTTCTAATTTGTCTGTTTCAGCTGTTTACTACATTGCCTGATGATACTCAACCTGGGCCTGATTTTTATGGACTACCATGGAAGCCTGTAGTTTTCACTGTTTTCTTTGGGATTGTATCCTTTGTCATTTTTTTTTGGAGAACTGTTCTTGTTGTGAGTAAATTAACTTACTTATACCTCAGCACATAAGCACAAGGATTATTTTATATAGTCACTGCCCCCCCCTTTTTTTTCTTTTTCAGTTGCTAAAACACAAATTAGTGGTTTAAGTCAAACTAACCTTATAAAATAATTTAGTGTGGGTGCAGTTGGTAGAACTGGTAATTCTTACAGCCATCCTGACCAGTAGTTTCATATGTATCAGAAGTCTTAAAAGTGGGATAAAAGATGGGATAGGTTAGATAAATATCCTTTTATGTAGCATATATGTCTAGTAATCTATCTTAAAGAAATAACTATGCTTTGAAGATTTTGGTAATGTTTTTCAATGGAACAGTGTATTAGATTGAAGACTTAGCACAACATAATTCATTTAGGGGTTATTGTATGTTCAATTAATGGAATAGTAGGCAGATGTATTTATTTCAAAGCTTTGAGGTACAGAAAATGCTCACAATTAAATGTGAAGTGGGGAAAAAAAGCAGAAACTAAGATTTAAATGTTGATGAACTGTATGTTAATATAAACACATATAAACAGGGGGAAATGCTGCAAAGAAATACAGTAAAATGAGAAAAAGGAGATGAGATAATTTTTCCAGTCTTTTATATAAATTTTTCCCAGATTTTATGATTTGATCATATGTTCAGAACATACCTTTTTATTTGGAAGTATAGATTATGTGTTGTCCAAAAATCCATTAAATGTTTTGTTCATTAAGTCTTTTTTTTTCCTGAGCAGAATTAGTCTATCTCTGTGTATATGTGTACATATATGTATAAGTGTGTGTGTGTGTGTATATATATATATATATATATATATATATATGTGCTTATACATACTTATGTTTGTACTGTAGGTCATTCTGTTTCATAGTTATTTAACATAATTGGAAGAAAATTATTTTAGGTAAATGGACTTTGCATATGAAAAGCCTAACAGTTAAAGAGGTCAAAAGCATTGGATACAAATCTTTTCAAATCTGATTGTTCTTTTTCTGATTTCTTAATTATATCAGACATATCATTGTTAAGATAAGTTTCCTCTCCTTGTACAATTGAGTGTAAAATCTCCTAGAAAGTATTCCCTTCTTAAATAGAAGAATCGTTTGCCTGGATTCCTGTGAGGAATTTTCTAATCTCATTGAACTTTTTCTCAGCTAAAAGGAAAAAGGAAATAGAAGGATAAAGAGAAGGGAAAAACATGACAACATTTTATATTTCTCTCTCTTGTTTCTTTCATTTCAAAAACCCTGGTACCTGTTTCTCTTTTCACTAGGTTATGTGGGATCTGGTTCCTAGCTTGTTGCTCCTCAGTTTCAGCATTTGACTTTGGAACTTTAGTCCTTACCTTAGATGACTGCTTTTATGCTACTTCCCATTTTCCTCTGTTGTCATTTTGAGTAAAAGGTTAGCAAGGCTATGACATTAAAGAAATGTTCATTTCTTTCTGTGTTGGAGTTTTCTGAATGCAATTTCCTATTACGAAGATCCCATGGATGATCCATGGACACATCTGAGTATCCCATCACCATTTATAACATTTGAAAGGACAAGTAATATGCTAAGTTATAAAGAAATTTAGTGATGTTTTAAAAAAATTTCTGCTTACGTTTTATTATCAGGTAGTTTATTGCTGTCTTTTGGAAATGATTGTTTTTGTCCTTTCCAGAATATGTTAATTGTCATTTCTCTTGTTTCTTGTGCATTTTCTTCTAGCAGTCTTCCCTTTCAGAATTCTTGCTATACATTTAGTGGTTTGCAGAAATAAGATGATGTAGCCTCTTAGTTTCTAAATTCAGCCAATAGCCAAATTTAAATTGGAGTTCTAAGATGTTTTCTTGTGAGTGAAAGTGGCATATCTTAGTACAAAGATTATGCCTTTAATATTGTTTCCTCAGATTCCTTTTGAATAGTCATTGTTTCTAGACTTTATCCTGGTTATTTAGAATTGTCAAGTAAATGATTTTGAGTACACACACACACACACACACACACACACACACATACACACACACATATTTACTGTGAAATAAGGTGCATATCTTAGTGTTTTTATGTCAGAGGCTATTTATGAAATATCACTACCAATTAAATTTAAAAGGCTTGTTAACCTTTACTTATTTTTAATCCTATAAATTATTATCCTGAACCAGAATGTTATTAAATTCTCACTTGGTTATGATTCTGATTGTTGTTTTAGGAATGCTGTTTCTATTGAGCAGATGTTTGATATCAAATTTAATCTTTTTTCTCTCTTCTAGGTAAAAGATAGAGTATATCAAGGTAAATTTTTAGGTCTCTTAAACTTGTAATAACCCTTTGTATTGGTGTTTGATGTGTGTTTTATGTATGTTAGAAGTAGATACAGTGACTTTTAATGTCTATTATCTTTTTTACCTCCTGAAAATTTTACTGTTCCTAGGTTGCTAGCATGGATAATAGAGTAGATGATGATGGTTCCAACTCTGAGATAGGAGATAAAGAGGAGGAACAAATTGTGGATAGGGAGATGATAAGTTTTAATTTGGGGCAGATTAACTTTGAATATTGATATAATGCAGATGTATTACATTTGAAGAGTATTTCTATGCTAATGATTTAATCATGCATAAAGTAATTGAGTAGATAATTTAAAGAATGTTAATGTGAATCAGTATGTTTTCATTTCTGTTTTTCTTTGCAAAGAATTAAATGATTCCATTTTCTGAAAAGAAAGTGTTTTGAGAAGGGAGGAATATCAAGCTACAACACTTTACTGTATTTCCCATCTGTGAAATAAGCTTAAATTTAAATATCATTTTGGATGGGAGGGGTACCTGGGATTGAACTTTGGGGCACGCTACTGAGCCACATCCCCAACCTCCTGTATTTAGAGACCAAGTCTCACTTAGTTGCTTAGTGTCTCGCTCTTGCTGAGGCTGGCTTTGAACTTGGGATCCTTCTAGCTCAGCCTCCTGAGCCACTGGGATTACAGGTGTGTACCATTGCACCAAGCAAAATATCATTGTTCTTATATTTTTCTTAAATTTTAATAATTTTTATACTCTTATTGCTAATAAGCATAGATTTCTTTTTAAAAGCATAATAGCTATGCTAAGAAGTATTTCCTCATAGTACCATATAACATGTCTTTGCTTTTAGTAGATTGAATAATTGAATTTCATTTAGTGATTGTAATAATCTTGTATATTTCCCCCTTTTAGTCAATGAACAGCAAATTTCCAAAAAGGTGAACAATTTCATAAAAGAAAATGAAGAACTAGTGCAGAAATTGTCAAATTATGAACAGAAGGTATAATTATTTTTTTGTTTCTTTCTCCTTTGGTTCTAGCTTGAATCATTTCTACCTGTTTTAATTTAAAAATCGTATTTTAAAATTTTTTTCATTATTTCCTACAAATCATCCAAATTCTAAGCAGTCATGTATTAAGTACTGCTTTCTTCTGGAAAGGGTCACTTGTCTGGAAGTAACTTGTATAGTAGCACTATAATTTGTGTATCTTAATTCTGAATGCTTTATTTGCATAGGTGAAGGAATCAAAGAAACAGGTTCAAGAAACCATGAAACAAAAAATGATTCTTTCTGATGAAACAACTAATTACAAGGTAAAAATCCCTTTTTTGGGGGGAATTACATTCTAAACTCAAAAGTAAATGTAATGAGTGAGTAATCTTGACACCTATTTTTTCCAGGATAAAATGAAGCTTCTTGAAAAAGCTAATGAACTTCTGGATGAGAGAGCTAAAAGTCTTCATGTTATGTTAGAATCTGAGAAAGAACAGAAAGCTAAGAATCAGGACTTGGTAAGAGTTTTGCTGCTAAGTGTTACTGCAATTTGGCTTTTGGAATATTTTGTAAAATTGGTTAAGTTAAACTTAGTCTAGCTGTTAACTAAAGTAAGATTAGGAGCCAAGGAAGTTGAACCCACTTCTGCCCATTTTGTGGAACTTTTAAGTACTGATACAACAAATTATTTTTATGGGCCTAGGAAATATTTTTATTCTCAACCTTGGATAATTTTCATATTGCTTTGCTCTGCCCTTGGAAACATGCAGAACAACTAAAAAACTATTGTCCAGTTGAACAGTATTTGTTTACTTTTTACTTGAAAGAGTAATGAATTAATCAATTTTCTGTACTTAAAAAAATTTATTTCATTTTCAATTCATGTTTCATTTTCAATTTTTATAAGTTTCTATAATTACATAAAAGTTGCAAAAGATAGTAGAGAGTGTGTTCTAAAATATCCTACCCCCAAGTAAGCTTGATCACCTAGCTGAGGTAGTATTTATCAGATTTCTCCACTGTAAAAATTCTTTCCAATCCTTTTCATATTGTATTCTTTGGAAGTTACCATGCACAGCCCACAGTTAAAGTATGAAGAGTTACAAGCTCAGGATGCAGCTCATGGTAGAGCACTTGCCTAGCATACATGAGGCCCAGGATTCAATCCCAGGCATTGCAAACAAAGATTGCAGAGTTATATCCACTTCCTTAAGGAGCGGGTATATTTATAAATTTTTTGGATTTCTTCTGTATGTGAGATTAGTCTATTCTTCCTTAAATTTTATCATTTTTTACTTCAGATAAGAAAATTTTAAAAATGATCTTGGGAAATTTTTTTCTCTATCACTAGAAAAAAATTACTAATTTGAACTGGTTTACTTGAAACAGTAATTAATTAGTTAATTTTCTATGCTTTAAAACATTTTATTTACTTATTGCATTATGATTTTCTATACTTTGACCTTTTTTTTCTGGTTATCTCATAAACAGTAAGGTTGTGGATGCCATGAAATATTTATGACTTCATTTTCCCTCATCTCTTTCAGTTCTTGATTTTTTGCTTAGTCCAAAGCTGGATCCCCTGCATTTACCTGAAATGTAATGGGATGGCTTGACAAAAATTTTGTTGTGTTTATCTTTTTAGTATATATATGTGTGTGTACACACACACACACATATATATCAGTATTTCTACTGAAATCCTAATGCATATTTTGTGTTCTGTTTTCACCTGGCAGATAATGGAAAATAAGAAAACTATAGAGAAGCTTAAAGATGTCATTTCAGTGAATACTTCTGAACTTTCAGAGGTAAAGCTGCCAACTCTTGCTAACGGATATTAATACTATATCTTAGTTTTGTTGCAGACCAAAAATTTGAGGTGTGCTAAAATGTGCAAAAAATGAGAACTGTATGATGTGTGGTTTGGGAAAGTATAACTTTGTTTTTTCTTTGGAATTAATTCACTAACTGTAGTGTTTTGCATTAGCTTCACATTGTCCTTAATGAAGCTAAGCTTTGTGAAGAGAAGGTGAAGTTGGAATGCTGTCAGCTTCAGAAAGAAAATACCATGCTTAAGAAGAAGAAAGAGCAGGTAAATAAAATTTGATGTCATACATAATGTAAACTAGAGAAGTGAATATCATTATCTTGTATCTTTTTTGGATCTGTTTCTGAGGTAAGGAATATTCATGTAGGACCTTTTCTAGATATGCAAAGTTTAAACAATGCTCCCCAAATTGAGTGCATATATATGGTCTCCATCTGTTTTGGATTTTTGGATTATTGCTTTTCTTATCAAATGTCAATCAGTTATTAACTTGCATAGCCTCAAAGAAACTTTTTAAACCAGAAAATTAAGTATTTTATGATCCTCTTTTGAGTAGTTACTGATTCACCGGCCAAGGGAAGATTACATGATAAGGAATCTAAATTTAGGAGACAGTCATATGTGCCCAGCCATTCCTGCTGGAGGTAAATTATTTGAATTGGCAGCAATTTTCTGGGGAATGCAATAAACAGGGTCAACTTCCTGATAGCTCTGATGTTCTTACTGCAGCTGTGAGAGTTGAGGCCACTCTGCCCTCTTCCTTAACCAAGGTCTCAACCTCCTCGATTGAGGGAGGCCACCGAGGAGTATGGCTCTGTATTTCTTTGTCTAAGTCTTGTAGTCCTGATGTATCCAGTGCAGAAACCCCTCCCTAACCCATAGGAATTCATGTGTTTTGACTTTTCAGTTGCAGCAGGAAGTGAAAGACTGGAGTACATCACACGCTGAGCTCAGTGAACAAATGAAATCATTTGAGAAGTTACAGAAAGATTTACAAGTAACGCTTAGTCTTAAAGATGATACTATTAATGTAAGTTTATACTCCAAATACATGTTTCATCTCATGAATTCTCCTGAAATCTTTGAATTAAAATCGAGAGTCTTCCAACCTTTTGCTTCTTTTCTAGGCTCTAACTAATTACATCACACAGTTGAATCGGTTACAATGTGAATCTGAATCTGAGGATCAAAGTCGAGATGAGTCAGATGAATTAACCAATGGAGAGTTAGCAGGTAAGATCAGTCTCAGGGAGGTTGAATCCTTTTTTTCTTTCCTGTCTTTAATTAAGTATACAGATGCCACTTTTCAGCTGGCTGAATTTCTTCTTAAGCTTCAGGGTTGTAGACACATATCACTGGATCTATAGATATGTCTGTTGCATTGGCAGAGGTGGGTTGCTGGGGTATAATGTAGCAATAGGCATATGAAGAACACTTGACTTTTCCTATCCCATTGAAAACTAGTAAGTACACTGCAGCTACAATAGTCACATCCTATACCTCTAAGTATTGAACATTGTACAGTAAGAGAAATTTATTTATTAACTTATGCAGATGATACTTGATTTTGATACTCATCATCTCTATGGCTCTGTGGTTTTAAGGTCCACAGTCAGTCCGGAGGCAGTTGGAACCATAAACTAAGGCTGTGAGAACAGAGGCTAGAGACTATCAGAAAGCTAGAGAGGGAGTGTAACAGTGTTTACTGATGAGGAAAATATTTCCAGATGTTTTCTCCCAAGTTGGATATTGCTTACATAGCAAGTATTTCAAACCACACCTGGTAGTAGATTCAGGGAGAAAATAGAGGATTGAATCTTTCAAAACAAGACACTTACTTGCCCAGGTGAAGATAGATCTGAGAGAGAAGAAAAGCTTTTATCTTACAAGAATAACATAGATAACATTTTAGTTGTGCAAACTAGAAATTCACCTTTAAAAAAAAAAAAAACAGACACAGTACTTTTATTTATTTTTATGCTGAGGATCAAACTCAGTGCCTCACACATGCTAGGTGAGCACTCTACCACTGAGCCACAACCCCAGTCTGAAATTCACCTCTTTCTTTTTTTTTTTAAATCTAAGCTTGCAATTCTCTTAAAAGTCATTAGTCTAATCAGTTTAATTATTTAATTGATTTTTTTTTCTTCCGGTGTTTGAACACAATCATTCTTTAGTTTGGGGAAGTTAGGAGAATATAGAGTTAAAAGTAAGGAAAGGAAAAGCTAAAAGTCTTTTGTTTTTTAGGTGATCGGAACGAGAAGATCAAAGATCAAATTAAGCAGATGATGGATGTCTCTCGGGTATAGTTCTTTGTAAGAGTCCCATAGTGCCTGTGAATTCTTCCTATGCCTCACTTTTAAGAATACCTCTCTTTTCTGCAATTTTTAGACACAAACTACAATATCAGTAGTTGAAGAGGATCTAAAACTTTTACAACTTAAGCAAAGCACCTTGATGTCCACAATATGTAATCTAGAAGGTGGGTTCTTCTTGAGAAGAAATTGCCATGATGAAAAGACTTAAAATTTTATTGGAAAGATAAAGAATGGCTTCTTGCTTTCATGCTTCTTACTTTTCTTGGCACTACTCCCTCAAACAAGTTCTTAAGTCCTTGTACACATATAGAGATAAGCTGTTTTATCCTTTACAGACCAAATAAAGAAATTAGAAAGTGACTGCAATTCACTACGGTCTTCTAAAGCTGAACTGGAAGAGGAATGCAAAACTCTTAGGCAGAAAGTGGAGATTTTAAATGAACTCTACCAGCAAAATGAGATGGCACTACAAAAGTAAGATTTTCATTGTTTGTTATTGTTATCACTGTGTGAACTAACAGATAATTTTATCTTTTCTTAAGATTATTTACAATTTTTTCTAGTTGTAATAAGTAGAGATTTGTCTTTTTTCCTTTGTGTTTTGTGTCCTATAAGTTGCATTTTTCTTTCCATCGTCAGTCTTAAGAGTCCTGAGGTAGTTGGAACCATAAACTAAGGCTGTGAGGACATCGTAATCAATTGTCAAATTCATATGAAGGCAGGAAGTGGTAAACTGGTATTAACAGTCACTGATGTGGAAATACCTCTCAAAAGATCTAGGCCCTTTCTATGATCCCACTATTTATTTTAATTACCTTTCATTGTAATCAGTTATGTAATTCTAATGTTTTGAACTTTTATCTCTAACTCTGGACCTTTAAAAATACTGAGTGATTTGGAATGACATGTTTTAGTAGAATAAAAACTTCAAAAAGGAATAATATTTACTTATTGATGGTACAAGTTTTGGACTTGAATATCTCAGATGTTCACACTAAAAATTGAACTGTGGCAAGGACCTTAGGAGTTATGATTACAGAAGTACTTGTTTGTAGTATATATTTATATATTAATCTTCTCAGTGTGGAGCTAGTTATTTTTTGAAAGTTCATTTGAAGTTTTTAATCCACAAAAATACTTGAATTCTCTAAAAATAGGTTTTTTTGTGTCAGATTTTGTTTGTTTGCACCTGATTTTACTCTTCGGCATATATATATATATATATATATATATATATATATATATATATATATATATATATATATATATATATATATATATATCTTGTTAAAGCAAAGACAGACCTTCTTATAGACCTAACTATTTTTAGGTATTTTGACTTCTGTTGCCTAATTAATGCATTAAATATTGAAACCTTCCCATTAACTTTTCTAAAATTCTGTGATCTCCAAGCGACCTTTTTAGAATCTCAAATTTTTGTTCAGGCCAGTTCTAAATGCCTGGCCTGTTTCAAAGAAACATTTCTCATTTTATCACTTTTTATTTAAGAGAACACTTGTTTTCTCTGTCCCTACTAGTAATATGAATGACCTAAATGGCAATTAATTTTCTTTGTAATGCAGTTAAATTATAGCACTATTTTCCTCAACTCCTCCAAAATTCATTCAGTCATCATCTGTGGTTTGTACTCTTTTTACTCATCCCCAGGTACTATGTTAGTTCATGCCTGTGTCATCTTTTCTGTTTCTAACCTAGGTCATCTGTCTTCATTCTCCATTATTTATATTTTTATATAATTTATTTCAAATTCTTAGTAATTTTCTCTATAGCTGCTTGAGTGGACTTTCTAAAATATGTCTGTCCATGTCAATATGTGCCTGTGGTTTATGAAGAATTTGCTTTCTATTTGATGACCTGTTCTTTTTTTCTTCCTTGTATCTTTTTAATAGTTTAAATATTTTTAATTATTTTCCTCATCCCCTGTATAAGCTTGATGTAATCATAAATTATAATGGAATTATAATTATATAATTGTAATTATATAATTATAATTATAATTTTATTCATCTTCTCATAATTTAAAGGCCATGGTATATATTCTGGATTTAATAAAAACCTGACATAGATTAATAGGTTTATTATTTTTTTTATGGGCTTTAAGTAGCTCCCGAATCAGATAACTGTTGTGGCATTGTATGTTAGTACTTCATATACTGTGAACTCCATAAGACATTCATTCAATTTATACACATATTTAAAGTTTCTGTAGTTCTGCCTTCTACACTGTTGGTTTCATATTTGAAATTATTTACATTCTATTTGAACATTGTCCTTTAATGATAGATTTGATTAGTGTATCAAAGTAGTACAAGGATAAACAGAATAGTATTTTATCCACTAAATATTGCTACCTTTATAATCTGTATTAGGTTGACATGAACTTCATGATTAGAGTTAAAACCAGTTTCCATTTTTAAAGGATCTCTCTTTTGGCTACTGAATTTTGACTGTTACTTAGTTTTAGCAATTTAAAAATATCCAATTAATTACCATCTGTTCTAAATTTTTTCTTTATGGAGTCCATTATCATTGTTGTTTGGTCTTATCCCTCCCCTAGTTCCTGTAGTCATTTCTCTGTTTTTTTATCAGTTTTATTGGGAAGTGCCTAGGTGTAGTTTTCCCCACCCCACCCACTTTTTCCTCTTGCAGTTATGTTGTTTGGGACCATTAAATATTTCTTGAGTCTTTTTTTAAATGTTGATTTTACCTCATTCTCTCTTCTGATTATAATAATGCATATTAGAATTTGATTTCCCCTGCCTCCTACATTCTGGATTTACTTCTTCTGGATATTTTCTTCTGACCTGTCTTAAAAGCGCTAGGATTTATTTTACTTCCCAAATCTGCTGCTAAAATCATTCATTGAGTTTAGGATTTTAAAAAGTTCAGGGTTTAAAATATTATTTTAGTTGTAGATGGACATAATATTTTATTTTATTTTTTATAGAATTTTTTTAAGAGAGAGAGAAAGAGAGAATTTTAATATTTATTTTTTAGTTTTTAGCGGACACAACATCTTTGTTTGTATGTGGTCCTGAGGATTGAACCCGGGCTGCACACATGCCAGGCGAGCGCACTACCGCTTGAGCCACATCCCCAGCCCGACACAATATTTTATTTATTTTATGTGGTGTTGAGGACTGATCCCAGTGCCTCACACATGTGGGGCACGTGCTTCACCACTGAGCCACAACCCCAGTCCTATTTCAGTACTAAGGCTCAAACCCAGGACCTTGAGCCATGTGCTCTACTATTGAGCTACCTCCCCAGACTCCTTGCTCTTTCTCATAAGGGACTAGTGTCTTACTGCTTTCCAAGCTATCTTTAATCTCATCATTCTGCCTCTGCCTCCTGAGTATCTTCGATTGTAGGTAGGTCACCACACTCAACTATTTCTTGGTTTTATAGTTTCTAATCCTTTGACAAAATTCATAATCTTTTTTTTTTCCTCTTTTGTGGTGCTGGGGTTTGAACTCAGAGCCTTGTGCATGCAAGGCAGCACTCTAACAACTAAACTATATTCCCAAACCTGAAATTCATAATCTTGACTTTACTTTTTTGAGTATATAAAGCACAGTGATTTTAAAACATGTGCGGATAACCCCATTAGGTGGTTTCCTTTTCTGTGGGATTTTTTTCTCACAGAATTTTGTCTTATGGAGTGCCTGATCAGTTTTGATTGGCTAACATTGTTGTGATAATTATAGATGAAATTTGAGGACTAAGATGAAGTTATCTTTTTATAGAAAAGTGTTGAGGTTACTTGAGTAAGATTGTCTGTCACTTTAAACTTAGTCAGCAATTAAGATAATTCAAAAATGACTTGTCTTTTCAATGTTTCAGTATTGTTCCTTTTGGATTTTTTGCCTGTTCATCACTTAAGTGTGCAGTACTTTCTAATCTAAACTCAAAGGCTAGGGCTTTTATTAAGGGTCCCTTTATTTGTAGCCCCAAACACTTGTTTTTACCTCTAAGCCCAGGAATTTGATGAAGGCTTAGTTCAAACTCATTATATCTTTGTGTTATCTTCAATATGTGGGTAAATCTAGGAGAAAAGTACCTTAAAGTGCCAGCCTTACTTGTAATTCTGAGATTCCTTTTTCTAATGGATCTTGGCCACATACATATATCTTCACTGCCTTTTTAGCTTGGATCCTTTCAAACACATTTTTATATTCTTATAAAGATGTTTTGATTGTTCTTAGTGCTCTCAGACTAACTCTTTGATAATTGGAAACAAAATTCTCTCTGTCCTTCAAGATTCAGTTTTCTCCATATTCCTTCTTAAGCCAGTGGGGAAAATTATTATATTCCTTTAGGTGTCATTTATACCTGAAACAGTGAGATCTTTTATTCTTTAGCATCTTACAAGGTAACTAGTATATTATAGCCACTCATAAAATACTTGCTGAAGAATTAAATGAGAAGCTATATAAGAATATATAATCCCCTTTTTCTATTTGGTATCAATAATCCTTTTTTACTATAGTTCTTCTGATTTATGGAAAATTAAGTTTCAATTTAATTATCTTTTGAATTGGAACTATGGCTAAAGTAATACAAGGATAGCAGAAAATAGTATTTTTTAAATCATTAAATGTGGCTACCTTTGTCTCAGTAGATGAACATCTTGAGTTTCATGATCAGAGTTAAAACTTGTCAGTAGATAATACTCTGATCGTGGGTCAGTTTGGCTTATTTTCAGACATTATCAAAACTCAGGTTTGTCTTTTTGCTTAATTGCAATTCTTTTGAAATAGATATCTAAAGTGTGAAAAATGTTCTGTCGTTAATTGCATAGCTAAAAAGACATATTCTAGAAGATTTTTTCTTTGACTGACTATATCTTTATTATGGTACCAGTCTTGGATTGAGAAAAGAGTTCCTCCATGACAAAGATATACTTAGTGTCCTACCCATGGCAGAAACGAGAAAAGAATTATCCCCTGCTTTATCCTAATATGTTTAATTATGTTAGGTTGATCAGTCCTGATCTTCCACATTGAAGTAAAGTGAGTTTTTATTATCTTACACACAGGATACTTGCCCCTGGGGCACATGTTGTTTTCACATTTATTTTATTTACTGGTAAGTAGAGAATTAAGAGGAGAAGTTAGAAAATGTAAGTGATTTGCCAGAGTTTGATTTACGAAATTGCAGGTTTGAATTTCTATTTTATGTGCCTAAGCATTTTATAGAATTGTGGGAAGTGATATTTACAAAGAGAAACTTTTGATTTGATAACTGGCTTTATTTTAGGAAACTAAGCCACGAAGAATATGAGAGACTAGAAAAAGAGCAGCGGCTGTCAGCTGCAGATGAAATGGTGGTTTCCGCTGTACAGGAAGTTAAAAATTACAAGTGAGTTCAGTTTCTAAAGGAGGGTGTCAATGTCTAATGATCTAGTGTTAGCTTTCTTTTTTAATCTTTTTTTACATTATGTAGATAGAAGAAAATAGCATGGAAGTATAAATAACGAGAGGATATGAATACATTCAATTCACACAGGAGAAAAAATAAATTTCAACTTTACAAATGAAAAATGTTAACAAAAAATTTACTTACACCCAATGGGGGAAAGATCATAGGGAACTTGGTCAATGCAAACAATTCTGCGGGTTTTGATTGTTGTAGTAATTCTTTAAGAAATCAGTTTGCTGTGTGATGTATCAAGACCCACAAAAGTGTGGCATTTGATAGACCTTGGAAATCTTCTATGGATATAATTTGAAAAAAATAAAAAATGTTTTAAGGAGGAAGATATTTCTAGCAGAATTACTTGAGAACACACTGATGAACAGTTACAGAAATTATAATTTATCATTCAGAATCTTTAGCAATTAAATGATAAAGAAGTTATTAGTATTAGGTTTTTATTTTATTTATTTATTTATTTTTGGTGCTTTACTACTAAGCTACATCCTTAGACCTTTTTTTTTCCCTTGAGACAGGGTCTCAGTTGCATAGGTTCCCACTTAATTGCTGAGACTGACCTCGAACTTGTGATCCTCCTGCCTCAGCTTCCCAATCATTGGGATTACTGGCATGTGGCATTGCACCTGGTCTGTAGTTAGTATTAGTTTTGATCACACTGGATTCATATAACCATAGAAATGTTTTTCTTATGTATGATAAAGTCTTTAAAAGTATAGCTGATGGAATAAAGGGAAAATGGTCAGAATGTTTCAAATGTTATTCAATTGTTGTAATTCTTAGGCGGAGAATTGAAGAACTGGAAGAAGAACTACAGAAAACCGAGCGCTCATTTAAAAACCAGGTAGTAATTAATACTGTCCTATAGTTGCAGAATTCTTTGTATCTAATACAGACAATTATAGGCTATTATAATGAGTCCCTAAAAACATATTTTTTAATGTGTTGTCTTTTTCAGATTGCTGTGCAGGAGAAGAAAGCTCATGATAATTGGGTAAGATTTTTTCCCCATTTTCTTTATTTTGTGCATAGCCTACCGCAACTGAATTTGAATATTTTCTCTTTAATAGCTCAAAGCTCGTTCTGCAGAAAGAGCTATAGCTGAAGAGAAAAGGGAAGCTGCTAATTTGAGACAGAAGTATGTGATTTTGGTATCTTACTATATGTTTTATAGTGTTTTAAGGTTATGCTAGATATTATCTATGAAGGAATAGATTGCTGTTTCATAATTCAGCCCATTCTTTCTCAATATTCAAGACTATTGGAAATGACCCAAAAGATGGCAATGCAGCAAGATGAACCCATGATTGTAAAACCTATGCCGGGAAGACCAAATTTACAAAATCCTCCTCTGAGAGGTAGGGGGCACTTTGTAAAAGGAGCTATTTTATTTCTTGGTGCAGAATGTATGTAAATTACTTTTTATTTCTGTCTGTAATGATTATGAAATAATCTGAATGATTTGCTAAAGCAGGAGGTGAGGGTTGGTGTCAGGGAGAAGGCTACCTTAAAGTAGTAACACGGCATTGTTGTCTTTAGGTCCACTGAACCATAATGGCTCTTTTGGTCCATCCCCCGTGAGTGATAGAGAATGTTCCCCTCCACTGACAGCAGAGCCAGCTGGAAGACCTCCTTCTGCTACTCTTAATCGAAAAGATATGCCCAGAAACGGATTTGGTGAGCATTCACATGTTGCTTTATAGTAAACTGCTTCAAGGTTTTGTTTTTTTTTCCCTTTTGAATATTCTAATAAAAACATAGAATTTGGGCCTGTACAATACATAGAAGATAATTTCTTACGTTATCTTAGTGAATGTTTTCTGTAAAATCTGTTCTAGAATAGAAAACATTTTTTTTTTCCTGGAGGTCCCTGTATTGTTTTTTTCTTTTAAATTTTACACTGTGAAGTGTAAACCTTTATCTTTAAATTAAATCTCTATGGTGTTCCTTTCCAAAATATTATAAAAGTAGCCTTAAACTTTATGTAGCATACATATTTCCAACATGAAATACTGAGTCTTATTTCCAATTCTAAATAGGACTGTAGCCTTGGTAAGATTGGAATTCAGGTTATACAGACTAAAGAAAAAACAGCCTACACATACTTCAAGTCTATAGCTTAAAGTTTAGGACCAGTACTTATTAATCTGCTGTTCTATCAACCCAAGGCAGTTCTTTATTTTTCTTAAGTCTCTTTATAAATTGTGATTTATGTATTGGGCAACCCATTTTTTTTAAAAAAAATATTTTTAATTGTAGATGGACATGATATCTTTATTTATTTTTTAAATGTGTGCTGAGAATCAAACCCAGTGCCTCACACATGCTAGGCAAACACTCTACAACTGAGCTATGACCCCAACCCCTGGGCAACCCATTTTTAATGTTGCTTTCCAGTTATTGTTGAACCCTGACCTGTCCACCAGTGGTTTATTTCTTCTGAAAAATACATACAAGGGCTCTGATCTTTCTTTCCCAAGGGTCAATGGATGGACCTTTACCTCGTACTGGTCTTCTGAGGCATCTGGGAAACCCATTGCCTCTGGTAAAGGACCAAGTAATTTCAAAGAATCTGTAATTGTGGATGGAGGATTTTTATTCTTTTCATGTTAGAATAAGTCTGAATCCATTCTTTGATCTCTAACAGACCCAGGATGTGGTCCAGCTCACATGAACAGCAGCTCCAGAAGTTCTTCTCCAGCTAAGGTGACGAATGAGGGCAAGGTAAGTTTTGTAGTTACTGTGAATCATGTGGTCATGCAGGAACATGTAGCTTTCCTACAGTACTTTCTCTTTGCTTTATCCTTCTTTGTGTTCTATTTGTACTATCCCATTTGTTTTTTAAAAAGCAAACTGTTCCCCAAGAACCTGAGACCCCCTCAGTCTCCACCATTACTTCTTTGACTGAGCATCCAGTTGGAGTAAGTACTTAGAGGTTGAGAACTGAATTGGGTTTTATTCTGTGCATTTCTGGGAAGGATATTCAGAGCATGACACTGATCTTGTTTGCTTTAAACTGCATGCAATATTGAGCTTACTTTTCTCCTTAACTTGGGAATGTTGCTTAAGTGTGTACAACTATAATGAACTACAGAATGTAAAAAGTTATCACTCTAACTTTATATGGTGTTTTGTGTTGAATCTTCTAAGGCAAAGTAAATTCATTATAAATTATATAATTCATCATTTTTATTTTTGTTTGGAAGAATGTTATTTAAGAATTCCTCCATTTGTGCAAACCCTATTTTGAGTGATTTGAATTAGATTGGTATCAGATTTTCTGAAAGTGAAATACTGTTTCAGTGAAACAATGATAATCTGAAATGACCTCTTGAGCCAGTCCCAAGCAATGGTCTCATTTGTTCACATAAGTGTATTCTCTTGTAACTGTGTTGCTATTATATCTGGTAGGTCTTCTGAAGCTCTATAATAAAATAAATTTTTAATTGTTTAGTTTCAAACCCACTACTCATATGAAATGATAAATCAATATCTCAAATGGTGTACAGTAAATGAAAGTAAATATTAAAGCCTTTTCTTCCTAATTTGTGTATATAGCACTGTGATGGAAAATACTTCTCAAGTTCCAGTGTATATATATTCTAGGAATATACATCTCTGGAGAAATCTAAGGGCAGCTTAGATAAGACCCCAAACCCCTTTGTAGTAGAAGATTTAAAAGAGAGCAAAGACCCATTGTTAGAGAGGAGTAGAGGTGGGAAAAGCATGGCTTGGAGGCAAACCTGGGATTGAGTTTCTTTAATATGCAGTGTGGCCTTCAACAAATTATGATATTCCATTTGCTTTTGTTCCCTCTTATTTAAAACAAGACAGTCTACTTAAAGATCTCAGAGGTTGAATAATATATGAAAGACTTACCGAAGATACTCTGAATAGTAGCTATTATTACATGGGTAGAGAATGGATTTTTCATTTTATTCTGTTCATTCTTAATATGGAAGTAATGAGCTATTGTGATGAAAGGGAAGTGATGGGGAGGGGGGGAGTCCCTTTGAAATAGATTGTAGTGAATACAACATGACATACTGGTCAGAAATCACCTCTGTTAACAACCTCTGCCAGTCCTCTTGCCTTTCCCTTTCCTGTGCAGATATAATCAGTAACAAACTGGTCCCTCTTGTGGCATCCTTCCAACTTCTGTAAGCTGTCAGTGGGAATACACAGGAGGGGTGGGTAGAGTTTTGTTGCACTGATGGTGTTCTCTGGACAGGTGCCTGTTTTGGGTTTTAGCTTTTATCGGTGTTGGTACTTTGTCTTAATACATAGGAATTTTAAAACTTTTAACTTCTTTCAAATCTTAAATTGCAGGTTCATATGGCTATGAATGGGCCCCCTCCTTTCTCAGGGGTACCCTTCATGGGCCCCCCCATGGGACCCCCAATGGGATGGCCTCCACCACCTCCCATTCGGTATGGACTGCCACTTCAGCTCGGTGGGCCTTTTGGGCCTCAGCCAATTCCTCCACCTTTTGGTATGATGATCTGAATAGTAGTGATTGACTTATAAATCACATTCATCTTCCACTTCTATTGCTTGCTAAAACAGTTGGTTGCTATCTCAGGTCTTAACAATGAAAGGATAAAGCTGAGTACATTTTAACTTTTCCTCCAGTTTTCTGGCACATATGGGACACTACATAATCTTATACTGAGATAGGCAATAGCTATCTCTCATAGACAAGGATAAGGGGCTATATACAGAAAAGCCAGAAATATTACTTCTGCAGATGTTTGTTGAAAATCTGTTGATATGCACTGCAATAGATGGAAAGGTGGATGAGATGCATGCCATAACTTAAAATTTTGTCACAGATATGAAAATCCTACAACATAAAGTTTGTAATCACCCATAATGGAAGCATAAGCAGTAGGTTATAGAATATAGAAAAGGAAAAGTCAAACCCTCCTTACCTTGAGAAAAGTCAGAGGGAAGTGTTAAAGAGGAGGATTTAACAGTGATCTAATAAATGTTGCTGATTTAATTAGGTGGCTGTGGAAGGCCTTTTCCTGGAGGGCCTGCACCTTGATTCTGATGGCATGTGTAAAGTCCATGCTGAAATACTTCATGAATTTTTAATGGATAGAGTAATAAATAGTGGGATTTCCTTTTATCAAAATTTCTTTGATGTAGTAAAGTTCTTATTTCATAATCTATCATCTTTTCATGGTAATATAGTACTTCCAAATATAAATGGAGCTCTTGTGAGATAGAAATAATTCTGCAATTATATAGTAGGAAAAGAAAAACGACAAGCCTGGAGCTAGGTAGAGCCATATTTAAATCCTTAATATGTTGCTTCATGGCTGGTTGGCCAAAGTCTATAACCTAAACTTGTTCCATTTCAGTTTGCCTCATCTGGCAAGTCAGGATGTTCACCAGTTGATGTTCTAGGCTTGAGAGAAATTAAAGACTATAATATCAACATACTTGAAATCACCCTAGTTCAGAAATTTCTGGGTATTTACATAACTTCCTTTTTATTTTCCAGGTCCTGGTATTCATCCACCAATAGGCTTCAGAGAATATGCACCAGGTGTTTCACCTGGAAAACGGGATTTGCCTTTTGACCCTCGTGATTTTTTTCCAGAACCTGCACCAGCACCATTTAGAACTTTAGGCTCATTTGGACCAAGAGAGTACTTCATTTCTGGTGCCCCATTACCACCTCCAACTCATGGTCCCCAAGACTATGGGCCACCACCTGCTGCAAAAGACTTAATGCATTCAGGCTTTAAAGATGAAGCTCCACCTACACCTGATTCTCAGGTGTGAGGGATGTTCACAGGCCTTAAAACAGGGCCTGTAAATTTAACCTCTGACACTTAGTCAGAAAATGGACTATGAACTATTCATCGAGTTAAAGGATTATTGGCTTCAAAATATAAAAGTTTATTTTAAAAGATTTATGTTTTTAGAATAAAGCTGCCTTGGCGCAGTATACATTTTGAGCCAAAATATTTTCCCCCTAAATATCCCCACTTAAGCTAGAGTATTCTTCCAATTTTAAAATGTGCAATAAGGAATATCTTTGTTTTAGTTAATGTAGCATATACAATTGCTAAATGATTTAGAATGTCATAATTATGGACATTTCTTGTGGAAATGCTTTAAGAACATGTATTTCCATTATCCTATTTTTAGTGTATTGCAGTTGATAACAGAGAAATGGTGTTTTATAAGCTTGATTTTTTTCTCTTTCAATATCTGGTCGCAGAGACTGTTACACTAAAAATGTTTACTCAAAGATCATAAACTTCATTTTCCTTCTTGCTGAAGTTCTTTGTTGTAATAGTTCATAAAAAATTGTTTATTAATATTTCCCAAGTGTCTGTTGATTCATTGGATCGTCATGAGACTTTGTGCCATTGGGGAAGCATGTAAACTCACTCTCAGAACTGAAGATGGTAACTTGGCAGCATATTCCCTGTTGCTCACTGTTAAGGAGGCTGGACCTTGGTCAACTGTGGACTTCTATAGAGGATTTCTTTTACTTGTGAGAAGTCTTGTGGCTCTATTTTTGTAGCACATTCCTGTACTTTTTTCTAACCACTGTCTATGTGAGAATGGTTTTCTGAGAATGAGTTTACATTAGTAGCAAGAGTTGTTTGACCTGAAGTTCTACTGCTTTTGCCATTATTGCATTATAACAGTAAAATATAAGGTGGTATGTTGTGTCTATAAAATAAGGAAATTTCTTTTTAAAAATGTACACAACACACTCTTCTCTTTCCCATACCTTGCCACTGATTTTCAAGGAATATGATAAAAAAAATTAGAAAAGTATAATCCTCTAAGAATGAATGAAACTCATAAACTTATAATGTCTATAATCAGCAAATATGGGCTGAATTAAATTCTTTTTTTGATAGATACTCAAATATATTTTATTTAAAAATCAATTAAAGCAAATCCTGAATCTGTAACTACTGTCTTTAAAACAATGTTTCTAAGAACTAGCTCTCCAGAACTGTAATATTAATTACGGCAATTTTAACAGTACATTTTAAGAGGTTTAAGATTTAAATAAAATTATAAAAGCCTAGTACTTTTTTTTACTGCTAGACCATATTCTTCCATTCTTTTAAATTCTAGAAAGTAATAGGATTGTTAAAACCTAGAACATAACATATCATTGTTCTTTTTATGTCCCCTAAGTATTCTCAAAATAGGGGCAAAAGCTTCAGTGTGAAACAAAATCTCTAAACTACTGAAGATAACTCAGAATAAAAAGAATTTGAGTCCTTTAGGAAGAATTCAATCTACATAACCTCCATTTAATATTAGAAGCAGCAGCTGTGTGTGTAAGAGGAAAACCATATAATAGCTTATGCCATTTTTAACCATGTAAAATAAAATTTAAGTCACAAACACCAATTTTGAATGTATCTTTAAACCTCTACAGGACACAAGGCAATGCTGAAGTTACTAAAACTTCTAATTTTAAAATAGCATTTAAATAAAGGTGATGTCAGCTAGGAAGATAGATTTTCAAGGAAAGGCAGATTTATTATTTTATTCAAAGCAACAGTAGTTTTCCCTCTAAAGCCTTTTTTGTATTTATTCTATTAGTAAGTTATAATGCATTCTACATAGTTTATCTGAGCAGTTCTGAACCCACCCATAGTTGCCTCTCCTTACATCCATCTGATTGATTGTACCACTTCTGTAGCAAAGCCCAAGGTATCTGCCCATATACAGGTTGTGTGGAGAATACTGTCCCCTGATTCAATTATACTTTTGTATCTCAAAAGTTTTAGAAGTCCTCTCCAGCAAATTGTGTTTCAGTTTAGTTACTAAAATCATTTAATTTGTGAAGCAGTAGTGTTTCAACCTGAAAATATTACTGCTATAGTTGTAATTATTGTCCAGTGACTCATCCCCTCCCACACTAGAAAGTAAATTTAAACAACTAATTTGTGAGATACAGATTGCTTTGTGTTAACTGCTTCAAGATAAAATCACCTTTTTTGGGGGGGGTTGGTCAATCAGGTCTGAATTAAAGCTAAGCTGACGACAATGTTCAATTTAAGTTTGTTTAATGCTGATGAAAGACATTCATATAAAGCATCCTCTTTTTTTTCCATATAACCCCATTCTTTGGTGGCAGCTGGGGTTGTGGCTCAGTGGTAGAGTACTTGCCTAGCACAGGCAAGGCCTTGGGTTTAATCCTCAGCACCACATAAATAAATCGAGGTTAAAAAAAAGCATTCTTATGTGAAGGATGCTAAATATTTCTTCATATAAATTATCACTTTGAGGGGCTGGGGTTGCATGTGAGGCACTGGGTTTGATCCTCAGCACCACATATAAATATAAAGGTACTGTGTCCATCTACAACCAAAAAAAGTTTGTTTTTTTTAAATTATCACTTTGATATACATATTTTATAGTATGAGAAAACAGAAAGAACAATGTATCAGTTTTGCTACATTTTAATAGTAGATTTTAAGGAAGCAACATCAAACATCAGTAACATCAAACAAAAAGGTACTGAGCACTCCACAGGGTACAGAGTAGAGTGCTGCCAAGCACCTTGGAAAGTTTACATGACATGGAGAAGATGAGGCCCTTCTCTTGAGAAGTTTACAGTCTGGAAATTTTGACTACTCAGAGTTTCGGTTGAGTGAACATTTTATTAAGGCAAATTCTTCATTTCCTAGAACTACTGTATACTGAACTATTTTTGCACTTGTGAAATTAACCCAATCCAGATGAAAGAAAAGACTAAATTTGGTTGAGAATTCTTTCAGGCTCATATAGTTTTATTAACATTCATCTAGTAAACAAAACTGACCTAACAGACAACTGAAAAATTAAAGACTAGATCTCTTGAAGTGCAAGGGCTAAAATAACTGTTATTCGTTTTAAAAAGCAAATTGATGGTATGATTAGGGTTTACACTAGTTTAAAAATAGGTCAAGTATTGCATTCCCTTCATGCATTGTTCATTTAAAATAGTGAATATTAAAATACATGGGTTCTACATGTAACCCACAAAAAAGCTCCTCACAAATCTTTATTTTCTGTGTATCAAATATCCACCTTGTGTACTATGACAGTTTTATATATGTCTCATCAAGTTAAAAGTAATGTAAATAGTGAAATTATAATAGGCTAATAACCTGCATATTTTCATATGAATGTCAATATATCTAAATAGGAAATAAATGGCAGTCGTATCTACCTATATTAAAAAAATAGAATATCTTTCCAAATTTTGCATACTCATCACTTTATAAAGACAAGGTATGCAGGTTTTAAGGTTTCACAATCAGTTGTCAGAAAAACAGCAGTTGTTCCTGCAGTATCTCATTAGCATCTGACTCAATTATTTTTAGATGACATGATTTAGACGACGTAAACCCACTCAAAAATTTGTAATTATTCTGAGAGAGATAGTTTTAATGTTAACCCTAGAATCATTTAATGTTAACCGTAGAAACAATAGCAATGTGATATAGAACAACTAATCAACATGACTAAAAATATGCTCACTTTCAGAAAAACAATCTGGTCATCTGGAAAAAAATCACAGCTACAATCTGGGGAACACTCCCATATAAGATATTGATCTGATCAAGGCACACTATTTCTAAGTAGAACTATCAGATGAGGGTGAATTTAGGCCAGCTCTAAGGAACAGCCTAAAAGACAGACCATAACTGATCCAATTTCCTTTCAAAGCAATCTAATACTATCCTACCCACTTCAATTCAAAAGTTTGAAGTTAATTCAAATCAAAAGACCATATTGGAGCAAAAGTGAGCAAATGTGTAAACTCTAGCACATTCTTATTGCTGTATTAAGTTTGAAGATGAGCATACCTACCACAGCAATATTGTTCCAGGAAGCAGGGTAGGAACAGTGGTAAATTAGGAAACAGACTATTAATTGCACAATTAATAGAAAAGTAAAAACAAGTTTCAAAATCTACAATAAATCTGTATCTAAAGGAGTCATAACAATGAGGTGCTGGACTTTAGTTCTGTGGTACAGCTTTGCAATGGACTCACTGGCCTATAGATATGGTTCACTTCCTGCCTCCTGAAGGATGAATATGCTACACAGAGCTATGATGGTTTCTACTGAGTGGTAAAATTCACAGAAATTCCACATTACTCATGTCAGAATCATTCCTTGTGCAAAGTTTGATGTAGATGAAGATAAAGTGGTTTCTTGGTCAATAATTGCAATTTCTTTTAAAGTCAGTGGGTTTCTTGTATCTGTAACCACAATAGATTTAAAATACTTTGATGATTGATCTACTCCAATGTTACATTCTCGATAAGAGGGACTAAGAAGAAACATGAACTAGTAACCATTAGAACAGTATGAATCCTATATGTATATCACTTACAGTTCTATTACAGTTGGCCCAGGTTTAATCTCATCCATCTCCATGAAAGCAAAACACTTGATGCTGGTAAACCTTTTTTAGGCTTGTAGTGTTTGAAATCAAAGAAGATAGCTGCACCTAAGGAATTAAAACAAACAACATAAGCCAGAGACCACACATTTCTTATGTGTCACCAGAAGCCTATGATTTTACAAAGTAACATGTGTCAAACAGTCTGATGACACAACTGTTGATAACTCACTGTGGCTGTCACTCCAAGCTCTGGTACTAGCATGTCTGAGTGACATTTCTCCATATCATTTAATTCTACAAAGTACAACAAAAATGTATAGCAAGAATGTAAGTTATGTACACAGGTAGAATCATAAACTACCAAAGAATATAAAATATTAAATACCACAAGAAAAACAGAAGTTACTTAAGTATCAGCAGTACCTATAGAAATGGTTTCAATAAGCACCTGTATTAGATAGAATAGAAATTTAAGAGTTCCTTTAAAAAAAATTCTACCTTATATCATTTCTCTCCCTCCTGAAACCACGCCCAGATTGTCCTTTCCATATTCTTACAAACTAACTGCCAGTTATAGTATCTTTTTACCCAATGCATCTTATTGAAAGAAAAAAAAATAATTCTTTAACTGTTAGAAAGTAATCATTAGGTTCCTAAAAGGACTTAAGGTAATTATTAGGGAACCTGCTTCCTTAACTCTGTATTATGAGAAAAACTTCCCTATCAAATAATATTTAACCACATTTATTACACAACTAGATAATGCAACTGCTAATTCTCATATTTAAAAAAAATTTTTGATTTGACTTTAAGTCAATATTCATAACTATGTGACATAAGATCTTGTGTTAAGTATACTATGAACACAAACCCAGATAAGTACTGTGTCCTTAAGAAGTCAGTAACTGATAATTACAAACCTTTGGTTAATTTTTCAATATGCTTCTGGAGCTCAATGTCCACATTAAAATGAACATATGTATCTTCTTTTCTTGAAGCCACAGGAGTATCTTGCACAGGAGTTAAATCTATGTCATTCAGATCTGGAGAAACAATTAAGTTTCTGCTTATGAGCATTCACATATACAGACGGAAAATATAGAAACTGCAAAGGTTACAGTTCCTAAAGAGGCATGGAAAGAGCTGAGAGGAGATTCTCAGGCTAAGAGATTCCTATTTGGTGTGAGCAAGTATGTGAGAGTTGTTAAAGTTCATGGGGTATGTGGAGATAAATGAATATAGACTGGATAGGAGACCTCATGAAGGGGACAAGGAAGCCTTTACATGGCCCAAGTGGACAAAACTTGATCTTCATAGTGAAGTGGTAGGAAGCCTTTACATGGCCAAGTGGACAAAACTTGATCTTCATAGTGAAGTGGTAAAAAGAACAAACATGTTTTTTTTTTTCATAGGGAATATCCCACTATATATTTCTATGCCAAAAAAATCTGGAGTATATAATTTGCCACAATGGAGCTCTGCCACCAATTTCTAACTTTGATCAAGTATATGACTTATTTAGAAAAGCCTTTAAACCTAACCTTATCATAATTTCCCTGTTAAGAACCAAAAATGGATGAGAACAGCCAACAAAAACCCTTTGGTTAATGAATAATTTTTCATATATATTATCTAAATTCTGGTTATACTGTTTACAACATACCCTGAATTTACAACAACCAGATGGCACGTTATATATAGTTTTAATTTTCCGGGTTTAAAAATCTCAGTTTAGTCAAATTCAACATGGACTCATTTAATAACTCCTCAGTGTTTATGTGTTATTCATTTATGTGTCTCAAAAAGCTCAAAAAACAATTTAGTACATTTAATAATTAAAAAAATATTTACATAAAAATATTTCAGTATAACATATGCAAAGGTAATTTAACATTTACAACATCATTAAATATTTTTGTGTTTTAAGTATACTTTCTCAATGAGTATGCAGTTTTATAAATGGCCTATCAAACAATGTAAATATTTTCCGGTACACTATATATTTGATAACTGGTAACCTCGGAATTTAAAAGTGTACCAGTATTAGTGCTGTGGATTATGTTCTTTAAATAAATGTTTTTCTTTGTGGTCATATTTTTCTTTTAATTAGCACTAATGAACCCATGGATCTGACTTTATTTCTGCAATTGATAAAAGTTCCTCCATTTAATTTCAGCACCGATCTGTTCCTTTGGTGCAAAACTACAGATTAAAATAAGCCGTTTGTACTAACTATAGTTATTTCTGTAAAATGGTATAATTTATTCCTTAATCACATCATCATCCCACGGGATTGCTTTCAGGGCATGGATGTTATGGTTGCACCCTACTTCCCTGTCCCCTGATTTTCATCTGCCTCTGTAGGATTCACCTAAGTAGATACCTCAGTAGCACAGGAAGAAGAAGGGGCTGAAGCAGGAGAGATGGGAAAATAGGAAATGGGGCTTTGTGGAGAGAAATGAATATAGACTGGATAGGAGAAGGTGAGGGGTGCTATTGTTAATCTATATCCTGAAGACTGTAGCTGCTGTTAAGGACAATGTGTATGTTTAGTCTGCACATTAGATGGAATCTGAAGAGCAAAAATCTATACAAACTCAAAAGCAAAAGTGAGTGTATAAGTAGGAAATATTTTTTGTAAGTCTTTCGAACTATGTTCTGTTATGATCTCTTCTAGGATTTTGCCTCATTATAGAATGCATTAAAGTAAGTTGTCACATATACAAGACCATCCCCTGTCAAAAACTTTGTCCCATATGAGAAAAAACATAATGCAATTTGCCAGTTATTTACCCTTTATACTAACTGTAATATAGGGATCGATGCACTGTCCAGTGTCTTTCAGACCAATTTTCTCAATCCTGATAGTGAGTAATGTCATTCCCGGTTCTGATGGCAACCTTGGTAATAAAGTACCTGGCAACAGAGAAACCTCAGTAAAAGTTAGCTCCACCAACAATTCAGAGTAAATACTTTGACAAACAGAAGATATAGCCTACCTCTTAGGAACTAGCTAGGCATTATGTATTTTTATTTCCGAAATTCATGAACATCTGATGTTATACTTTTTTAGAAAAATATTTAATTTTACACATAATATATCTGCATTTCCCAACCATAAATCACCTTTAAGCAGAAATAATCATTTCTATAATAATAGTATATAGTATGTATAATAAAAGTATGTTAAAAAGATTACTTGAGGAAGCCCAATTATACATAATTGTATAATATGCTCACATAATATTTATATTCCATATGTACTTCTATATTATACTCAGCATCTTAATATGAAGTGGTAGAACAAAGACGAGAAAAGCTTTTAAAATACTTGTTATACTGTTCTAAAGTCTGAGACATTTAATATCAGAGTTGATCAATACATTCTTCTCTTTAGTTACTCCTAATAAAGAAAATAATTTACAATTTGATATTTATGTTTTAATTTAACTATATAGTCTAACTTCTATTCTTCATTCTATTTTGTATGAGTTATTCTCTCAGAAATTAGTACTATAGAGACTGCCATATAAAATGGCCATTTGTATAACTGAACATTTTCCCCAAAACCAACTAAAATTTTTAAAACTAAAAACCTACCCAGAACAACATGACAACATTCACCCACCAAGGACATATGAAGGAAGAAATCAACTGTTCAGTATGTTCCCTTTTTTGAAACTAGCAATAGAGAACAGATGCAAATAAGCTGATTTTAATCAAGTATGTATACAGAACCTCAAAATACACTTAACAAAAGATTTTGGTTGATGTTTTTCAAGTTTCTATTCAACAATGTGTTATGCTACTTTTAATGATGAGTTATTTGAAATACATGAAGCAATAAACACACTACATTTGAAAATACACATTTGATTGATGGCAAATGTGGCTTGAGAAAATTTTGGGAGGTGATGGGAATGTTCTCAACTTGTATAGTGATGACAGATGCAAAACTCTATAGAGGTGTCAAAAATCGATGAATTTTATACTTACAGAAGGGAAATGTTATGAAATGCAAATTATACCTCAACAGTGCTGTTAAAAATGTATTACTTTCTAATTTAAACAAATATGAAGACAATACAGACAAATGCAATAATGGGAAGGCCTGGAGGCTGCAGTCCACTGTTGCATTAACAAACCTAAATGGGCTCAGGCTGATATCATTAAATATATACATAATACCTTTTATGCATCTTCTTTGATTGACAAATGAGGGTACTTTTAGAAGAGGGGCTTGTACCTGGACATCTGGGATGAACTTCAGAGAGTTAAAAAACACCTCTGAAATTTTATGAAAAATGTGAATATGTATACATTTATATTTATATACATACATATTCACATGTATGTATATCATATATGAATTTTTCTGCAGAAAAGTTCATTCTATTATGTAGTACATGGCTGTATAAATATGCTACAGTTTATGTACACATTCTTGTGTTGATAGACATTTGAATTACTTCAAGTGTTTGGATATAGTTAACAAGGCTATAATAAATACTCTTCTGAACATCTTCTGGTTCCCATAAGCACCCATTTCTGAAACAGAGGAATCACTAAGTCACCTGGCATGTTACCTCCATACCTACTATGTAATGACAATCCATTTCCCAAGGTGGTTGTGCCAATTTTTATTCCTAGCCCAAGTGCAGTAGTGTTCCCATTGCTCCACATCCTCACTAGGTACTGTTTTCTCAGATTCTTCATGTTAGCCAATTTTGGTATAAAGAAATCAATCATTTGAATTTGCATTCCTCTGAAGATTAATAAGGTTGAGCACCTTTTAGAATAAATCAAATATATGATTTCCTCTTTTCTGAAGTGTGTTCAATTATTTTGCTCGATTTTTTATTGAGATATCTATCTTATTGAGCTGTAGGAGGTCTCTATTATTTTGCTGGACAAATGTTTTACAAATAGCTTCTTAGTACTTTTCCTTTATAAAGACTTTTTGTTGAAGTAGAGCATATACATTTTAAAATGTACAAATTGTTAGTACAGTTTGCTGAACTTCCACAAAGTTAATACACCTGTATAACTAGTATCAGATCTAGGAAAGATATGATCAGCCTCCTGGGAGTGTCCTTCCCCCCACCATATCCAATTCACTCTTCCAAAAGATAGCAACCATTGCTAACTTCTAACACCAAGTATTAGTTTTGAATGTTAAGAATGACTTTTCTCTGCCATGGTGTCTTCTGATTATGATAAATACTTACTGCTAGTAATATCAAATTTCTTAATATCTTCCTTTACTATCAGTGCTTTTTATGTCATATTTAAGACAACTTACCCCACTCCAAAATCATAAAGGTATTATCTTGAAAGCATTTTATTGTTTTGCCATTCACACTTAATTCCATATGTCACACAGAATTATTGACTACAGTGTATAGTAGGGGCTTTAATTTCATTCAATTTCACATAAATACTCAATTGTCTCAGCACTACTCATTAAAAAGACTGACATTTTCCACCACTGATCTGCAGTCCCACTTCAATCATAAATCATGTGGCAATCACTTTCTGAGTTTTCTATTCTGTCTTACCGGACTGTTTATCCTCTTACCACTAATACAGTATCTTCATTCTATAGCTGCAATAAAAATTCAGATGAGTTTCAGAAAGAGTCTATCTTTATAAACTGCTTCTTCTAATTTATGAACTAGTATATATCTTTACATTTTAAAAATCATTACAATTATTTAATAGAATTTTATTTGACCTAAAAGCCTTCAGAAATAAAGACCTAGAGATCCAGGGAAAACTCCTGTTTTTATGTTTATGTTCCATGAAGAATGGATGGCCATGTAGAAATGACTGGAAAAGGGGGTGTGAGCTAATGGTAAAAGGCTGCCAGGGTCCCAGCAAGCCCTGTCTGGTCATCTTCTTGGCCTTCTTTCCTTCTGGACCTAAGGCAGGTCCTGTCTGGAATGAGGGTTTTTAAGAGAGGGGGGAAGGGAGGGTAGGGGGACAGGAAGGGAATAGCAGGGAAGGAAGGAAAGAGAGAGGGAGAGAGAGAGAGGAGAGAGAGAGAGAGAGAGAGAGAGAGAGAGAGAGAGAGAGAGAGAGAGAGAGCACTTTCTAGGTTTTATGACTGGCTTTGGGAGAGAAGGGTGAACGGACAGGAGGGCAGGAGGAGAGCAAAGGCTTTGCTGCTGAGCTTGCTTTTGAGATTCCAATCTCCTTCAGTTAGAAGTTCTCAGCAGGCCAAACCCCACCCTTTGGGTTATCATATTCTGATCTGACCCTGCCCAACTTCCCCCTCTCCCTCCCTCCTCCTCCTTTTCTCCTTTTAAGAAGGGAATGTGTAGATCTTTCCATCTTTTAAGATCTTCTTTGATTTCTCTCTTTAGGGTTCTGTAGTTTTATTGTATAGATCTTTGACTTCTTTAATTGATTCTCAAGTATCATTTTTTTGAGGTTATTGTGAATGGAGTAGTTTTCCTCATTTCCTTCTCAGAGGCTTTGTCACTGATATACAGAAATGCCTTTGATTTATGGGTGTTGATTTATATCCTGCTCCTTTGCTGAATTCATTTACTATTTCTGGAAAGATCTACCTTGCTCTTGGATAGGCAGAATTAATATTATCAAAATGACCAAACTACCAAAAGCACTATATAGATTTAATGCAATTCCAATCAAAATCTCAATGGCATTCCTCATAGAAATAGAAAAGGCAATAATGAAATTCATCTGGAAAAATAAGAGACCAAGAATTGCTAAAGAAATCCTTAGCAGGAAGAGTGAAGCAGGGAGTATCACTATATGAGACCTTAAACTCTACTACAGAGCAATAGTAACAAAAACAGCTTGGTTTTGGCACTAAAACAGACTGGTAGACCAATGGTACAGAATAGAGGACACAGAGACTAACCCACAAAATTACAATCATCTTATTTTAGACAAAGGTGCCAAAAACATGCACTGGAGAAAAGATAGCATTTTCAACAAATGGTGCTGGGAAAACTGGAAATCCATATGCAACAAAATGGAATTAAACTCATAAATCTCACCATGCACAAAACTTAACTCAAAATGGATCAAGGACCTAGGAATTAAGCCAGAGACTCTTCGTCTAACAGAAGAAAAAAGTAGGCCCTAATCTTCATCATGTGGGTTAGGCCCCAACTTCCTTAATAAGACTCCTATGGCACAAGAATTAAAACCAGGAATCAATAAATGGGATGGATTCAAACTAAAAAGTTTTTTTTCTCAGCAAAAGAAAACAATCCGTGAGGTGAACAGAGAGCCTACATCTGGGAGAAAATTTTTACCCCTCACACATCAGATAGAGCACTAATCTCTAGGGTATATAAAGAACTCAAAAAGCTAAGCACTGAAAAAACAAGTAACCCAATCAAAAAATGGGCCATGGACTTGAACAAACACTTCTCAGAAGAGGATATACAATCAATCAACAAATATATGAAAAAAATTTCAACATCTCTAGCAATCAGAGAAATGCAAATCAAAACTAAGATACAACTCCAGTCAGAATGGCAGCTATTATGAAGACAAACAACAATAAGTATTGGAGAGGATGTGGGGAAAAAGGTACACTCATACATTGCTGGTGGGACTACAAATTGGTGCAGCCAATCTGGAAAGCAGTATGGAGATTCCTTGGAAATCTGGGAATGGAACCACCATTTGACCAAGCTATTCCTCTCCTTGGACTATACCCAAAGGACTTAAAAACAACATACTACAGGGACACAGCCACATCAATGTTTATAGCAGCACAATTCACAATAGCTAAACTGTGGAGCCAACCTACATGCCCTTCAGTGGATGAATGGATTTTTAAAAATGTGGCATATATACACTATGAACGTTTTTTAAAGAGAATAAAATTATGGCATTTGCAGGTAAATGGATGGCATTGGAGAAGATAACGCTAAGTGAAGTTAGTCAATCCCCAAAAAACAAATGCCAAATGTTTTCTCTGATATAAGGAGGCTGACTCATAATAGGGTAGGGAAGAGGAACATGGGATGAATAGATGGATTTTAGATAGGGAAGAGGGGAGTGAGGGAAAGGGAGGAGGCAGGGGATTAGCCTCCTAATGAATGTGGAATGAATGTGATGGACATCATTATCCAAAGTACATGTCTGAAGACACATATTGGATGTCAACCTACTTTATATACAAACAGAAATATGAAAAATTGTGGTATATATGTGTAATAAGAATTGTAATGCAAAAAAAACAAGTATATGTATAACGTGAATTGGCATGAACATACTTTATACAAAGATAAAAAAAGTGCTCTATATGTGTAATAAGAATTGTAATACACTCCATTGTCGTGTATTTAAAAAAAATAAAATCAATAAAAGAAAAAGAAGGGAATGGGGAGTGGGTAGGGAAAAACTGTGGAATGAAACCAAATTAACTTTTCAATGCACATATGTGAATATACTATAATGAAACTCATCATTTTGAATATCTATAACATACTAATTTTAAAAAATGTAAATAAATAGATCAGTAAAGTAGATGAAAGGGAACAGTGGGAGGGAGGATGGGGAGGGTGAAGGGACTTAATTGGAGCAAATTATATCCCATGCATTTATAATTAGTCCAAATGAATCTAATGTCAAGAATAACTATTATGAACAAATGAAAAAAAGAATAATGACTTCACTGTTTTTATAAAATGCATTCTCATAAACAATTCAATTGAGAGAAATGAAAAAAGTAAAAGAGAATGTACAATTCAACATCTCACCAACCATAACAATTATTAAGTCACTCTTCCATCTTTTTCCCTAATTTCAAGATTGCTCCAGTTTCCTTTTCCTTTTGATATTCTTTTATTTCTTTCAATAAAGGTTTATTTTCTACATAAAATTCTTATATTTCTTTTGTTGAATTTATAATAAGGTCCTTGATATTATTTAATACTACTATAAATATTATAATAGTTCATTTTCTAAGCAATTATTACTTGTTTGAGATAAAATTGATTTGTCTGTACAGATTTTCTATCCAGGAACCACATTATCTTATTAATGAGTTATGAATAGGTTTTTTGCATATATTCTCTATATATTCATAAATGTGCAAATAAAGAACATCCCCCCTTTTATATTTCATTTTCTTGTCCTAGTGCAGTAGCTAGAGCTTCCAAAACAATGCTGATGAAAAGAAGTAATAGACACTCTTGTTTTGTTCAAATTCATCATTAAACGATTTTGGGCTGTAAATGTCATGTAGCCATGTTTTATCAGGTTAAGGATGTTTTTCTGTTCTTTGACAAGAATTGTTTAAAATCAAGGCTGTATTTCAAACTTAACTGAAAACTTTTTCTGCATTGTTGACAACTTTATGAAATCTTTCCCCTTAATCTGCTAATGTGAACTACCTTGATAAATTCTGCTAACAATAATTTGAAAAATCACTCATTAGTTCATGGAGATTTTCTGAATTATTTTCTACAGCATCCTATGTTTATTCAGTCAATCTTCATATGGCAGTTACTTTATTTCTAACTTTTTATCATTATAAAAAACACCTAAACAGAGAATCTTGTGTATATGCAAATGTTTCCTCCTCTTTTTCCTGTATTTTGGGGGTGCATCTTCAAAGTAAATTCTCAGGAATGGGATTGCTAAGGAAAAAATATGTACTTATATGTTGTTAGAGAATGCTCAATTCCCCTCCAAAGGAACCTCACCATTTTTCTGTTCCCACCAGTGATTAATAAGTACCTATTTCCCCTAAGACTCACCAACAGTAGCTTTAATTTCTGTTTTTTATTAAAAATAAAGTTGAGTATCTTTTTATGTTTAACGGATGTTTTTTAAATGTGTGTGTGTGTGTGTGTGTGTGTGTGTGTGTGTGTGCACGCTCGTGCGCTCGCTCATATTGTCTGTTCCTCTCATGTATTCTGCTTTGGTTATTACAATTAAAATTTTTCTTTATATATTAAGAATGTTGGGTTGGGATGTAGCTCAGTGGCAAAGTGTCTGCCTTGCATTTGCAAAATACTGGATTCAAACCCCAGTTCTAAAAAAGACAAAAAAAGAACCCACCCCACCCCACCCCCCAAAACCCCCAAGAATGTTACTTCTTTTATGTATTACCTCTTTACTACCTTTTTTGACATTCAAAAGATGATTGCTTTACAACTTTCAAAGTCTTTTTGATGTTAAGATTATTTTTTTCCAAGTTGATATTAAACTTGTTGTTACTTTGGGGTGAGTCAATTTTATAACCTGTCATCATCTAGGTCTTTCAGTTGAAATGGTAGGGCTGATGCTACATTCCTTACCAACAATCTTTTTGCCTGAGACTACACAGTAAGGTTTAATGTAATCATTATGCTTCGAATAATTTAATATGGAGGCAGTGATTTCAAGTCTGAATTTCTTGTTTAATTCAAGGTAGAATAGCAAACATTGTGTTCCATTATGAAGGAAGCTGAGTGTAATTAAGATCATAGATTACATAGAAAGGTGCCTATTTAAGGTGTTTCAGAATGGTCTATGATGTGCTCTCTCTCTCTGCATGGTCAACTCCTACATACTCAGTGAGTCCTAAATCTGGCTAGATTTATTGAATTCCCTCAGCCCTTCTTTTTTGCCAACCTATGACATTGGTGCACATCTCTAATCATAATCATGTGCTTTTGGCTCTGTCTTGCTGACTACACAATAAGCATCCTGAAAGGTGTGGGAACTGTTCCTTTTGTAGTATGCACAAGGAATAAACAGATCTTTGTTGAAGAAATATTTTATTGAATGAATGACTGAATTTTCAGTTCTAGAGGTTATCATGCTCTAGTAAACAAATGGCTAGAGAATCTATATCAATGAGTGAAGAAATAATAAACATAAAAGAAGATCAAATGCTAAAATAATACCATACCATCTATATGCATGTTTTTGCATCAAAGATAAAACCATGATAGTTGTAAATTGAGCCAATGCATTAAAAGGAAGATTTCTAAGTGAAGAATTAACATATCCAATTACATAGTGTAATATGAGAACAAGTCAACTACATTCATAAAATTCGAAGACTAACAAGGATAAGAAAGAAATCACTACACACAATCCAGTGTAAACTGTGCTATTCCAGCTAGATCATCTGCTCTCAGATCTAGAGCAAAGATTAGAAGAAATGTTCTTCCACATGGAATTGCTATGTAAATAAGAAATAGCTAACACTTGTGAGTATTTGTGATGTGCCACATACTATCCTAATCCTCTCATCTAATCCTCACAACAATAGTTTAGTTCTATTTTTCAGAGGTGAAAAGTGAGGCATAGAAAAACAAATTATCCATAATCACACAGAAGTTTGGCTACAGAGTCCATGCTTTTAACCATCATGTGTCATTTTAACATCTTTATTTTAATTGTCCCTAAAGCCTTAAAAGGAACTGCAGGAGAACCTCCCCATCTCAAGCTTCTGCAAAGTTCCTTTTGCCATGTAAACATAACAGTCACAGGTTCCCAGGATTAGAATATAGACATTTTTGTGAGGCCACTATTTATGCCTCATACTTTTAAATATGGAAAATTCTAAATGGCTACAGCTGTCCAAACCAAGTTTTCAATAACATCCCATGGATGTTATTGAGCTGTCACTAAGAACTCCAAGTAAGGGAGTGATTAAAAAAGAGTAACATTTGAACTTTGTACACTGGGCAATGCACATTCACAGGAATGGACAGAGACTGAGCAGCCCAGATAGCAATATGATAGGTCTTTAACACTCATATAGCAGTGAGCAGCAGGACTGTGTTCATTTGGTTAATTCCACTTTCAGTTTTTACTGCAAGACAAAGGAAGCCATTGATAGCTGGTGAGCCCCAAGTTGTACTGAACACAGAAAGCATGTCTTTTTCTGACTTATCTGCCCCCAACCACCTCTTATGCACCAACCAGAGCAAGCATGCTCTCACTGGTGTCAAAAAGAGTTGGAAGGAATTACTCAATTCAGTGTGATTTTCTGCGAGAGGAAGATTCTAAGCCTAAACCTAAAGACAACTCTGATAAAGTAATGACAATGAATTAGAAGGTTTGGAACCATTTTACCACACTACTGTAATAGGGGATACCAAAAAGTCCATCTTGTTGATGGAAACTGTTTATTAACAGGTGGTACTTGGGTAAAAACTCAAGTTGTTCTATTTCATTGTGCTTCATCTGTGGAAAACAATTTGTGAAGGTAGCTATGGATCCCCCAAATGGCTGTTTGTTAAACATAGACAAGTTCCCTCAAGAATGTTTTAAAAACTGTGTAAAAGCGTCTGACCTAGCCAAGAATGTTACAGCCACTGCCACTGTGGAGAGGAAAGGGAATTGTGCAAGTAAGGCCTCGGCCTCTGCTGGTCACCCCACAGCACTGACACAGACCAAGCAATGAAGCACCACTCTACCTGCAACAGGTACAGAAAAACAATGGGAGAACATCTGAAGCCCCCCACCCCCTGCCCATAACTTCTTTGTTCCAAGAGGATGCTGAGAAAAATGAAGGTCTAAGTATCAAGTAGGATGGCCATAGAGATCATGGAGAATCAGACAATGAAAGGACCACCAGCCTGAGGATGAGTCTGGAGTGACATGGATATGAAGGTCAATGGGATCCTTAAGACCCTGTCCTCACATGCAGAAGAGGAAGTCATTCTTTTCTTTCAACTTTTTTATTTTTGCTTTTTAAAAATTTCTATTGTTTATATCTCATATCATACTATAAGGACAATTTCTAGTCCAAAATTGGAAATGGCATGACAGTCTTCATTCCAAAATAGTACATCATTTTCTAGGTCAGAACATTAAAAGAGGAAAATTACCAAAGATTATATTTTTTAAAACACTGATTTGAATTTGCTTTTTACATGATATTGTACAAATGTTTGTCACAGGCATTTACTTCAATAAGAGGTGAGTCAGTCTTCATTTTGCCTTGGTGCTTGGTAAATTAAATGTCATGAATAAGGAGTACAAAATTTGTTGTCCATACTTTTAGGACAGAGATGAACCTGATATCTAAAATGTAAACTAAGCATTATCATATGTGTGTGATTATATATTTATGTCTTCTTTGTTTTAGATTTATCATACTTGTAATTAAATTCAGATGTTTGATACTACAAATTCAAAGTCTGTCACACACATTTTTTAAGTGCACATTTCTTTGTAATTTTAAAATCCAATAAAAATGATATATATAAAATAATATTTTCTATTATTTTGGGATAATTTTAACATAATTTAAAATAATGGTATTATCAAATCATTATTTGGTCATAACATTTTGTAAATGGCACAAAACATGAAATGGGTCTTAAAAATCTAGCAAGAGAAAAATTTTGCAATTTGTACTGCACATCTGCAATTTGTACACACATACAAATTGTGTGAAAATATGAAAACACATGCACAATTTCTTTTGGTTGGTAACTGATTAGTAGTTGAGAAACTGGTCCAACCTTTCAAGATAAAGAGTAAAATCATAAGAAGTTTGTTCACTTTGAAATTATATTAAAAGTTTGATAAAAATCTTAGGGGTCATTAGCATTCAAATAATAATATTTCTAGGTCTGTGAAAAATTATACCTGATTAAAGTTGTTTGTATATAAGTTATATGAATATATTCTTGTTTTTATTTTCTTTATTGACTGGTACTAGAAATATGTATTTTTCTGTGTTCAGAAATATGTGATTTGGATAATGGCTGAATTCTTAAGTGTAACCATCATATCTGGAAAAAATAATAAATACTCTCACAAAACCTAAGATGAATCAGTGGGTATATGCTTCATACACAGATGCCATTTAGCATGCAAGGAAGAGTTACTACAGGTGTTGGGTTAAAAATTTGAGTGGCCAGAGGACTTTCAAGACAAAGCAGGCCAGATGTTGCTTAGAGCCTTGATGAAGAGCATACTCAATAGAAATTTCCTATAAACCAATTTCTGCAAAGCTCTGGAGAAAACCTTTTGACTTCAAGTGACAAGATTCATGGATTAAAAAAAACTTAGCCAGACTTAGTGGTGCATGCCTGTAATCCCAGGAACTTGGCAAGTTAAGGCAGGAGAGGCCAGCCTGGGCAACTTAGCAAAACCCTGTTTCAAAATAAAAAAAAAATAAGTCAAAGAGCTGGGGATGTAGCTATGTGGTAGAGCACCCCAGACTTCAATCCCCAGTACTACAAACAAACAAGACAAATTATAAAAAAGAAATCTTAAAATGTTTCCAAAACTGCTTGAGAGTAATAGAATATTAACAAGCCTTAAAACTATTGAAAAATAGCTAGGAGAACTTCCAGATAACATTGAATGGTATTTTCCTTTCCTTTCAATATAAGTACATGACTGGATAAGGGACTCTGGCTCTGACTGTTCGGCTCAGTCTGAGAATTTGAGACTTTGAGAGAAAGGAAGTGCACGGAGAGCCAGAGTTTAACTGCACACTTTGGTAGTATTTACTGCTTAACCCTAAATATATTCTGAAATTCTGTGAAATAAGGATGCCCTAATATTCATGGAACAGCAATGAATATTTTGTTGCAGTTTTCAACTTCCTATATGCATGAGTAAGAAAAACACTGCACTTTAGCTGAAAATGAAATCCATATTTGCTTAACTCTCAAGTTCAACTCAGAATTGAATATTTATGCAGGAAAGAAACAAGTACAGGCTTGATATTAAAGAAGTAAGATTCACTCTTCATTTTGAGTTTCAAAAAACAGTTTTTGTACATATCTAAGACTATATAAAAGATGAATAACCAATACAAATTTAGAATAATGTTGAGATTGCTAGGCTTATGTTTAGGTCACTCAGAAATGTTTTTTTAAATTTTGTCTAAAATTGTGTCATGGCTATTTGTGCATGTGGTACTAGGAAACAAATGTAGGGCTTCACACAGGTGAGGCAAGCACCCTACCACTGAGCTACATCCCTAGTTCTTTCTATTTTGAGACAAAGTCTCTCTAAGTTGCCCCCACTGGCCTCAAACTTGCAATCCTCCTGCCTCAATTTCTTAAGTAGCTAGGATTATAAGCATATAATCCTGATCAGCTATTTTTTTTATTTGTATTACTTTGGTTTATCATTTAGAAGCTTTAATATTCAAAATGATAAATAAGTTTTCAGGTAATAAATAATAGGTTATAAATTTATATCCTCTATTTAAATGAAATCTACTGAGATTACCTTAAGAAAATTAAACTACTATTTGTACTTAAGCCAGTTAGTGTTTAAAGCAGTACACAAAAGTTACTGTTTGTCTTATGAGAATTGAAGGCTTTGAAAATGATATTAATGTCAAAGAAAGGTTTAACAATTTTTTATTCTTTTCAAGAAAGGTTGGATAAAAATTCATTTTTAATTTTAAATGGGAATAAACTACTCTTGGTCATACCATAGTCATATATTATACTTCATCTCATTAGCTTAACAGTAGTAGTGTTTAGCATGTGTGTTTGTCAAAACTCATAAAGCTGCACACTAAAAAAAGATGCCTTTTATATATGTAAGGGACACCTTAATCAATATTTTTTCAAAAGATCATAATAAGCTAGATGCTATGGCACAAGCCTGTAATCCAGGTGACTTGGGAGGCTGAGGCAGGAGGATCCCAAGTTTAAGACTAATCTCAGCAACTCAGTGAGGCCCTCAGCAACTAAGTGAAATCCTGTCTCAAAATGAAAAATAAAAAGGGCTGAGGATGTGGCTCACTGGTAAAGTACCCCTGTGTTAAATCCTCAGTACCAAAAAAAAAAAAATACAACAAACTTACAATTATATAAATTACATAAAATAAAGATAATAAAAATGTTATAATTCTTAGGAGCACCCTGCCATGATAATATAGACACAACAGCCTTATCATGAATGAAATCTTGGATGTCCACAGTATAACAATTTTCCCCATTCTACAATTAAGTTAAAGGTCAAATTGTCCTTCAATGACATTTTTAATTTTATAATGACACAGGCCCTGGAAAATATGATCGAAAATCAAATATAGCCAATTGAACTATATGTACTCTTTCTTACTTTGAGGAAAATAATTCAGGGAATAGAAAGGTTTAGTGAGCTTTCTGTATCTCTGAAATAAAATACCAAAATGCTATATCAGAATACAAAAATCTAATTACTTTGGGCTTAATCTTTCATAGCAAATAGACTTAATTTACAGAGTTTCTTTTCAACTCAGCAACCTGAAACCCATAAAGACCTTAATCTGTCCATTTCATGACTTACATCATCTGCTTCAAGGATCTTGTTTGCTACAGAAGTATAGCTAGTGAACAAATAATCAAACCAGAAATTTATAGAACTGGAATCTATTTCAAGTACAGCATGTGGTTTGAAAAGGAAATAAAAAATACAGAAAAATTTTAGCAAATTTATTTACCTCATCATCTCAGCAATCTTGAAATTTCCTACAAATATGACAAGTAAAATATAGCTCTTTCTTCATAAGGACAAACAGATTGGAAATAATTACCTTGTATCAAAGAAACACTAACAATAACATTTTATAGTGACTGTAATTTTTCCAATAACCCTATGGTGTAGGACTGTTAGCACCATTTAGAAGTGATAATGAAAATACAGTAGCCACCACTACCCCAGCAAATGAAAAGTATCATGCCAAATGCTTTGTATGTGGTGCCTTAATTTTCATTGTAACCCTATGAATTAGGCATTGTCAACATCTCCTTTTATAAAGAAAAAAGTACAGTCACTCAACTACTGATTGGCAGATGTTAGACTCAAAAGCGCAGGTATCTTGTTTGTCTAAGCCTATACTGTTTATATTTCAAACGTCTTCTACCAAAGAGTGTTTAAATTACTGGAATATGACTTTAATTATGAAGTTTTCTGGATGATATGTATATTATATTTAATTATACCATAAAGCATAAAAAATGCATCACAATAGTACAGTGTTATTTCCACACTTCCAAAAAATGAACTAGTTCATCAGAAGTAAAAACTGTGCACTGTATAAGAACAGAAGAAATTATAGAAGTGGAAGAGGCAAAAAATTCACTCAGGGTGCTTGACTAGGGTATTTTACAACCTTGTCAAATCTTCCACAAATAAAAAGAACTTGCTATGTATTCTTTATTTCCCTGTTAAGGGCAACTGTATAGTATCTGTTCCTCCAGGTCCAGGTTTCACAATCATGTATGATTATTTAAAGAACAGCTAGATATATAAAGAAAAGAATTAACATAGCAAACAGTTACTCTAGAAAGCCTACTTACAATGTTGGTCCATGGCTAGCATCTGGGAACCTGGATTTCAGCAGGATTCCCATCATGCCCTGTTAAGAAGATCACTGTGCCTAAACCGTCCATGCAAACAATATGGTTTGTGCTGAACACTTGCTTTCTTCCTGGAGTCTTTAGTTTTGGTTCATGCTAACCCCAATAAGTGTCTTGTGCACTGAATCTCTACAGTGTTTCCCCAATAGACAATATTTTTCATTTTACAGGTGTGAAATAATGTTGAGAGAATCAAGTACATATTTGACTCTGCTGGGAGAGGACTCTTAGAAGTTTGGTTTCCTCTGGAATTTGCCTGTGTGCTTTTACCCTTTGCTAATTTTGTTCTTGTGTTTTCTTGTTGTAATGACTCAGAATACAACTGTGAGTACAGCTATATGCTGAGTCCTGTGGGTCTTCCTAGCCAATCACTAAACCCGGGATGTTTTGAGGATCCCTGACACAAATAGTAAGATACTTTCACAATAAACCATTAGCTACTGCTATCAGAATGGCCATGATAATTTGCTTAAGATTGGCAAACCTGGAGATGTTTTACCCGCCACTAACAAGTACAAAAGTAAGTTCCAAACACCTGACCTTGAATTATATAATGTACATTTTTTGTACCCACCAGGCACTCTAGCAGGAAAAGAATCAGGAGACCCTGCTCCAGCACCACCTTCTTCTTCATCTTCTTCAAATTCCAAATGCTCTTCCTCACCAGGGGCTGAAATTCTCCTATATAAAAAAGGACAGAAAAATTAGTGAGCTACTCCACTTAATACACCAGCTAACCCTCATAGCCACTAACTTCCCAGATAAGATGCTGATTATTAGGTTAATGTTGATATAAATGTCAATGTCAATCATCTCATTGCTACCAATGGTATCAGCCATATCACCAATACCAAATTTGATAGGGAAAAAATACAGAAATATTTGAAAAACAGGCATAAAATAGATAATAAAATCAGAAGATAAAATATGGATGCTTATTTATTTACCTTAATGGGACAGGCTGAACATCAAATGGAAATTCTTTATTATATGTGAGAATATTCTTTAGGACTAGAAAAAATACATAGACCAACATTAGACTTATATCATAATCTTAGACTTATATATTAGTTAGTCTTATATGTTATATCTTAAATTGATACTTTTAATCATATTTTATAGTGTATTAACCACACATTAATATATGTATTTTAAATTCCGAGCTTCACTATCATTTCAAGACTCTGCAATTGACTACTGAATGTCATAGCAAAATAAAAATGTCCATTGTGGACTGCAGGTACCAGTATTTTCAGAGTACTGTAAGATCTCCAAGGAAAGTCTCAGAGCCCTCATAGAAAATGAACCATAAAATAGTTCTCCAATGTACAAGGTCCTAGGTGATATGAGGTACCAGTGAAAGAGAATACCTCTTCTCCTGAAGTATTTTAATTAAAAGATTGATACTGAAGATGACTAATTAAAGAGAAATAGATAATCACATCTTATTCTTTATCCTCAGTAGATTTTCCTCAATACTTATCACACTGGTAAGGTTTGTAGAAGCAAGGTTATAATTCTAATATTCCTTTTATGATGAAATTTATTGTATATGTGTAAATACATATATACATGCATATATATATATTTTTTACACGTGTGTACACACACATACACATACACACACACACACACACACAGCAGACTTTCTCCTCAGGGAAGTCATCAAACAACATAATGCTATTACCTCTTGTGTCCTGGTTGATTACTTTCTGGCATGTAAGCCTACAGACAGATGTTCTACAATTCTATCTGTATCTGGAAAAGTATTTTATGAAATTTATTGTTTCATTCCCCAATTTATGGGTTCCTAGTGACTACCTGCAATTATTTCAAGGTGAATATTTAGCATTATTAATTGTGCAACCCATGGTTTTTACTCTAATTACTCAGACTTTAATTTTGGAGTCTTGCAGATTTGAGTTAAAAGGAGTATGGCATATTGGATTCCTAAATAAGGAAATTCAAAAAGAACAGGTTGTAATTACATAACTTATTCCAATAGGAGTCAATCATCCAGTGAGAAAAAAGTTGGAAACTTGTACCTAGATTCTCATTACTCACTCTTATTCTCTCTCCCTTTAGCTCTTCCTCATCCTTTATCTCTTTCTTCATCTCAATAAATGCATACCGAGTACTCACAATGTTCCAATCACTGTTTTAGGTGCTAAAGATACACATAGTTATCAAGAACTCATATCTGGACCTTAGACCTTACTAAGGAAAAGTAGACAATAAATATGCCAACAAATAAACAAGATAATGTAAGATTGATTAGTGGTATGAAGGATACAAACAGGATGCTGTGTAAAAGCAGAGAGAACTTGGTGGAGTAGCTAAGGTAGACAGGGTGCCTTTCAAAACTATACTGTAAGAAGACATTTGAGCCAAGACCTGAGATGAGAGGAATCATCCACAAGTGGCTCTAGCATAAGGGCTTCCCAGGTATTAGAGAACAGGCTGGAGCAACAACAAAGGTTCCAAGTAGGAAACAGTTTGTCTTATTCAAGGCACAGAAAGGACTGTGGGAACTTAAGTCTGACAAGCAAAGGGGAAGCAGCAGGAGATCAAAGTAGAAGGTTTAGATCAAAACCTAGCCCTACAATTACAACAATAACTTCAACATTTACATAAATACTCTAATCTTCCCAGTTCTAAAATGAGAATGCTACTTCCTTTACAGGCTAATGAGAGAATTACAGCCTAAATAAATTTATACAAAATGGCAAGGGAAAATCTAAAATGGACATTCACTCTCTCCATGACCTTCTTGATCTAGTTGACTAGAATCCTAATATTTCTTATCTCACTAAGAAGTACTGTTTATTTTTTAATATAAGAACATCTTTTCTATACTTCTGCATGATCATTGTTACTAAACTGTTAAATGAACTCAATATTAATAAGTAATATTAATAAATATTGATCACTTACACAACAATGGAATAGATACCAAGAATGGGGAGCAGGTAACAAAAAGATCATGTCTCACTCATATCAGAAACAAAAGCACAGAAATGATCATATTGTAATAAGAGTTTAATGAAATGGGCAAAAAAATCAACCATTAAAAATGTATATAACAAAAATTTTTAAAAGTTGATCCTGTTATGGTAGCATGTGTCTGTAATTCCAGGTACCAAAAGCCTGAGTCAGGAGGACTAGAAGTTCATCTGCCTAAGCAACATAGGGAGACCCTGTCTCAAGAAGCATCATGATGGCCCCCTGGTTCTGACAAGGTTCACATGGGGCGAGGAATGGACCTGTCCCAGGTTCTTCTCCTAGATGTCTGGGGCCACAGATCCATTCAATGGTTATTTCAAATTCTCTGAATTTGTAACTGAAATGAATCATCCATGGACTTAGTGAGTCACCTGTGGAATCAGGGATACCCTAGTAGAGAGGGTCAAGTACAATCTTCTGACACTACTTTCCCCAGACCAATATGTTTAAAATAGTATCCCATCCTGGAGAACACACATTTGTCCTCTACTAAGTGTATCACTTCACCTTGAGCTCACACCTGTGGCTTTAGAAAGTGTACCCTATAATCCGCATGAACCGAAGAATCCACTGGGCAGCAAAGGGTGTGAGTGTGGGTGGGGGTACAGTAGGCCTCAATCTACAGGAACCCCTCCTAAACACCAGACCATCTGAAGCCACAGGAGCATAAAATATGCATCTGCAGAATCACTTGGGAAAGACAGCATAAGGATGGGCACCAACACTGGAGACACAGGAGATACCCTAATCTAGGGTGAGAAAACTAGGGCATAGAAATCTATGCCAGTGCCCCATTCATTGGCATGTAGTCTTCAGTTGCTCTCATGAGTACTTCATATAGAGACAGTTATAGTGTGGCCTGCAGAGGCCTGCCACCCCTTACTATCTGCCTTTATGGAGAAAGTAAACAACTTGTGCCTACTTTATACCCTTATATGATGCTGGATCCTCAAGAGTTAGATGAGGCTAGGATCCAAGGTCAGAAGTCTATAGATGCTACTACAGAAATGTATAGATGTACCATTGCTGTTAGGGGACAGACAGATGAGGAGGGTGGGAACACACGTTTAGAGAATAATTCTATGAAATGTCCCACTGTGCTGATTCCCACATGCTTTCTTCACCCCCACATGCTTTCTTTGCCAAAAACCAATTTACCTGCAGCCCTGACTAACCAAAGTGGAAAGAATATGTCTTATTCTTCAGCAAACTATTATCTACAAGGAAATTCAGGCAGGAAGTAACATTGACAAGAATAACCCAAGTTATGTGTCCCTTCACAGACCAGATTCTGGAAGATAAAGATAATTCCTCCTAACCATAAAACCTGTAAAAATGATTAAGAATCCAGATAGAACCAGTCAGCATGGGCCAAGGTGACAGAGTTGTCATGGCAAAGCAGACTTGAAATTCTGATGTCACCCTGCTGTCAGTCAAGAGCCAAGAGGTGGGCCTGGTGGGACTCTCTGGAAACTTTCCTGCCCCCACCCCCCAAAGAAAGAACTGGAGCACAGGAGAGTGCTCTTTGTCTCTCCCCTCTGAGAGGACCCACTCTCTCCCTTGAGAATGTCCCTTTTCCTACTTTGAGCAATGTCTGAAACCTTTCTGAGTTGATCAAAAGAATCAGGGTTTGAAGATGGGGGTCTTCCAGCTGCCTCAGTTTTTAGGAAGACCCCCAGCTGTATAACATCACCAGGGTCATTAGAGAAATGGGGCCCCTGCTCTTGCTTTAGGATCTTGGGTGAGGTGGGGGATGTTTGCAGGGTATGTCCTCAGGCAGAGGCATATGGTGCCAGGTGGTCCTGGTGGAGGTTAGGGTCCCTAGGAGGAAGGGAACTAGGGAGGCCCTGGATGGGGCGTGGCTAGATGAGAGAAAAGGAGTGAAGGGAGGTGAGCTGGGTGGTGGCTCACTGAATCACAGAAAAGTGATTGTGGCTGTTGGCTGGTGAGGCTCTGTGGGCGCATGTGCTGAGATCCCCAGGCAAAGTGTGGTGGGAAGTTCAAGAGTCAACAGCCTTGGGATGCTGAGGGTTTGCAGTGGGTGAAAGAAAGTCTGTAGAGCAGAGCTGGGTCTGGGAGTGTCTGTTGTCCTGACCCTGGGGGGATCACGCCCCTGTGCACGACCACACCTGGTCCTGGGGGTTGTGGCTCTGGCTCCGCTTCCTGGCTGCGAGATGTCACCAGAGACTGCCAGCCTGTGGTCTCCTTCCCTATTGTCTCTCCCACCTCCTGCCCTTTTCTTTCTCGCTCCTCTCGAGGGCCTCAGGAGAAGAGCCAGACACTTGCACCAGGTGGGACTGACCCCGCGGGGGCGGTGGAGGGGCCTGGGGAGGGACCCAGGCTCAGTCCTGTGATCTGGTGTCTGGACTGGAACCCTGTCCCAGTGATCCTCTGCCACACCCCTTAAATTGTAATGTGGGAACTCACCGGTGCTGACAGAAAAGAGCGGTGAGGGTACCCACATCCATATCTGGACTAGACAGAGCGCAAGAGGGTGCCGAGGTGTGCGGTCCACGCGCGGAACGGGGCGCGTAATCCTTCTGTGCGAGGGAGAGGGGCAGGCCGAGGTGAGGCCCGAGGACCGCGCAAGGGACAGGGGCGGGGCAAGGTGAGGCGCAGGGACCGCGCCCAGGACAAGGGCGGGCGGAGGTGAGGCGCGAGGACCGCGCGCGGGACGGGGAGCTTGACAGGGCGGGGTGAGGTGAGGCGGGACTGGCACGGAGACCCTTGGTGCGCAGGACAGGGGCGGGAGCAGGGTGCGGGGCCGGTCGCAGGTCTGGGAGGCCTGCTAAGGGCGGGGCAGGTCGCGGAGCGGAGCTTCCCGAGGCTTCTCCTGCCTTTGCTGCAGAGGTTTGGTGATAAATTTCAGACTTTTTACTTAACGGACAGAGGCCGCTTTCCCTAGGTTTCTACACCCGAGTTTCAAGTCTCCCCCCTTTTCTTTCCATAGAAAATGGTTTTATCAAAAACATGTTTTGCAACTTTTTTCCAATCGAGTTTTGCTGCTTTTTTTCCCCTTCATTTTAAACGTGTGTTTAAAAAAGCACAGGAGTTTTGTGTGTAGTGGTGACGTCTTGTCGGGTAACCTCTGCTGTACTGGGGGGGGGGGTGGACGAGGAGAAAGTGCTCATTTCGAGCCTGGAAGCTGGATCAGGCGAGCTGGGGCGGAGAAGTCGGCCCTGCTTAGTCAGGTCCAGCACACTCCCAGCTGTTTGCCACCAAAGCAGAGACTCCTTCAAGCTTCCGGGCTGGGACTGTGTTTTTGTTCTGATCTGACAATAAGATTGATTGACTGTTGGGCACTGCAGAATCAGAGCAGTAGACGACTAGTACATTTATTTTTCTGCAATCGGACAGGCAAACTCGGAATAGGTTATAGGAACAATGTTCTCACTATGAAAAGGAGAGCTGGGTTAATGCTTATTTTCAAAGCAAATATGAGCCCATATACATTCAGTTGTTCTCAGTTTATATCTTAAAATAATACATATTCAAGATAGTCCCAGACCATTGCGTTGTACAGGTACTTTTCTTTTTAACTCTGTAAGGCAATGAATGGAATGACTGACAATTTATATGTAAGTAGCTGTCTGTTGATGAAGATAAAGAAAGTCTCCTGTTAGTTATTTTAACCAAACAAAAAACAAAACTTTGGAATAACCATATGTGTATGAACCTCTATACAATTTCTTAGAATAAATTGCTGTGCAAATTGATCCAATTTAAAACTGCATCATTTCATCGGGGCAATTTTTTTGTAAAAACTTGTAATTGTTAAGGCCCAGCTTTGGAAAGGGAAGTGGAACTGTTACTATGCTAGGAGTGCTAACTGGTACAACGATTTTTAACACAAAAGTGACATTATTCATCAACTTCCGGGGGGAGGGGTGATACATTCTCATGTGCTAAGACTTCCTGGGAGGATTACAAAAATCTAATCAAACTTTATCTTGAGTGTGTGGCTAATACCAGAGGATACAGGCTTGCATGGGGGAGACACTTTATGCATACTATAAGTTATATTTTAATTGTTTGCTCATGAAATGTGAGGATGTGATATATATATATATATATATATATGTGTGTGTGTGTGTGTGTGTGTGTGTGTGTGTGTGTGTAGCAGGAATTGAACCCAGGGGTCGCTTAACCACTAAGTCACATCCCAAGCCCTTTTAATATTTTATTTAGAGACAGAGTCTCACTAAGTTGTTTACTTAGGACCTTGTTAAATTGCTGAGGCTGGCTTTGAACTTACAATCCTCCTGCCTCAACTCCAGAGCTGCTGGGATTACACGCATGCATCATCACACCCAGCTTTCTTTTTTATTTTTAGTTGGCTGAGCCTTTAATTTTTATAATTTTTAAAAAATGGATAACATTGTATGTATTTTTATGTACAATATGATGCTTGAGGTATGTATATTTATTTCAGTTTTCCTAGTTAACTTTGTCCTGTGAGTTTTTCCAAGAGGCATCCAATTCAGAAAGTCCCATCAGACTATCTGGATTGGTCTCTCTGCTGCAGCTGTTGAACCATTAGTGCCGCTGTATGCCCAGGATTGCTACAGCTGCCCGGTAAATATTAGAATTTTATAGTGTTCCCTGGGCCAAAGCATAGGCCAACCACCAAGATATGCACATCTTTTGCTGTGGGCTCTTTTTTTTTTGCTTACAGTTGCTACAGTTAATCCAGTTCTGAAAGTTCTCCCAATTTTTTTTTGGGGGGGGTGGCAAGAGAGGGGCCTGCCTCTTGTGAAGAGCCCCAAAATATCAGTGAAGCTGAATGTCCACCTCCACCTCACATTTTCCACTGTAAAAGCTCTTATGTGTAGGGGGATGTGTGTGGTTTCATTCCAGCTGGGGGACGGACAGCATGGGAAAAGCTGTTTCACTTACCCTTTGAATCCTGCATTTCTTGAGAAACGTTGTCTAGGCTCACTCCCAGGGTAATGTTCTTGTCTTTGGAAATTTGCTGGGTGAATTTGTATGAATGGGGCAGGATGAAGCTGAAGCACTCCTATTTGTCGATCTTCCTGATGCTACCCATACTAATTATCTTTGAGTAGTTAACATACATGTAAGTTTGTTTGTTTGTTTGGGGTACTGGGGATTGAACCCAGGGGCACTCAACTACTGAGCCACATACCCAGCCCTTTAGACACAGAGTTTCACTGAATTGCTTAGGGCCTCACTAAATTGCTGAGGCTGGCTTTGAATTTGCAATCCTCCTGCCTTGACTCTTGAGCTGCTGGGATTACAGGTGCCATTGCACCTGGCTATATATTACTGATTTTCAAATGGTCTGTGTTATGGTCTAGATGTGGTATCCCCCCAAAGCTCATGTGTAAGACAATGCAAGAGGGTTTGGAGGAGAAATGATTGGGTTATAGCCTTAATCCAGCCAGCGAATTAATACCTGATGGGATTACTGAGTGATTACTGAAGGACAGTGGGGTGTGGCTATGGGGTATATATTTGTTTCTGGCAAATATTTCTCTCTGCTTTCTGATAACATGAGAGCTGCTTCCCTGTGTCACACTCTTGTGCCATGAGCTTCGAGGAATGGAGCTGGCCTTCTGTGAAATAAGACCTTGGAAATTGTGAGCCCTTAAATAAACTTTTCCTCCTCTACAGTTGTGCTGGTTGGGTCTTTTAGTCATAGCAGTGAAAAAGCTGACTAAAACAATCTGTGATCAGTATGAATCAATTTTGCAGTCAGAAATTACAATAATTAGTTATAAACCATCCCTTTAGTGTCTGGTTCTTTCCATTTTTTTCTGATCACCATCTCTTGCTTCAAACTGGGTGCTCCTTTTGTATTGACATTCATGTTTGTCAGCTTCAAGCACTGAATGATTTTCTGCCTTACTTCAGTTTGAACAATAATTCTAGAGTTCAGCCAAAAGGAGTGAATCTTGGACTTAGAGGAAGAGAATAGACCTGATAATAGGAGTGCCCCTGGGGAGAGCCAGGATAATGACAGTCCTCAGTATTCTAGTAAATTCTAATTTCCTGTGCAAATAAGTTCCATTCCTGGGCTTTGATGAATGTGCAGACAATAAGATTGGCCACTGTTGGAACTGTGTTATGTGTTAGGAGCCATGTGTGAACTGTATGCAAACTGTACAATGTTGGAGTCATTAAGGCAGGGAAGTCAGTCTTCCAGGACTCCTGGGTAGAATTCTCTAGTTGGAGATATCCCAGATCATGCTGGGATCCTGACCTGGCTCTAAGCTCCTGTTCAAACACAGCCACTGGAAATAGGCATAACCTGCCAAGGATAAACAACCTGTTTGTCTCCACTCTCATCCTGTCCACCTTCCTGCCCCAAGGAAATCTCTATCTATCCCCTTTGTTCTGTACCACTATAAATAAGCAAGCATGGGCTTTTTCTTTGTTAGAAGTCAGACCCCTCTGGTCAGCTAAACAGGTCATGACATTGCTTTGAAAATATATAATTCTTGCCTTTTGCTTTTATTTCACAGCAGTCCATCCCTCTGATGGGTACCCACTTCCTCACCCAAGGAGGATGTGAGCGACGTGTGGTAATGTGTTATGGGCAATGGGCACAGGCCAGTCCAAATTCTGAGAGATTTCTTAGCCTGATAATTACTGCCATTTGGGCCAGATAGTTCACACCCTCTACCCAGTTGTAATAGCCTAATTTGCCTCCAGAAAGTGCCAAATGTTCCACTGATGGACAAAATCATCTGTAGTTGAGAAGTGCTGGTTTAGAGGAGAGTTCTAGAAGGACTACCTAAGTCTTCTTGTTATGAGACTTGGAAAATATAATTTTTTGTAAAAGATTCTTGAACCAGTTTTCAAGACAAATTGTGAGAACTCCAAGAGGAAACAAGTGTGCTCCTCCAGCTCTTAAATAGGCTTCCTATGTTGGGTGTACAGGGGCAACAACATTTACCTGTTCAGATGATCTCATGTGTTTCATACTGACATGAATGGTAGACTAATCTTTTGAAAATATTAGGTAATATTTACTTATACAATTTTACTTTTTATTAAGAAATAGAAATTTTTGATATTGGAAACTGAATCCAAAGGCACAGTACCACGGAGCTATACTGCCAGTGTTTTGAAATTTATTTATTTTTGATACAGTCTTCCGAACTTGCTTAGCCTCACTAAGCTACTGAGGCTGCAGGCTGACTCACAATAAGGGGAGGTTCTCGGGATTAGACAAAGGTAAATGGGGAAACAGAGGGGGGTGGGAGAAGGAAAAACAGTATGAATCAGACATAACTTTCCTATGTTCATATATAAATACATGAACAGTGTAACTCCACATCATGTAAAAACCGCAACAATGGGAAGTTATACTCCATGTATGTATGATATGTCAAAATACGTTCTACTATCATGTATAATTAAAAAGAGCAAATAAAAATACTAAAAATAAATAACTAAAACAAAACAAAAATATTATAAGAAAAAAAAGATGCCATTAAAAAAAAAAGTTTCTGAGGTTGGTTTTGAACTTGTGATCCTTCTGCTTCAGCGTATTCAGTCACTGGGAACTTCACTGGTAGTTTTAGAGAAGACTGAGAAGTATGCATTGGGAAGGGGCATTTGTGTGGTGAGTTACTCACTGGCCATGCCAAAATAATACAGAATAATGATTTGGAGAGCAGTGGTGTCACTCTAGGTCCAATTGTGAAACTAAAACTAAAGTAACTTATAGAGGCAATGTTTAGTATGAGGAATTATTAATTCTAACAGTGATTATCTATTGAGAGGGAAACAGCTCTAAAGATTCATAGATGATGTGTCTGGGGAGCAGCCCTTATCCCCAAGGCTGCGGCAGAGCCCTTAAGGAAAGAATATCTGAAAGAGCCTCCTGCCCACCTCCAGGGCTTCAGATCCAATCTTTCTTGGACAGAACATGCCTTGTTCCTCTGGGTTGCAATGAAGGTTGCTAAGAGCTTTTGTGCCAGGTGTCACAACAAGATGTTAATATATCCACATGTCACTTCACTCTATGGCCTTAATCATTTGTGTCATAATATCTAGTGAGTTAGCAGAGTTGACTTGTGGTTTCTGTCCATCAGTAACTTAATTATATACAAAAATAAGTGTGAATACATAGATAAACCTCATTAAACCAAGATAAATATCCTTTTAAATCATCTTCCTCTATAAATAAGGAAAATGAGTACAGGCTTTCCAATTCCACTCAAATGGAGGAAAGTTTGTTGGAAAGAGTGGCAGAGTAGAGACAGTCATCTAAGGACACTTCTTGCCACCAAGGGTGGTCTGATGATGTTGCCTTCCCATGGTCCACAGAAGACATAGTAGATTATGGAACAGCTTCTACACATTAAGGAAAACTATTAACCTGTGTTATATTTTCCCAGAGAGCAAATAACTCCTCAACCAAAGATCTGGAGCCAACACCCACCAGATTCTCCAGATCTGAGGCACTGCCCCACTCAGGAGGAGACTCCTATGTGTCCCTCCTCTCACTGCACTGCTGTGCTACCTACAGTGGCCTCCTCTACTCAGCAGCAGTCATTCCAGCACTACTGTGGAATGGGCAGTGCTCAAGGCTAAGGAAGGGCATTACTTCTGTGGAGAGATATCAGTGGCCAGGGGCTTGGGTGAAACTGGTGGGACACCTGTCCTAAGGCCCTACCAGACTGAGACAGCACCACCCAAAGGCCAGAGGACAGACTATTCCTCACCTTTCATGGTGTCTGTTGATTTCCTATACAACTTGATGGGCATGAAGATGATGATGACTGACGACTAAAATTAAGACAATGATGATCCCTAAGCTGGTCACTGAAACAGATGAGGTACGTGGAGACCCACTGGTAACTGGGACTGTTGATGTTGGTGCTAAAACAAACAAAAGAGCAAAATCCCTGTCAAAATTAAAAATATCCATTGTTCAGCACCTGTTTTCCCCATACAGTGCATTCAACTCATATATACTGACTCATCATGGGACAATTATTCTACCAGGTCCTGGGGCTACAGAGATGAACAGAGGTTGTGCTATGTCCTTATACAGCTCACATTACAACTGGAGGGGACAGCAAAAGTCCATCCAATTTGTTGTAACAAGAGAAGGCCTGGAAGTTTACAGAAATATATATATATATATATACCTGGGAACTAGTTGGCCGACCATTAATGACTGCATCATTGATTAATGGACAATGGGGGCTTCTGTAAAGAAGAGACCTTGGGAGGTGAGATGAGAAAGGAGGCTAGTGACAAATCCACATGGCTATCACTGATTGTCCAGTCAAGAAGCCGATGAAGAAGTCAGTCATTCAGCCCATCAAATTTTCCATTATATGCACATGCTCACACCCCACAGGGAAGTCATCAGACCTTTAAAGAGAATTCCCACATCTTTCCCATCCTGCTGAGTTTCATAGTAACTCAGCTCTCTACCTGGCATTTCCTCCAAGTGCTCTGAGAATTCCCCGAGCCACTGATTGCAATCTCCCATGGAGACCTTCCTTAAACGTTCTGTCAGTTCTTTCTCATTCTCCAACTTCTCCTTGATCCCTCTGGCTCTAGGATTAATCACTGTCCACTCCATGTGCATCACATTTAAGTAGAGAGATGGCTGTCCATCAATGCTGAAATTCCAGAATGAACCAATGTGATTTTTTCCTTCAAACTGACAAGACATCTTGGCCTGCAGGGTGAGATGACCTGCAATACACAACAAAACTATCATCTTTCACTCTTGATAGATTCATCACCTCCCAATAAGTTGAGCATTTCTCTGCACATTTAGAGGCCTTTATTCTTTTCTTCCAGATTTGCCCTTTCTTGCCCATTAAGCCCCACATCCCTCTAAGGCTGGGCCAATGTTAATCTCTTTTACACAAATACATCCAGAGCCTCCTCCACATGTACACTCCATCCCTTCCTCTCTCCTGTTTTATCTCTTCACCCCATTCCATACTTACCCATGGTCTTATTTTTTTTCCAAGTCCATGTCAAGCAGGATCATCCTGAGATCTTGCCTCAGTTCTCTCAGCATTTCGGTCAATTGTGTCCATGTTTTGGTGGCATTCACCTCCCTTCCCAGGTGACCTAAAGGTTTGATCTTATTGCTCTCACAGTCATACTGAAGGAAAGCAGTCTTATCCACTGAGCCCTGCACTTCACACCAGGACTCCCCAGGTCTGGACTGAGATTTGACAGTGAAGTTGAGGCAAAGAGAGTGGGTAACTGTGAGAGAAATATGGATGTGAGGTTCAGGACAGGGAGAAGAGGGCCATTAGTTTCCATCCTTTTGTGACTCTCAGACTCCCTCTGAAGGGCCAGGCTGGCAGATAGAGGACTCTTTATCCTAGACCCCCTTAATCTTCTAGATCCTTATTTTGGTGTCACATTTAACTGAGATTGTAGGATGCTCTTGTTCTATCAGGGACCCCTCACAGGCACAGTGTTACTAGGAGAAAATCTGAAAGCACTTTCAGTGACCTCTACTAACTTTTGGTTACAAAAAATACAAGATGGTATCTGTCCTCCTGAAACTTAAAACCTAGCTGAACAGTCAGTATTTCCAACAGAGAGAAAAAGGAGGCATCAGGGATCACAGGTCAATTCATCATGGTCTTGGTGTTCAGGCAGATCATCATGGAGTAGATACAGGAACATGGCAGCAGAAGGGAGCTGCCACACAGGAGCACAGAACCTAGTCTGGTGTCCTAGGCTGGTGCCCTATGAGCTGATCATCAGATTCCAGGGAACCTCTCTAGCCAAACCACACCCTTTCCCCATTCTTTAGAAGAGGTATCCACTTATCTGTGCCCAGCATGGAGCCCCAATCTCTTCTCTCTGTTCCCAACCAGTTCTTTTTTATTTTTTATTTTATTTTTAGTTTAGATGGACACGAAACCTTTATTTTATTTATTTATGTAGTGCTGAGGATCAAACCCAGTACCTCACACATGCAAGGCAGGTGCTCTACCATTGAGCTACAAACCCAACCCCTAACCAGTTCTTGCTAACACTTATGACTCACAGTCTTCCAAGATTCTACTAGCAGCATAAGTAGCAAAAGAAGATAGCTACTGGAATATACTGGAGACTTTCTATTGAGAATAAGTCTCAGAGAAATGCGCAAAATTAGCCTCTAGGGTGTGGGCATGCCCCAAACCTACCATTGGAGGACTAAGGACCAGTCTATTGAAACTCAATGAAGAAAAAGGTTGTTTAAGGCATGTTTAGCAGGTGATGCAAAACAGAATTACTTATTAATAGAATTCTAAAAATTAGAAATGCAGATGTTAAAAAACAAAATTCACTGTGAATACCCAGTCTCTGTAGGGGAAGCAGAGCTTGCTGGAGGTTATATGAGTTTCTTCCTTCTACATACTGCTTCTTCTCTTTTCCCTGCCTCTTTTGCTATCTGCTTTCTTCCCATGTCTGTATTTTTTCCCAACCTCACTCTCCTCTGTCCCATTACCTCTAACCTTTCAAACCCGTCTTCTTAAAGACTGAGATCCATTTGCATTCAATACCCCACAATGAGAGATTCAGTCAATACAGACACGAGCCCTAGAGCCCCAGAATTACCTTTTTGGTTGAGAAATAGAGGCTGACAAAGATGATCACTTTCAGGTGGATAATGATGAAAATGAACACAAGTAATTTTTAAGAATGGTCTTTTGATGGGTGGTGCAAAGAATGAACTGCACCTTGCTGAAACAAAGGCAATGGATTATGAAGGCAGTCCCAGTAAGGCAATGGTGGCAGTTTTGAAAAATGTCTGTGCAGTAAATAATTTCCCTTGGAGACTTGAAAATTATACCATGTATGGTCTTGATATGAAGTGTGGTCCCTGGTCTATGCACACTGTGGAGGAAGATCCCAGGTCAGAAGCATAGAAGGATGTCAAGCTCTTTAGTGAATGTGAAAAGCAGTTGGACCCTAGAAGCAGTAGTAAGGTTCAACAGAAAGCAGTAAAACTTGTTGCTACTAAAGATGATGATTTTGTTGATGAAGAAACTAAATAAAAGCACTAGTGAGGAAACCTCTTTGTGACTCTCCAGCTAAAAATGCACAACAATGACATAAGAACAGGGAAGATGAAAAACCACTGACACCTAGATCAAGAGGTCAAGAATCCTCCAGAACACAGGGAAAAACTCCTGAAAAACCAAAGACCCACTTCTGCCAAAGCAAAAAAACAGAAATGAAAGAAAGTACAAAAGGGTCCTTCTCTTCCCAAAATGGAAGCCAAGTTCTTCAATTATGTGGAGAGATGTTTCTGGATGATTGATCTGGAGGCTATTCAAGATCTCTGGTATTGGAGGAAGTTTCTTTAAGGAAACAGTTTACCAGTTTGTCAAAAGTTTCTGTCTTAAATCTCTAGATACATATGATCTACTAAATTGAATCAGGAGGGCATAAAAAATTTGAATGTACCAATTTCAAACAATGATATTGAAGACACCATCAAAATGCTATCAACAAAGAAAAGCCTAGGACCAGATAGGCTCTCAGCCAAAATATACCAGAACTTCAAAGAAGAACTTACACCAAATTATTTCATGAAGTAAGAAAGAAGAGGGACCTTCCAAACTCATTCTATGAATCTAATATCATCTTGATACCAAAACCAGACAAAGACACTTCAAGGGAAGAAACTTTCAGATCAATATACCTGATGAACATAGATGCAAAAATTCTTAATAAAATAATTGCAAGTAGCATATCAAAACATATTAAAAAGATACTGCATCATGATCAAATGTGGTTAATTCTAGTGCTGCAAGGTTTTTTTCAACAGATGGAAATCAATAAATGTAATTCAATAGACCTAAAGACTAGAATCATATGATTCTGTGAGTACATGCAGAAAAAGCATTTGACAAAAATCAGCATCCATTTGTGCTCAAAACAGGATAAAAATAGGGATAATCGGAACATAGCTTACCATTGTAAAAACTATCCATGCTAAACCCAAGCCAACATCATTCTAAATGGGGAAAAAATGAAAGCATTCACTCTAAAAACTGAAACAATACAGGGATGCCCTCTTTTTCTTACTCCTATTTAACATAGTTCTTAAAACCCTAGCCAAAGCAATTAGACAAAAGAAAGCAATTAAAGGAACATAAATAGGAAAAGAAGAGCTCAAACTATTCCTATTTGCCAAGACATGATTCTCCATTTAGAAGACCCAAAACTCCACCAAAAAGCATCTAAAAGTCATAAATGAAATCAGCAAAGTAAGAGGGTTTAACATTAACACCCATAAATCAATTGCATTCCTACACACCAATGATGAATCAGCTGAAAGAGAATTTAGGAAAACTATTCCATTCACAATAACCTAAAAAAAAGAACAAACAAAAACTTGGGAATCAATCTAACAAAGAGGTAAAAGTCCTCCACAATGAAAACCATAGAATACTAAAGAAAGAAACTGAAGACGACCTTAGAAAATGGAAAAAAAAATCTTCCATGTTCTTGGATAGGCAGAATTAATATTATCAAAACAGCCATGCTACCAAAAGTCCTATACAGATTTAATGCAAGTCCTATTAAAATTCCAATGACATTCTTCATAGATATAGAAGAAGCAGTCATGAAGTTCAGTTGGAAAAATAAGAGGCCCAGAATAGCCAAAGCAATCCTTAGTGAGAAATGTGAAGCAGGAGGCATCACAATAGCAGACCTTGTATTGTACTACAAAGCTGTAGTAATGAAAACAGCATGGTATTGGCATAAAAACATTTATGAAGAACAGTCCAGTATGAAGGGAATATATAGAACAGAATAGAAGAGACAAACAAATAGAAGAGACAAACCCACATATATACAGTTATCTCATACAAGATAGAGGCATCATGAACATAAATTAGAGAAAAGACAGCCTCTTCAACAAATGGTGCTGGGAAAACTAGAAATCCATACATAGCAGAATGAAATTGACCCCCTATCTCTCACTTTGCACAAAACGCAACTCAAAGTGGATCAAGGACCTTGATAGTAGAGCAGAGACTCTGTGCCTAGTAGAAAAAAATATAGGCCCATCTCTCATCATGTCAGCTTAGGAACCAAATTCTTCAAGAAGACTCCTAAAGCACAAGAAATAAAATCAAGAATCAATAAATGGGATGGCATTAAACTAAAAAGCCTTTTCTCAGCAAAGGCAACAATTAAGAACATGAAGAGAGAGTTTATAGAATGGGAGAAAATATTTGCAACTTGTACCTCAGAGGATCATATTCCAGGATATACAAAGAACTCAAAAAACTTAAAAAACAAAATCTATAAATGGGCAAAGGAAATGAACAGGCACTTCACAGAAGAAGAAATCCAAATGGTCAAAAACTATATGACAACATCTCTAGCAATTAGAGAAGTGTAAATTAAAACTAAACTTAAAACAAAAAAGATGTCCAGTGTTCCATTTAGGATTTTGGAATTCATCACATCAATAGACTTAAAGAATAGAATCAGGAAAAGGCCAGGAAATATATTCTTTCTTAGAGTTTTCTGAAGGAATACAGCCTTACAAAGAAATGATTATTGATTATAACCCTGTGAGAGTTTGGTGTTTACATCTTCAGAACAATGAAAGAATATATATATGTAATTTATTACAGTAGCAATCAAAATCTGGCACAGTGTGTTTAAATAGGTCACAGAATGAGGGGAGGGGAAAAACTCAGGTTGAGAAGGTTCAGGACTGTTCCAGCAGGTGGAGGTATTACAATTTTAAATAGATACCTTTACAAACAAAATGGTTAAAGGGGGAAATATATATATATATATATATATATATATATATATATATATATATATATTATATGACAATTTTAAAAATTAAATAAAGAATAAATGAATAAAGGATTCAAAAGGGGGAGGCATAGAAGGGTGTGTCACCTGAGAACTAGATGTGAGAATGACACAAGTAGATTCCTCAGGGAAGAACAGTCCAGTCTGAAAGGATGGCAGTGCAAAGGCTCTTAGGCTAGAGAATTCTGCAATATGCTGAAGACCAGCGAGTAAGCACTGGGGTAGGGACTAAGTGAGCAGGGGACAGAGTAGGGAATGGTTGGCCTGACTATAGAGATACCTAGGCCTTTGGTTTTTACTCTGATAATATTCAAGTGACAAATACAAGGGCTATGTGCCTTATTCAAGTTTCTTCATCTATTTGGTGAGACAATTCAGCAGAAGGATTATTATAGCCTGAATATTTGAGTTGTCCTCAAATTTATATGTTGAAACCTAATCAACAATGTGTATTAGGGATTTAGGATAAAGAGAGAGAAATATGGAATCTTAAGGGAAACACCCTCAAGCCACTGAAGTGCAGAATCATGCCACCGAGATGCAGAAGACACAGTTGCAAACCTTGGCCCGTGCCCTTGTAAAATGAGGGAAATACACAAGTGCAGAAAAACTTGGGAGAAATTTTGCAGCCCCACCCTGGATCCACCTCCACTCCAGCTTCTAGTACAGCTCATCTCTAAATATTGGGCCCCCAGCCCAAGTCAGGGCTGCTCCTCACTCAAGTCAGCTGCGTTCTCCCTTGGATGTGTATCTACTTTCCTAAATAAAGCCCAGTCTATATCTTTGTCTGGCTCATGCTGAAATTCTTCTCTGATGCATATGCCAAGGACTCAGCTAGTCCTGAGCTGAGTCAGCCTGCTTCATGGAATCCTCAGACCCCTTCTCCAGAAATTTCTTCTCCTGTGACAAAGTCATTGGTTGTTGGGAGTGGTGACTGAAGTATGAGTCTTGAACTGTCCTGTGACAGAGGTGATGCCTCTCTTGGGAACTCTCAGGGAGAAGGTGCTATTGAGATAGCCCAGTTGCTGTGGTGACACCCTGCTCAATAGGAGGTTGTTAGCCACAGAGTTATCCAGTTCTTGACCTTGAGGTTCAGATGCCAGCTGTTCAAGGGTAGAAAGTTATGGGTGCAAGCTAATTATCATAATTGGGCTGCTTATAGCTATGATCTTGATTCTGCTTGCTTTAAAGAAACTTTCTCACAAAACCCTTTTAATGATAAAACATATAATAAATGTGCTGAGCTGACTCATGGTCACTGCACTCCACCAGAGTGTAATATCTACCAGGTCCAAGCTTTTTCTCTCCCTCTGTGTCTGTCTTTTTTTTTATGGTGCTAAGTATGAAATCCAGGACCTGTGCATGCAATGCAAGCACTCTACCATCTATTTGTCTTTTCTAATCCCCTATTGCCCCTCATCTGGTTTCCTGAATTAACTGCAGTGCAGGTCGCAGCATTAGGCCATGAAGATGGAGTCCCTTAAGTATAAAATTAGTTTGCTTTTAAACGAGAAGGTAGGGGTTGGGGTTGTGGCTCAGTGGTAAAATGCTTGCCTTGCACATGTGAAGCACTGGGTTTGATCCTCAGCACCACATAAAAATAAATAATTAAATTAAAATTATTATATCCATCTACAAGTATATATATATATATATATATATATATATATATATATATATATATATATATATATATATATATATAAGACAAAGTTGCTGTAGGAATTCCCCTTGCCCACTTTTGCCAAGAATGAGTTCTGTGTAGTCAAATAATGATGAGACCTATGAATGGGGCAACTCCAGAGTGCACCAAGGCCAGAGTGCACCTTCTGGGCTGGGATGCTAGTTTTCCTAGAACATTGTGCACTCGCTCCATTTCCAGGCCACTTCCAAGATGGGTGTGGGGAATGGGAATGGGTCATGTTAACATGCCATAAATCTCATTGTTCTTATTGAAATTTGGCCATTTTTCTTGAATAAATTCTCCTCACGTTGGTGTAAGTTTTGATTGATTTTCAGAGGCCTGACAAAGCTGATTGTTGAAAACATTTGTACTTGTTATCAAAAGTTCTATGAGGAACAGATTTTTAGGCATCCTCACTATACCATTACACAAGGCCTGGACTTAGACCAGGATAAAAAGCTTCTGCACATCAAAGGAAACAATTTTCAGTGTGAAGAGACACTGTACTGAATGGAAGAAGATGTGTGTAAATGGCACATCTGATGAGAGGTTAACATCCAGACTACATAAGGAACTAAAAAAAATAACAACCCAACAACCTGATTAAAAAATGGAGAAAAATCTGAGCAGACATTTCTCAGAAGAGACACACAAATAGCCAACAGGCATATGCAAAAGTACTCAGTACTAAAAATTGTCTTTGAAATGCAGATCATAACTACAATGAGATATCATTTCCCTCCACTAAGAATGGTCATTATTAATACACAAAAGATAATAAGTGCTGGCTTGGAACCCTTATATACTATTGGTGGGAATGTCAATTCATAGAGCCACTAGGAAAAGCAGTATGGAGTGTCCTCAAAAATTAAGAAATAACACCAGGATATGATCCAGGAATTCCTCTACTGGGTATTAGCCAAAGGAAATAAATATAGTCTATCAAAGACACCTGCACTCCCATGTTTATTGTAGCACTATTCACAAAGGCCAAAGACACCTGCACTCCCATGTTTATTGTAGCACTATTCACAAAGGACAAAGAACAGAAACAATCTACTGATGAACAGATAATGACCATGTGATACAAAACACACACTGGAAAACTATTCATCCATAAAATGGACAAAATCCTGTTATCTTCAACACAATTGATGGAAATAGAGATCATTATGTTAAGGAAGTAAGTCAGGCACAGGAAGACTAGTACCATATGATCTCATTTGAAGATAGAATCCGAAAAAGTTGATCCCAAAAGTTGAGAATTGAGAATGGTTCCAGAGGCTGTATATGGTAATTGAAAAAGGAGGGCTGGGAAAATGTTGACTGAGGGGTCCTAAGTTACAGTTACAGTTATGTAGGAGTAAGAAGTTCTGGTGTGCTATGGCACAGTGGGGTGAGTATAGACAACAACAAAGTCCTGTGTATCTCAAGTAGCTAAAAGAAAGGATTTTGAAAGTTTTCACCATAAAGAAATTATAAATGCTTGTAGCAACAGACACATTTAACATGATTTAAATCTCACACAGTATTAAAACTTCACATGGCACCTCCTTTAATATATATAATTTTATGTTTATATGTAGCAATTAAAAATAAAACAAAATGAAAAACCTGGCAAGAAGGGCATCAACATTGTCTAGGAGGTCACTGATGATGACTGGTAAGGGCCAAAGTGCTTGCTGGGTGACAACCAGCAACTATTTGGGGAAGACAACCTGGGAATGGGCACCAACATTGGAGACACTCTATCTAGGGTCAGATGACTAGGACAGTGGGCAAATCTAGTGCCCCATCCATTTTCATGTTGTCTTTAGTTCCTCTCACAGTAAAGCAGAATTGAGTATTTGATATAGGGACAGGTATAGTGTGTTCTGAAGAGTTGAAAGTGCTTACTGTCTGCCTTTACTGTCTGCAACTTGTGCCTACTTTATACCACTATAAGATGTTGGCTCCCCAAGAGGTAGACTACATAGGCTTAGGATCCAAGGTCAGGAGTCTATAGATGCTCCCACAACAGAAACGTATAGATAGCACCTTTGCTGTTAGACAGTTGACAATGGTGGGAACATGATGTCAAGAGAATAATTTAATAATAATTATAAAATGTCCCACTGTGCTGACCCCCATATGCTTTCTTTGCTAAAAAGCAATTTATCTAACTCTGCTGGACAGGATATGTCACATTCCTCAGCAAAGTACCTGTTATCTGGAAGAAATTTAGGCAGAAAATAATGTTGATAAGAGGAACCCAAGTTACTTTGAAGGGAGAGCTATGTGAAGGGTGTTTCACAGAACAGATTTTGGAATATAAAGATAATTCCTTCTAACCATAAAACCTATAAAAATGATTAAAATTCCATTTAGAACCAGTCAGCATGGGCCAAGGAGAGAGAGTTGTCATGGCAAAGCTAACTTGAAATCTGATGTCACCCTGATGTCAGTCAAAAGTCAAGAGGTGGGCTGGGGTTGTGACTCAGAGGTAGAGTGCTTGCCTAGCATATGCAGAGCCCTGGGTTCGATTCTCAGCACCACATAAAAATAAATAAAATAAAGGTATTGTGTCCCACTACACCTAAAGTGTGTGTGTGTGTGTGTGTGTGTATATATATATATATATATATATATATATATATATATATATATATATATATATATATATATGCCAAGAGATGGGCCTGGGCAGGAAACTTTCCTGGGATCCCCAATACAACTGGAACACAGGAGAGGCAGGTTGTCTCTTTCCTCTCTGAGAGAACCCACTCTCTCCCTTGAGAGTGCTGCCTTTTCCTTTTCCTATCTCTTCAATAAACTCATTTTTGTTATTCTGGCAAAATGTCTGAAATCTTTAGGACTTGATCAAAAGAATTGGGGTTTGAAGAGGTCTTTGCACTATCTGTTTCTTAGATGACCCCAGCTCTATACCATTACCAAGGTCATACTTGGAAAAATGGGGCCCCCTCCTCTTGTGTTAGGATCTGTGGGTGAGGTGGGGATGTTTGCAGGGTATGTCCTCAGGCATGGGTATATGGTGCCAGGTGGTCCTGGTGGAGGTTAGGGTCTCCTAGGTGGATGGGAAGGTAGGGAGGCCCTGGATGGGGCATGGCTAGATGAGAAAAGCTGTGAAGGGAGGTGAGCTGGGTGGTAGCTCACTGAATCACAGAAAAGTGATTGTGGCTGGTGGCAGTTGAGGCTCTGTGGGCGCATGTTCTGAGATCCCCAGGCAAAGTGTGGTGGGAAGTTCAAGGGTGAAGAGCCTTGGGATGAGAGTCTGTAGAGCAGAGACGGGCCTAGGGATATCTGTTGTCCTAATCTTGTGGGGTCACGCCTCTGTGCACCTGGCCCTGGTCGCTGTGGCTCAGGCATGCTTTGGGGAGACAGCGGTAAGGCTGGGAGACATCACCAGGGATTGCCAGCTTGCATTCTCCTTTCCTCTTGCCCCTCCCATCTCCTGCCCTTACTTTTTTCTTTCCAGCTCCTCTCAATGGCCTGAGGATGAGAACCAGACAAGATAAAACTTAAGGGGTGGCAGAAAGTCATGTGACAGGCATCACGTATGTACACCTGATGGCAGGACTGAGCCTGGGTCCCCTCCTCAGGCCCCTCCACCGCCCCCGCAGGCTCAGTCCCACCTGGTCCAAGTCCTCTTCAGTTGAACTCACCGGTCCGCGCCGGCCAGAAACACTCGGGCAGTAGAAGCAGAGCTAGGGTGACAGAAAAGAGCAGCCAGGTGAGGGTATCCAGAGCCATGTGTGGATTACACTGGAGCGCGAGGGGGTGCCTGTGTGTGCCGGCTGCTTTTTAAAAGATCCGCGGGCGCGGGGGCAGAGAGCGGAGCTGGGCGTGGAGACTTCTATACATTGGGCTAAGACCGGTTTGGAGGCAGGAGGCAGGAGTCAGGATGAGGCGGGAAGCTGGATGCTAGGCGGGTGGCCCATAGCACAGACCTTCTGTGGGCGCAGCTTGAAGAGGGGTGCCGGGCAGTCCCGAGGAGCTGGGGCCAGGGGTCGGAGCTGGGGCCAGGGGGCGGGGCTGGGGCCCTGGAGTGGGGCTCTGGGATCCACCCGGAGCAGGGGGGAGCGGGGTTCGGGACGGAGTGGGGAGCGGGGAGCAGGGAATTTGTGCATGCTGGTAAGGGTGAGCAGGGGGTGCTGGGAATTTCTGGGTGCGGGGGAGGCGCGGGGGTGTGGGCCGGGCTAGGCACTGTGGTGGGCGTGCATCCTGGAGACTTTCTAGGCCTCCGCTTTAGTACTTTACTGAAATTTCTCTTTTCCTCTTGCCCGAGACTTTTCACTGAAGGGAGTGAGGCTGCTTTCCCTTGATTTCTGCATCATCGTTTCTAGTCTCCGCCCTTTTCTTTTCCATAAAAATGGTTTGATCAAAGTAGAATCACACCATTCGTGCCTTCATACATCTTCATGTACTTCATCATCATTCTAAGTACATGTATGAAGACACGAATGGTGTGATTCTACTTTGCATACAACCAGAGATATGAAAAAAGTGCTCTATATGTGTAGTATGAATTGTAATGCATTCTGCTGTCACATATAACAAAATAAAAATAAATAAACTAAAAAAATTTTTTAAATGATTTTATCAAAAACATGTTTTGCAAGTCTTTTCGTCCCAAACAAGTTGTGCTGTTTTTTCTTTCTTTTTTTTTCTTACATGTGTGTTTAAAAAAGCACAGCAGTTTTTTGTCTAGTGGTAACGTCCTGTCAGGCAGCTGTTGCTGTACTTGGTGGGGAGGTGGGTGAGGAGCAGGCGCCCACTCAGATCCTGGGACCTGGCCCAGGGAAGCTAGGGGGCAGAGAAGTGGGCCCAGCTTAGTCATGTCCAGCACACTCTGCTTTTCTTTGCTACCAAAGCAAGCGACACCTTTAAGCTTCTGAGCTGGGATCATGTTCTTGTTCTAATTTGACAATAAACTAGGTTGATTGTCGGACACTGCAGAATCAGGGGAGTTGATAACTAATACTAGTGGCTTTTCAAATACATTTATTTTTTGACATCAGACAGGAAAACTTGGAATGAGTTTGGGAACACTTCTCGTTAGGGAAAGGTGAGCTGTGTCTAGTATTAATGTTTATTTTCAAAGCAAATATGGAGCCCATATACGTTCAGCTGTTCTCAGTATATATCTTAAAATATTACATCTTAAAGATCCTCCCAGACTAGCTCATTTTATAAGGACTTTTATTTTTCCTTCTGCATGGCAATCTATGGACTGTCCATCAGATTTATATGCAGCCAGCTCTTTGATGAAGATGAAGATGGTCTCCCATTAGTTACTTTAGCAAAAAGAGAACATTGCAATAATCATACATGTTTAAACCTGTATACAATTTCCTAGAATAAAATGCTGTGCAAATTGATCCAATTTAAAAGTGCATCATTTCATCGAGGGCAACTTTTTTGTAAAAACTTGTAATTGTTAAGACCCAGCGTTGACAAGGGAAGTGAAATTGTTACTATGGTAGGAATGCAAAGCGGTCCAATTTTTCTCAACAAGAATGTGACAGTATTCATAGTGAGCCTAAAATTAACAAAATTTCCAGTGGAGAATAGATTCCCATGTGTTGAAATTGAGTTAAGACTCCCTGGGAGGATAACAAATAATCCCATAAAATTTTTTATCTTGAGTGTGTGGCTAAGGCCAGAGGGTGCAGGCTTGCATGAGAGATAAATTTATGTAGTCTATAGGTATATTTTATTCTATTTAAAATTTTTTTGGGAGCTGAGGATGTGGCTCAAGTGGTAGGCTCTCATCTGGCATGCTTGAGGCACTGGGTTCGAGCCTCAGCATCACATAAAAATAAAATAAAGATATTGTGTCCACCTAGAGCTAAAAAATAAGTATTTAAAAACATTTTTAGTTGTATATGGATTCAATGCCTTTGTTTTTATGTGGTCCTAGGATTGAACCCAGTGCCTCACACTTGCAAGGAAAGTGCTCTACCACTGAGCTACAATTCTAGCCCTATGGGCTATATTTTAATTGATTGGGAAATGTGAAAATATATATATATATATATATATATATATATATATATATTGGGGAGGTAACAAGGATTGAACCCAGGGGCACTTAAACAAGTGAGCCACATCCCCAGCCCTTTTTATATTTTATTTAGAGACAGGGTCTCAGTAAGTTGCTTACTTAGGGCCTCAGCCTCCTGAGCTGCTACAGGCATGAGCCACCATACTGACCTCTGTTTTATTTTTAATTGGCTGAAACTTAAATTTTTATTATTTTAAAAAATGGACAGATAATATTGTGTATATTTGTCATGTACACTATAAAGCTTGAAGTATGTATACTTACTCCATTCTTCCTAGTTAACTTTGTCCTGTGAGGTTTTCCAAGAGGCATCCTATTCAGAAAGTCCCATCAGACTATCTGGATTGGTCTCTCTGAAGAACCTGTTGGACCACTAGTTACCACTATATGACCAGGATTGCCACAACTGCCCGGCCAGGTCAGAATTTTGCAGTGTGCCCTGGGCCAGAGCATAGGGCATCCACCAATATCTACACATCTTTTGCTGTGAGTTCTCTCTCTCTTCTGTCTTTGTTTATAGATGCTACAGTTGATCCAGTTTTGAAAGGTTTCTCAATGTTTTTAGTGGGGAGAGACAGGGGCCTGCCTCTTGTGAAGGGCTCCAGAATGGTGGTGAAGCTGAATGTCCACCTCCACCTCACATTTTCCACTGTAGAAACCCTGGTGTGTAGGGGGATGGGCCATGTGTGGTTTCATTCCAGCTGGGGAAGGGAGAACTTGGGAAAAAAATGGTCTCTCTTACCACTTGAACCTTGCTTTTCTGGATTTAAATGTTTGTCTCCGGTCACTCTTGTCTGTGGATATTTGTGGGGTGAATTTTTATGGGAGGGGCAGGATGAAGCTGAAGCACTCCTACATGGCTATCTTCCTAATGTCACTCACACTAATTATCTTTGGGTTGTTAATGTACATGTAAGTTAATTTTGTTATTTATGTATTCTTACTTTTCAAATGGTGTGTGATCAGTATGAATCAATTTTACAGTCAGAAATTAAAATAATTGGTTATAAACCTCCCTTCAATGTCTGGTCCTTTCCATGTTTTTCTGATCACCATCCCTTGCTTCAGACTGGGTGCCACTCTTGTATTGCCATTCATGTTTGGTAGCTTCAAGTACTGAATGATTTTCTGCCTAACTTTAACAGAGACAAGAATTCTAGTGTTCAGCTAAGTGGAGTGAATCTTGGACTTAGAGGAAGAGAATAGACCTGGAAACAGGAAAATGGGAGTGCTGGGTGTGGGCAGAGAGCCAGGATAAAGACAGTCCTCAGTGTTCTCAGTGAGTTCTAATTTCCCGTTCAAGTAAGTTCCATTCCTGGGCTATGATGAATGTGCACACAGTAAGACTGAACAGTATTCATGTTTCAGACAAACTTGAATAGTGGACTAACCTTATGGAAAATATTAGGTAATACCATTTTCATAGTTTTACTTTTTAAAATTATTTTATTTTTATGTGATGCTAAGTATGAAAACCGGTGCCTTGCACATGCTAGGCAAGTGCTCTGCCACCAAATTACAGCACCATTCTGTGGTTTTACATTTTTTAAAATAAGTTTTTATAGTTGTAGATGGACACAATACCTTTATCTTATTTAGTATTATGTGGTGCTAAATGTCAAACCCAGTGCCTTTCACATATAAGGAAGTACTGTTAGTTGCAGAGCAGGCTGAACAAATTTTAGCTGTGGGGCAGGCTGAACACTCAGCGCTCACCTGTCTGGTTCCCACCCTTCATTAGCCCTTCCTTTTGGGATGATTATTTTGCACCTTTTCCCTTTACTTCCTCTTGTTGTTTTTTAATTTGAAACCCACACCTAGCCCATGCCCAATCTGCTTGAAGGCAGAAGATGACACCCTTATCAACTACAGTGTGACCCAATCACTGTACACCAACAAGGAAGCTAGCACAGTAAAGAGCTATTAAAAACCTTCTCCTGCTGGGCCCTCTCTCTCTCCTCTTTTTCTCCGAGTCAATCAGACACTGCTGCAATAAAGATCCCTTGATTGCTCCGAGTGCAGTGATTACTTTTCTTTCACCATGAATAGGTATAAACCTGTCTAAGAGAAAGACAGTTTACTGCAACACAGTCTTACTTTTGAATGGTTTTTCTGGATTATTATACAATTCAGAAGTTGAAGTAGGCCTATCAGGAGTAAAGTATATGAAGGATCCCGTATGGGCAGGCACTTAAGAAGATCAGGGTTCTCAACCATCAGGAACTAAGCATAAGGTGCCAAAGGTGTTGCTGCTGGTGTGCAAGGATAGCAAGACACCAGAGGAAAGGGTCAAAAGATTTCAGTCTTTAAACCCAGAGCTGGAACTCCTAGCACTGTTCCTCATCCTGGCCCCTGTCAGCTGCAGGTCATCTCACTGTGGGTCATGGACACCAGCCCTAAACCTGGGGGAAAATCACAGAAAACTGCCTGGGCTCTAGAACAATAGCCAAAGAAAGCCTGGACTCTGTCCTGCCTTTCTGCCCATTTTGTTCTGGTGTGTGTGGGGGGTGGAGGTCGCTGGCTACAAAGGATGTGATAGTAGGTCCCAGCTCTGTCAGTTTATGACTTGGGGACAGGAATAGTCTCCATTGTTAAGATCTGACAGGACACTCCATTTGGCCAGGGCAAATTCATCACTGGGACAAAGCAGTGTTCTTGCTACAACACTATCCCATAAACTAAAAGCCTGGGGAGTCTGGCAGGACAAATAACTGCACCCAGAAAAGAAAAAGACAGAAACTAAGGACAACCTGTGTTCCATAGGCAGCCTCTGCAAAGGGATCTTCAAGAATTCCTAAAGAGAAAAATGGAAAGGGCTTCTTTCATTGCATATCAGTCTGCTAGTATAAGAAAAGGCCCAAATGGAGCCTCTGGGTACAAGTGACAGTGGGGAACTCACTTAAAGTTGATGGCATTGTGATAGTGTTCATGGAGACAGGTCAGGCTCAAAAATGTCATTGAAAGCAACATAGGAGAAAAAGATTAAATCATAATTATTGTATATGTTGGATTGTCCAACCCTCTCCTGGGATGAAATTTGTTATGTAAATTAAATGCACAGATAACATTCATAAGGATTGTTTCAGAATATAAATTTTAAAAAGGTTCCCAAAATAGTAAATATAAAAGAAAATTACAGGTATAGAAATACATTTTTTAGTATGGAAAATTAGAAGGTAAGAGAAATGTTTCTGAATGAGAAAATATTTTGTCTGGTAAAGTAATATTCTTGTGCTAACGTCCCAGATTAAAGGTGACAAAACTAAGGATGTAAAGTTGTGAATGTCTAAGTAAGTTACAGAAAGTTTGGGGAAGGGGAAGGTGTGTGTTTGTTTAATTTGGCTATAATTTATCTATCAAGATAATTTTATTCTATTTGTTGGGCTTGTGGAAACTAAGTCTTAAAGTAATTAAGGTTTTTATCTTTTTGAAAGTCTGAAATAATTACTTTGTAACTTGTTAATCAAACAACTGTTACTTAAACCTACCAATATAGATGTCACCCTAAGTATATGTGACTAGGTATAATGTATTCATTATACCTAGTCACATATACTGAGAACTATGGCTATCTAAGCCTTGTATAAGTATTATGTAAAAATTTATAAAATGAGGGGCTGGGGTTGTAGCTTAGCAGTAGAACAGAGACCCTGGGTTCTTTCCTGAGCACCACATAAAAACAAAGAAACAAATAAATAAACAAACAAAATAAAGGTATTGTGTCTACTTACAACTGAAAAATATTTTTTAAAAGTTTATAAAATGAAAGTATATGCAAGTTTACTGGCAAGATAAACACTAAGTGCTCTCTTTTATACATTGTATCTGACATTGAAGGACCATGCTCTCAATTGAAGACCTGTCTTATATATGTTTGCTTTGAGTAAGTCAATTTCTTATCATTAACCCTGTTTCCTAAATGTATAAGAAACTTAAGGCTATTGATTTTGTTAATCCATAGAGACCTGTGATTACTGTTACTATACACTCTGGATTCTAAATTGCACTTTAAAGTTAAACTTAGTTGAATGCAAAGCTTTGCAAAGTTAGTGTTCTCCAAACTAAAATTATGTGTAGCAAAATCTCTTATTTGTATAAAAATAACAAATTTGGTTGGTATTTATTCATGTAATTTGAGGTTTTATAGCTGTATCAAGTAACATTTTGAATAAGTTATATATATAATTTGGTGTTAATCTTCACATTGGAATTGGAATTTAAATACATTTTTGGAAGCTAATAATGAGAGTCTGATCTGTTTAAAGGTGAAATTGTAAAACAGGGATGCATTTTGCTGCTTTTTTCACAAAAAGAAAGTTAAAATTTCTCTTAGTCTTTGTTTAATTTATGTTTCAGATGTAATGTTGTATTGTGTTTTTTTGTCAGGATCCCCATCTTACCTGAAATAAGAGTCTGCATCCCACCTTACTACATGTTAGAATGACTGCAAAATAGGCTAGACTTGAGATCATTTAGAGTTGTGATAGGTGGGATTATCTAGAGTTTGATGATAGCTCCAGTCTGGTGGGGGCCAGACTGGTTGGCTGGGCAAGTTGATAGCAAGATGCTCTCACACCCTCTTACAACCTTCTGACCAGCTCCATCTGTCGCTGGACACTTCAGGACTAGTGGTGCTGGGAAACTTGGCTCTCTTCAGCATTTCCAACCAATGCTTCCCCCAGGCAAAATGCCCCTAGTCTGTGAAGTTTCACAGGATTGCCTGGACATGAATGACCCATGCAGACCCACTCACTATCTGACAGATAAGGATGTAAGATACCCCAGGCTCAGCCATGTTGCAGTCCCAGAATCTGAACACCATTTCACCTTGCAGAAAGACCATGAGGGATGTGCTCAAAGGAGGGACCCTGCAAAGAATTGGCAAGATGGTGGCCACCAGCACTCCCAGCAGGAGGACCTTAGGGCAGCCAAACACTAGGCACCCTGGCATAGGACATCTAGGTCTTGGCTGGTGTCCCCAGACAGAGTTGGCTGCACCACGAGGTGAGGTGGTGGTGGCAGCAAACCTGCAAGCATCCTGCCCCCCATCCCCCAGGCACTGGCCAGTGTCTCAAGATGGAGATGGCTATGTGCAATCAAATCTGCAGGCAACTTGGCAATGGACCTCTGGGTGCGGGTGGAAGCAGCAGGACTAGTAATTGAAAGTGAGGTCAGGTTGAGGTTTTTGCGGTTAAAACAACAACAACAAAAAATCACTATCAAGGGTGAAGTTCACTGGGGTAAAATTTCATACCTTAAGCACAAGAACATTTGTTTTGAGCCAGCAAAATGTTTGAGATTGCAATCTAGACTACCTGTTAAGAGTGATCCTTACATTCTACTTATATGAACCAATTTAGCAGAATCACTGGTTTTTGTTTTGTTTTGTTTTGTTTTTACTCTACAATATGAAGGAAATATAAAATATCATTCATTCTCTACCAAGACTTTTTGGTCAGAGTTCTGCAGGGAATCAGAACCAAAAGACTTATTGTAGAAATTGGCTTGTGAGTTATGGAGCCAAGAAATTTTAGTGTTTGTCTGCAGGCAGGAGAATCAAGAAAGCAAGGGGTATAATTTGGTTTGAACCAAAGACCTGGGACTGAGGGCTGATAGTTTAAGTCCTGATCTGAGTCATGGAGACTGAGAAATAGTGAAGGTTTTTCATATCCCAGAACCAGGAAAGATGGACATCTCAGATCATGCAGAGGAATTTGCCCTTACTATGACTTTTGGTTTTGATGAGCCCCTAAAAGGACTGGATGATGCCTGCTTTTACTAAGAAGGGAGACTTTGCTCAGTCTACTGCTTTGAGAGCAAATCTTTGCCAGAATCACTGTCAGAACACCACCCAGAAATAATGTTTTACCAGCTATCAGGGTATTCCTTAGGCAGTGTGTTGACATATAAAATTAACCACCACATTCATTGCATTAAAAAAATTGTCAATTCATTAAAAATTGTTTAAAAAACAGAGATGTTTATTTAAGTACAACAAAACATATAAAGAGAGTCCCTGAAGTTAAAAATAAAGTCTGCCATGGTATTTTACAAACAATATTGCTTGCACCATCAAGGTTGTTAGCTTTCCATCACTGTGAGGAAACTACTGAAGACAGTAAACTAAAGGAGGAAATATTAGTTTCTGCCTCACTGCTTCAGAAATTTTAGTCCAAGTTTGGTTGACTGTATTGCTTTAGGGTCTGAGGTAGGGAAGAATATCCTAGCAGTAGGATCTGTGGCAAAAGAGACTGCTCCCTTTATGGTAGCAATGTTAAATAATTTATTCTTTTTGAAAGTAGATACGAGGGGGGGAAGAGAGACAGAGAAGAGAGGAAAGAGAGGGAGGAAAGGGCCTGGGACACAAAGAGCCCTTCAGAGAGTGACCCAGCTCCTGTCCTCATAAAGTTTTCCTCACTTCTCAATAGCACCATAGTCAATACATGGATCTTTGGGGGACACCCCAGTTCTAAACGATAACAAAGGTCAACTCAAGGTGTGGAGAAATATTTGGTTACACAAACCAAGATGGAAACTGTTGAGATTTCTTGTTCCAATAGCCAGAGGCTAAGTGTATATTTCCACAGGTTAGCGAAGGACATGGCTTATCACATTAACGAAAAGTGCAGAATTGAACTATCACAAAACACAATAAAAAAGCTCAAAGTTGGCTTTTCTGCCCGCGGATGCAGCATAGAAAGCATCGTTAAAGTCTCTTTTCCTGCTGCCATCATGTCTAAATCAGTGTCCCCTAAAGAGCCCGAACAGCTGTGGAATCTATTCATTGGAGGGCTGAGCTTTGAAACAACTGATGAAAGTCTTAGAAGCCATTTTGAGCAATGGGGAGCACTCACGGACTGTGTGATTGTGAGACACCCAAACACCAAGCGCTCTAGAGGCTTTGGGTTTGTCACTTGTGCCCCTGTGGAGGAAGTGGATGCAGCCATGAATGCAAGACCACACAAGGTAGATAAAAAAGTTGTGGAACCAAAGAGAGCTGTCTCAAGAGAAGATTCTCAAAGACTGGGGGCCCACTGAACTGTGAAAAAGATCTTTTTGGTGGCATTAAAGAAGTCACTGAAGAACATCACCTACGAGATTATTTTGAACAATATGGGAAAATCTAAGTTATTGAAATCATGACTGACCAAGGCAGTGGAAAAAAAGGGGGCTTTGCTTTTGTAACTTTGATGGCCATGACTCTGTGGATGAGATTGTCATTCAAAAATACCATACTGTGAATGGCCACAACTGTGAAGTGAGGAAAGCCCTGTCAAAGCAAGAGGTGGCTAGTGCCTCATCTAGCCAAAGAGGTCAAAGTGGTTCTGGAAACTGGTGGTGGTCGTGGAGGTGGTCTTGGTGGAAATGACAAT